>NW_020185339.1:14444924-14532306 GCF_003031525.2 Neophocaena asiaeorientalis asiaeorientalis
CAGTGATATTGGTCCGTAATTTTCTTTTTTTGTAGTATCTTTGTCTGGTTTTGGTATCAGGGTGATGGTGGCCTCATAGAATGAGTTTGGGAGTATCCCTTCCTCCACAGTTTTTTGGAACAGTTTGAGAAGGATGGGTGTTATCTGTTCTCTGAATGTTTGATAGAATTCACCTTTGAAGCCATCTGGTCCTGGACTTCTATTTGTTGGAAGATCTTTAATCACAATTTCAATTTCATTACTTGTGATTGGTCTGTTCATATTTTCTATTTCTTCCTGTTTCAGTGTTGGAAGGTTATACCTTTCTAAGAATTTGTCCATTTCTTCAGATGGATCTTGTTTTGTATCCATTCAGCAAGACTGTGTCTTTTTTTTTTTTCATGGTACGTGGGCCTCTCACTGTTGTGGCCTCTCCTGTTGCGGAGTACAGGCTCCGGATGCGCAGGCTCAGTGGCCATGGCTCACGTGCCCACCCGGTCCACGGCATGTGGGATCTTCCAGGACTGGGGCACGAACCCGTGTCCCCTGCATCAGCAGGCAGACTCTGAACTACTGCGCCACCAGGGAAGCCCAAGACTGTGTCTTTTGGTTGGAGCATTTAATCCATTCACGTTTAAGGTAATTACTGATATGTATGTTCCTATGACCATTTTCTGAATTGTTTGCATTTGTTTTTGTAGGTCCTTTTCTTCTCTTGTGTTTCCCACTTAGGGAAGTTCCTTTAGCATTTGTTGTACAGCTGGCTTGGTGGTGCTGAATTCTCTTAGCTTTTGCTTGTCTGTAAAGCTTTTGATTTCTCCATCGAATCTGAGTGAGATCCTTGCCGGGTAGAGTAATCTTGGTTGTAGTTTCTTCCCTTTCATCACTTTAAGTCTATCATGCCACTCCCTTCCGGCTTGTAGAGTTTCTGCTGAGAAATCAGCTGTTAACCTTATGGCAGTTCCCTTGTGTGTTATTTGTCTTTTTCCCTTGCTGCTTTCAATAATGTTTCTTTGTCTTTAATTTTTGCCCATTTGATTACTATGTGTCTCGGCGTGTTTCTCCTTGGATTTATCCTGTATGGGACTCTCTGTGCTTCCTGGACTTGGGTGGCTATTTCCTTTCCCATGTTAGGGAAGTTTTCGACTATAATCTCTTCAAATATTTTCTCGGGTCGTTTCTATAATGGGACCCCTATAATGCGAATGTTGTTGCGTTTAATGTTGTCCCAGAGGTCTCTTAGGCTGTCTTCATTTCTTTTCATTCTTTTTTCTTTATTCTGTTCTGCAGCAGTGAGTTCCACCATTCTGTCTTCCAGGTCACTTATCCGTTCTTCTGCCTCAGTTATTCTGCTATTAATTCCTTCTAGTGTAGTTTTCAATTAAGTTATTGTATTGTCCATCTCCGTTTGTTTGTTCTTTAATTCTTCTAGGTCTTTGTTAAACATTTCTTGCATCTTCTCCATCTTTGCCTCCATTCCTTTTCCGAGCTCCTGGATCATCTTCACTATCATTATTCTGAGTGCTTTTTCTGGAAGGTTGCCTATCTCCACTTCATTTAGTTGTTTTTCTGAGGTTTTGTCTTGTTCTTTCATCTGGTCTATAGCCCTCTGCCTTTTCATCTTGTCTGTCTCTCGGTGAATGTAGTTTTTGTTCCACGGGCTGCAGGATTGTAGTTCTTCTTGCTTCTGCTGTCTGCCCTCTGGTGGATGAGGCTATCTACGAGGCTTGTGCAAGTTTACTGATGGGAGGGACTGGTGGTGGGTAGAGCTGACTGTTGCTCTGGTGGGCAGAGCGCAGTAAAACTTTAATCCACTTCTCTGCTGATGGGTGGGGCTGGGTTCCCTCCCTGTTGGTTGTTTGGCCTGAGGCAACCCAGCACTGGAGCCTACCTGGGCTGTTACTTGCAGGACCCCCAGGTTGGGAACCTGACGTGGGGTTAGAACCTTCACTCCGGTGGGTGGACTTCTGTGGTGTGTGTTCTCCAGTTTGTGAGTCACCCACCCAGCAGTTACGGGGTTTGATTTCATTGTGATTGCGCTCCTCCCACCATCTCATTGTGGCTTCTCCTTTGTCTTTGGATGTGGGGTATCTGTTTTGGTAAGTTCCAGTGTCTTCCTGTCGATGATTGTTCAGCAGCTAGTTGTGATTCTGGTGTTCTCACAAGAGGGCATGAGAGTACATCCTTCTACTCTGCCATCTTGGTTCCTAATCTCTGATTGATTGGTTTTCTGACAGGATATGCCAGTATAGCAAATCACCACTTTATTTTTAGAGCAACACTGAATGTTGCTGTAAATGAGATTGATGTTCATATCTCAAGACATCCATTTCCCACTTGTGGGAGAAACAAGTGGACATGATAAGGTAAATAAAGAAGGGACAGGGCTTCCCTGGTGGCACAGTGGTTGAGAGTCCGCCTGCCAATGCAGGGGACATGGGTTCGTGCCCCGGTCCAGGAAGATCCCACATGCCGCGGAGTGGCTGTGCCTGTGAGCCATGACCGCTGAGCCTGCGCATCCAGAGCCTGTTGCTCCACAACGGGAGAGGCCACAGCAGTGAGAGGCCTGCGTACCGCAAAAAAAAAAAAAAAGAAGGGACAGGGAACAGAGATTGAGAAGTGGGAAAGGCATTTTATAATTTATGAAAATAAGAACCATACCTTTTTGTTTAAAAAAAAGTCTACATTTGGATGTATCTTGGACTTCAAAATCATCGTACACATGTTTATTCTATATTCTCAAATCTGTGTGGAAAAGACAGGAACAAAATATTAGGTCTTTCTCCTTCAGACTGCCACAGGTTCTCATTACATCTTCTGCATCAACAGGTGGACTTACCTTTCTTTCTATTTCTTAATGTGAATGTGGCCAAATAATAAATACCCTCACGACTGACCTTGGCTCCTCTGCAACTTTAACACAGCCCTTCAGCTTCAACCAGAGGTCTCTTCCCCTCTCTCTCTCCCTCTTGTCCTTCTCTTTCTCTTTCTCTCTCTATCTAATCAGTTGTATTTCAGGTCAAACTGCTTGCATGGATTTGCTTTAGTATCTAGTATTAGGGTTCTCTGGAGAAACAGAACCAGTAAGATATATGCATATAGCTATCGGTCTGAAAAGATTTATTATGGAGAATTGGCTCATGCAATTATGGAAGCTGAGAAGTCCCACAGTCTTCTGTCTGCAAGCTGGAGGCCCGGAAAGGCCAATGGAATAATTCCAGCCTGAGCCTGAATGACTGAGAACCTGAGGAGCCGATGGTGTAATCCCAGTCCAAGGGTAGGAGAAGATCATGTCCCAGCTCTAGCAGACAGGCAGGAAGCAAAGGGGAGATTTCCTCCTTCCTCTGCCTTTTTTTCTATTCACATCCTCAAGGAATGATGCTCACTCACTTTGGAGAGGGCAATCTACTGAGTCCACCAATTCAAATGTTAATCTCATCAGAAACACCCTTACACACAGCCAGTAATAATTTTTAATCTTGGCACCTATTGGCCCAGTCAAGTTGACACATAAAATTAACCGTCGCATATCATTAGAATGGGTTGAAAAGAAAACTTGGAATATGAGGGCTTTCGTGGACCAAAGCATGAAGATAAAGATGCACAAACTTCACTGTTAAAGTAGCCTTTGGTTCCAATCTCTGCCACTAGGTGTCGCTAAGTAATCTAATTAAATACCCAATTTATGATTCCAAAAAATGAGACGACATTGAGCTGAATGAGGCAGAACTAAAAATTAAGGTGATGTGGTGTAAATAAAATCCTATAGATTATTCATAACAGCTGTTTAAAAACAGCACAATGTGTCTCTGGACTATGAATTGGAAAAGTGAATTAACAAAAGCACGTGAAGGGGCTTAGTTGTTATTGGGGAAAATGAATAAATCCTTTGTAGTTGATATGTCTTTTTGCTCTCCTATTAAATTGGTCATCCTGCTACCTTCATTTTCATGAGCATAACTGGATTTTATGTGCTCTAAATGTATTGGCTGGGCTGTCAGCATCTGCTGAGGCGACTCTACTCCCCCTGATCCTTCATCGGCTCGAATATTTTATTGTTAAACTTTTTTAAAGACTCTTTTTGATGGTGCTGACCTGAACTACCTAAAAAGCAAGCTCAGTAAACATAGTACCAGACCTCAGGAATATCTCTGGGTGAACTCCTATTCATCCTTCAAGACCCGGGTCAGATGTTTTCCAGTCTGTCAGACCTCATCCCCAGGCAGCTCTTCCTTTTTCTTCTTTCCCATAGTACACTCTATATCTTCCACAAGGCATTTTTCACCTTATCAGGTAATTTATTGTTCACGTATCTGTCTTCTTCATAGACTGTGAGCTCCCTGAGGACAGGGACCAGTTGATGGAAGACACCTCTCCACAAAACTCAACACTGTTGCCACTGCTGCCACTCTGCTTCTGGCTCATCTACTGATGTACGGGCATAGCAAGTCAGTGGGCAATTACCGATTCCCCTCAGCACTTCACTAGAATCTTCTCTCATGTCATTTCAGGAGGAGGTAAACTGATTGTGTGTGTTCTGTGTTTTATAATACTGTATGCTTAGGAAGAATAATTGAGGGTTCACTAAATTGATATGTAAAGAGGTTTTTGTTTTGTTTTGTTTCAATGGTGTCTTTAAGTATTTGTAAAAGAAGTTGCTTATTATTCATCCATTGCCAATCCATTTAAAAACAGTTACACAGCAGAGAAGAGGGGATTATATTAATAAGGGAGTTGCTAAATCAATATTTAAGGGGAGGGCTTCCCTGGTAGCGCAGTGGTTGAGAGTCCGCCTGCCGATGCAGGGGACACGGGTTCATCCCCCGGTCCGGGAAGATCCCACATACCGCGGAGCGGCTAGGCCCGTGAGCCATGGCTGCTGAGCCTGCACATCCGGAGCCTGTGCTCTGCAACGGGAGAGGCCACAACAGTGAGAGGCCCATGTACCGCAAAAAAAAAAAAAAAAAAAAAAAAAATTTAAGGGGAAGTTTGTAAGCAATTTGCTTCACTTTTCCTTCCTAGGAGAAATAACTTGAGATTAGGAAACATCTTTTCTTAAAGAGGTTAATGGCCTCTCAAATTCAAACAAATATTTCAGAATGTTGCTAGTAGTTATGTCTAAATTTTCTACATATTCTTAATTTTATAAAATAAGTGTAAATTAGTTTAAGAAATTTATGGTGAAATTCAGCACACATTTACTTAATGCTTCCTATGTGTCTGGTACTATGTTGAAGGGGGGAGAAGATAGCATGGCTAGTGTTTCCCCCTCCAGAAGCTCATAGTTGGTGCGGCCATGTAGACAGTGAATCTAATTACGATTTGCTAAAAGCCAGGAACCAAGAGATTTGATTAATCCCACAAGAGAGGATGAGATTGTCAGAGAGATTCCACCGAGAGGGCTGACATTTGAACTGGAATTTTACTGTCTGTGAAATCAGGAAGCTTTACAGTTTCTACTTTGTGGCTTAGCTAAAGCTAAGCAGTTGAAGCACTAAGAGATTTAGGCAGTACTTATTACATAGAGTTTTAAAAAGCCTAGATTTGTAATTTTATTAACTGATTGGATGTATCTTTTAATCTACTTTAATGATCAAGTTATTAAACTAAATGAAAATGACTATTTTCTGTTATTATATTGACATTGCTCTAACCTGTTGGGTTTCCAGCTTGGACATACTCCCAAATGTTCAGCATGGTTGTTAAAATACAGATTCCTCCTGAAACTTGCTGAATCCCAACCTCCTGGTATGGGGAGGCAGTGAGCTTTTAACAAGGCTTCCATGCGATTCTGGTTTAAGTATCATTACATAAGCAGTTTGATAAGTCAGAGGTAAAACTTGGCCTTTCAGGGCATGCTATATTTACTAATGTTATCTTCTGATCTATTAACAAATGTTCCTCATGAGGGTGGAGATAAGGAAACTTAACATTTATGAGGCACTCTGCTCTTTGTTTTAGGGCTGTAAATAGAACTTTTTTTTTTTTTTCCCCAAAATTTGCAATACCACCAAGACTCTCATTTTAGAGGTGAGAAAACTTAAGGTTTAAAGAGGTTAAGAAATCTGGTCAGGGTCACACATCTACTAAGTGGTGAAACGGGTAATAAACTTGCTGAACCCTGCTTCTTACCCACCTTGGGTCTCTCCAATTTATCTCAGCCTCAGAGAGATCAATTTTTAAAACACATTTTCTGTAAGATAACTATTTAAGTCCTTTCCATTAACAAGAAAAGAATAGGTTGATTTTCTCGCCCATGTGTTCTAACCTGGCTGCTGACAACTCAGTTTCCAGAGAAGAGGGCCGACTTCTGTAACTGATGATCTCTTTCACCTCCATCCAGCCAGCAGGGCTTTTTTTTTCCTTGGCATTCCTGAATCAGAGAGAAAATGTGGATGAATCTAAATCAATTTTCGACAGATCTAAACCTTAGCACTCAGCACGCCTTGTAATCTGTGTTACTGAATTCCCTTGAGCAAGCATTTTAGCGATGGACATCCTTGCAAGTAACCAGTAACCATCCTTGCAAGTAATCAGTAATTTGCTGATATAATGCATCCGTTACATTTGCACAGACCACTCCTTTTGCAGATGGACAATTGGGATTTAGCCAAATGCAAAGAGGAATTCTTCTGTTACATTTGATCCTTTACTTTAGCTAGTTAACTTATGCCTGAGACTATCTTGGGTGAGACCAAGATGAAGCTTGGGAGCACTAATACTTGCTCTCCTCTAGAGAGTTAGGAGAACACCAGGGCCTGAGATGGGTCAGCCTAGTTGAACCCTGAGATGACCCCAGGAACTAAAGTCACAGAATTTCTGATCCTTAAGTGACAGGGACACTGAAGGTGTTATCAGAGATGGGTGGCACTTTAAGTTTTGTTTTATTTTGTTTATTTTTATTTATATTGGCCATTGTAGTCTCTGAGGACCCTGAAGTACATGAAAACAGGGTTTTCCACTATTATTCCTTGAATAATGAGAACCCTGAGTTGAAAAGCTGCTTCTCTTAAAAACACCCACGTTAACAATTATCAAAAACCAACGGGAGTAATACATACAATTTTAAAACTTAGCAGCTGAGTTTTCTGAAGATGAAATCATTGTTAGGCAGATATAAGTGTTTGTGTCTTTTTGAAAAAAATAGATAAATGTCATTCATTGTGAAACTGTTGTCAAACTTTTTTTGCCCTTGCATTTGCCCATTTGCAAATGGGTCCGTTTTTACACAGCATAAGTGTGTTTGTACACCTCACTCCCAGTAACAACAATTTTAATGTGTCTATATTAATAGAGTTACAAAGCAACGTTCTGTCAATTCTGGGACAAAGGTCATGAGGGGGGGTCCCATTGCCTCCTCCAAAGGGTACCATGACAGCTTTTCTGCTATATTTCTTCCCAGAAATCTTTGTTATTCCTGTCTATAGTATGATCCATCATTTTCCTGAAAAGGAAAACCAATAGCCGAAGCTTTAACGTTTGTTTTTCAGCTTTATGTTTGTGAAAGGTACTGTATCAGTAGCCAGAGAAGCTGATTGAGCTGGCAACTAAACAGCCTCCTCTCAGCATGCCATTCGGGCAAGATAAACCAGCTGATTGAGTAACAGCAGAAATCCCCTACACGGGCAGTTCAGGAGCTGACAGAGGTGGCAGGAATTTTTCTGGGCAGTGTTCTTGATGGCCTGTCCTGTCTGGTCTGCCTCTATCCCACTGTTCCCTAAAGCTTGGTCTCCATGCTCACGCCTCTTTCCAGGATGGGCTACTCCCCCCAGCATGTACTAATTTTGAGAATTAGCTTAGTGATAGGACCCAGAGGAAGTGCGGATCCCCATCTGTTCTTTAGGAATATGCTTGTTCAGGAATAAACTTGGGTTATTAACTTTTATAATGGGATGTCAGTAGGGTTGGACCACATGGACACTCACACACACACACAACAATATTTGACTAGAAGATACAGCTGCAAAGGGGAGCATTTTCCCCCGTAACCAT
Organism: Neophocaena asiaeorientalis asiaeorientalis; assembly: GCF_003031525.2. Lineage (NCBI taxonomy): Eukaryota > Metazoa > Chordata > Mammalia > Artiodactyla > Phocoenidae > Neophocaena > Neophocaena asiaeorientalis. Next base: position 14,452,896 of record NW_020185339.1, read on the forward strand.
GTTCCTTTTTTGCATTTGCCCATGAGAAATGGATCCATTTTTGCATGTGTGTGTGTATGTGTGTGTAATAGGGTGATGGTCCTATTTTATTCAGAGAAATCCCTCAAATTTCTACTTACCTTTAGATCCTGGGGAAAGAAAATTTGCCAATTCTTTTGCTTTCTGATCAATACACGGGGCAGTGAGTCTTAATTTCCCTTTCCGTCTTCTACTCTGTCCTCCCCATAGGATAAGATGTGGCTAGTCTGCTTCATTCCTGGGACTAATCAGTCATTGCCCACTTGTTCCTTCCTAACACCGTGGTCAGTATGGTTTTATTCTGTCAGCACTATGCCGAGATGATAGACTACACATCTCAACTTCCCTTGTGGCTAGAGGTAGCCAATGAGATGGAAGCAGACATCGTTTGTGGCTCCCAGGGAACCTCTGATACAGCTGGGAGGCATGTGCTTTGCTGTGGTCCCTTCTTCTTTCCTGTTGTCTGGAACACGGATGAAATGTCTAGAGCTGCAGTAGCTATCTTGCACCCTCATGGTGACCTTGAAAATAGAAGCTATAGGCTAAGGATGTAGACCTGAAAATAAATCCTTAGTCCCTGATAACTGTGGGGCACATTACCAGTCCTGGCTTACCTATCTTCAAACAATATTTGGAGGGAAGAAGAGTAAACATGTGTCTTTTTAATCCACTGTTATTGGAATTTTTGTTCAATGCATCTGAACCTAATCTGTTGCAAAAGATATGGGAGTCATATTCCATTGTATATATGTACCACATCTTCTTTATCCATTCACCTGTCGTTGGATTTAGGTTGTTTTCATGTCCTAGCTATTGTAAATAGTGCTGCAGTGAACATTGGGGTACATGTGTCCTTTTGAGTTATGGTTTGCTCAGGGTATATGCCCAGTGGTGGGATTGCTGGGTCATATGGAATCTAAAATATGGCACAAATGAATCTGTCTACAAAACAGAAACAGACTCACAGACATCGAGAACAGACTTCTGGTTGCCAAGGGGGAGAAGGGAGGGAGAGGGATGGACTGGGAATTTGGGGTTAGTAGATGCAAAGTATTATATTTAGAATGGATAAATAACAAGGTCCTACTGTATAGCACAGGGAACTATAATCCAATCTCCTGGGATAAACCATAATGGAAAAGAATATTTTAAGAGAATGTATAGGGCTTCCCTGGTGACGCAGTGGTTGAGAGTCCGCCTGCCGACACAGGGGACACGGGTTCGTGCCCCGGTCCGGGAAGATCCCACATGCTGCGCAGCCGCTAGGCCCGTGAGCCATGGCCGCTGAGCCTGCGCATCCGGAGCCTGTGCTCCACAACAGGAGAGGCCCGCGTACCGCAAAAAAAAAAAAAAAAAGAATGTATATATGTGTATCACTGAGTCACTTTCCTGTACAACAGAAACTAGCACAACATTGTAAATCAACTATACTTCAATTAAAAAAAAAAGATATGGGAGTCACATAATCAAGAATAGCTCTACCCTGCCTCTTCTCTCCCCCTTCTCCCTCCCACACCTCACAGCCCCTAGCCTTTGAATTTTGCCCTTTTTTTAGCTTCTTATCTCCAGCCGGTAAACCCAGTGCTTGATCTACTTATCACATGAGAATTAGAAGCACAGAGGATGTTTGCCACCATTGAACACAGGTATCCAGGGTTTGTAAAACCTGAGCTCCCATCTACTTTCAGGTATCCGAGATGACAGCAGGATCCTGTCCCTTGACTTGAGGCAAATAAACCAATCATATTATTAATCACTTCCGTTTCCATAAGGAAGAGTAAGGAAAGAGCGATTGAGAATAGATGTTTCCTTTATGGCATTTCTGAGACAGTAGAGTTGGTAGAAATTCCTTCTTCTATGGGATGAGAGGGGAATGTGGGAAGTAGAAGAGAAATTTTCCCTAAAGCCACAAATATCCAGTTTCATTGTGTATGTTTAGATTTCCAGATCAGTCTTAGCTTGTCTGTCATTTCCACTTTTCTTGCTGTTTTAAAGGGAGGGAAAGACTGGAGTGTAGAGATGGGCTGCAAGATCCATGGCCTTTCTGCCCAACATGTAATTCAGCGTTATCTCTCCTTTAGCTGGTGGCCTGAGGATAAATTAGGGGATGCAGGAAACAGGCATGTGTTTACCTGATGAAGGTACATAGTACACATTCTCTCTCCCATGTGCATCTGCATAGCAGTGAGGGGCGGTGGTGGCCCAAAGAAACCATGTGGGGAGAGTGAACTGTGGTTCTGTCTCCCTGCTTTGGGTTTTACACAGTAGGAATTCTAGAGCCATTTGTGTAAATCATGAATAAGGAGCAGGAAGATTCTTTCTTTGGAATGTGATTTTACAGTGAATTAAGTAATTACAGTAATTTTACAGTGAATTTAGGATAGGCAGCCAGGATTTGCAATGACTGTTTGGAACTCAGGATTCAAGGCACAGCCCTTCCTAGACTGCTTCTCTCTTCTGTAGATGGTTAAACTAACAGCGTTTACTACCTAGAAAATGGGGTAAGGTACCCTTTCCTCATTTCAGTATCTTATTCTTCCTGTCCACTGTCTTGAAAGAAATGTGAAGGAAGTGGATGGAGATCCTTTTGATTGCACCAAAAGTGATTTGAACGGCACCTCATGAGCACCATTTTTCTTCCCAGCCAGATGAAGAATGTTCTGCATTATTTTCTAAAAGAGTCATCAGGGTTGACGATTCTGACAAGATTTTCTATTTTGAAAACAGAATTTAATATTTAGGACACCATGATGATTGGAGTAATAACCTAGAGCTTGAATCTCAAAGCTCTGTGTGTGTGTGTGTGTGTGTGTGTGTGTGTGTGTGTGTGTGTGTGTGTGACAGGCTTTGCCCCTGTGGCTGATCCACTTGGAGCCACAGGGCATCACATGGGCCACTCCCTAGCTGTGGGAAATGAATACCTGCCCATATGTTTAAGATTCAGCTGCCACAGTGGGACTCTATAGCTTTAAAGCTACCTAGTGTTCAGTGTTTCCTGTATTTGTTGCCTTACATTTGTATGTCACCTTTTACTGGAAAACACAGGCTTTTCAAAAAAAAATACTCAGGTCTTATCACAAATGTAGGTGGCAGGTGTTTCTTTCTTCCTCCAGATGAGGAACATGAAGGAGCAGAAAGGAATTACGTGACTCATGTAGACTCGCTAAAGCCTTTGTAAAACTTAAGACTCCATTTGCCTTCAGTTTAGCTTAGTATAATGTGTTAAATCAGCAACTGATTTTTCTCTCATACAATTTTTAAATTGAGATCTAATTCGTATACCATAAATTCACCCTCTTAAATTATAAAATTTAGTGGTTTTTAATACATTCATAAAGTTATACAATCACAACCGCCATCTAATTCCAGGACATTTTTTATCACCTCAGAAGAAGAAACTCTGTACACACTAGCAGCCATCCCCATCCCCCTCATCCCCCAGTCCCCTGGCAACCACTAATCTACTTTATGCCTCTATGGATTTGCCGATTCTGGACACTTCATATAAATTGAGTCACACAATATGTGGCCTTCTGTGTCTGGTTTCTTTCACTCAGCATAATGTTTCCAAAATGAATACTTCATTTCTTTTTATGGCTGAATAATATTCCATTCAATGGATTTACCATATTCTGTTTATCCAGTCACTAGTTGATGGGCATTTGGGTTGCTTCCACTTTTTGGCTGTTATGAATACTGCTTCTCTGCACCCTCATAGAAGTTTTTTGTGTACATACTTTTCAATTACCTTGTGTGTATACCTAGGAGTGGAATTGTTAAGTATAATGGTCACCCGTGTTTAACTTTCTGAGGGATTCCCAAACTGTTTCACAAAGCGGTTGCACTGTTTTACATCCGCATAGCAGTGTATGGGGTTCCAGTTTCTCCACATCCTTGTCAACATTTGTTATTGTCTATCATTGTGATTTCAACCATCCTAGTTAGTGTGGAAGCTATTGATTTTTAAACAATAACAAAAAGATGAAGCTAGAGACCTTGGGTCACTTTCTAAGCTGGGAGTGTGGCTTATATGGCCCATGACCCGGAAACCCTTTTCCTCACAGACTTCCCTCATTTTAATTACCCTATTCCTTACCTGTGACAGGCTTTCTGGAGTCTGCACTTAATAGGAGAGAAAGAGTTGCTTGAGGCATCACCCCCTCTCTCTATTCCCAGAGTCCATTCTCAGTGTACATGGAGGCTTTTCCAATTTTAACTTATGACTCTACACAGAAACTCTTCTATTTTTAACACCCAGCTCAATGAATGTAGTATCATCATCTTTAGCTTTTCTGGAATACTCTTTACTTCCCCATTTGATGCATTACTCATATTAGTGATGATACTGGATAAACAACAAGGTCCTACTGTATAGCACAGGGAACTATATTCAATATCCTGTGATAAACCATAATGGAAAAGAATATGAAAAAGAATGTATAAATATGTATAACTGAGTGACTTTGCTATACAGCAGTAATTAACACAACATTGTAATTCAACTATACTTCAATAAAAAATTGAAAAAGTAAAAAAAAATTTTAAATGATACTAAATAATATAATACTAAATATAGTAAGTAAACACTTACTATATATGTTATCATTTGACCTTTATAACAACTCTGTTATGCATGTTGTTATTGGCCCAGAAATTTTGGAGATGAGGAAATTGAAGATGAAGAGTTTAAGATCAGTTTCCTTGGCCACACAGCCATTGATGGTAAAGTAGGACTGACTAGGGAGGGATGTAATATCCGCTATGTTTGCCCTGGTATTTATTTCTTCTTGGCCTTTTCTCAGCTCTGAAAGTCTGGAGGACTCCCTCACAGTGGAAAATCCTGAAAAGTGATTTCTTCACCTTCCCTCTCTCAAATGCCACAATAATCCTAGGAGGAATTATAGAGCTAAATATGCTCGGGATGACTTGGTTTTATTTAATTATAATTTTAATTATTCCATTAGGTCACTTATGTCTCTAGAGTCAATTCTCCTTCTCAGGTATTTTCTGATAATTAGAAAATAAATTTATATCTATTTTCCTCATGATTTCAAGCAGGGTCCTATCAACTGGGTCAATTTAAGTTTAGGGTAATTTCTTGGCTTGGCAGATAGGAATAATCAAGGCTAACTCCAGACACACAGCCTGACAATCATAACTTTTCTTGCCAATGAAACAGAATCCAGCATTGTCACTTCATAGCAGGTGAAGGGTGGCTCTCACTGAAACAAAATATTCTCCCACCACACATTCTATACTTTTGCTGGTTTCTAAAACACATTAGATGGCAACAATGCTAGAGCATACTCTACATTTTTGATGCCAGGCTGCAATTAAGTGGGAAAAGAGAATGCAAATCTCAACATTCCATGAGGAATGGAAATAAAGGGGCCCTATTTAAGTTGAAATAGTATCTTTCTCTTGATATTGAACTTTGAGTCATGTATTTTCTTATAGCTTAAAACATCAGAATGAATAACTCAGGGCCCCAAATACTTTTTTAAAAACGATTTCAATCCCCCAACCCTCTTTTTTTTTTTTAGAACTATGAGCTTTCTTTTTCTTTTTTAATTTATTTGGTTGCATCGGGTCTTAGTTGCGGCAGGTGGGCTCCTTAGTTGCAGCTTGTGGGCTCCTTAGTTGTGGCTTGCAGGCTCCTTAGCTGCGGCTCACCATCTCTTTAGTTGTGGCATGTGAACTCTTAGTTGTGGCATGCATGTGGGATCTAGTTCCTGGACCAGGGATCGAACCCGGGCCCTCTGCATTGGGAGCATGGAGTCGTAACCACTGCGCCACCAGGGAAGTCCACCCCAACCCTCTTAAGAGCAGAAAAGAGGGATTGAATACCTGGAAAAAGTAGGCATTATCTTTTTGCATTGGCCTTGACCATATGCTTTACAGTGCAGGACAAGTAAGGCCTGCTTTTCCTTCTCATCTTTTGATCCTTCCTATCTGGAAACTAGAAGTCAGGCCTCTTCTCAGTGATAGGATATGATGAAGGTAAAATATTTTTTACATTTCTTCCCTGGAAGGGGAGTGTGTGTGTGTGTGTGTGTGTGTGTGTGTGCGCGCGCGCGTGTGCGCACGTGTGTGCGTGTCTGTTTGGAAATCTTTAGGGAAAGACTAAAGAATAACTATAGAGAATAATGGCAAATTAGTTTTAATTAACGTACTGTAATAAAGCCAACCCCTGAGAACTGTTCTTCTGGATGTTGTCATAAACAGCACTCTCTTCATTACATAGGCAAACATGAGCTCAAAATAAGTGAATCCGGGCTTCCCTGGTGGCGCAGTGGTTGAGAGTCCGCCTGCTGATGCAGGGGACACGGGTTCGTGTCCCGGTCCGGGAAGATCCCACGTGCTGCGGAGCGGCTGGGCCTGTCAGCCATGGCCGCTGCGCCTGCGCGTCCGGAGCCTGTGCTCCGCAATGGGAGAGGCCACAGCAGTGAGAGGCCCGCGTAACCGCAAAAAAAAAAAAAAAGTGAATCCACTGAAATTTTTTAAAAAGTCATATAACTCAGGGTTTTACTCAGGTTTATTCTATTTCTTTTTGAAAATGCTCCCTTTTAACTCTAGTTCATAGTAACATTCGGGGGGAAACGTGTTTCTGAGGTTCAAGGAACTCTTACTGGAGATTTTTTTTCTGAGGCTCATTCTCTGACATGAATTGTATGTGACTGATACTTGAATGATTTTTATAACTGGCACAGTTTTCAATTGAAGTGGACATAAATTGTTCTCCATTTAAAAACTCTTAAATTAGCATACATATCAATGATTGAGACTTTGGGGAGGATATTCAACCTTGAATACAACCTTGTTTATTTGTTATGAAAATACACAGAAACCAGCCGTGGCCACATTCTTCTCCATGCTTCTCCACTTGAACCTTTAGCTCACACTTGAACTCTCTGTTTCCAGCTCTTCTAGTTTTCATCTTCTCAATGCTACAGTAATCTCTGAGGGAGATAAATTCAATGGAAATAAAGTTGGAAAACCTGAATTGACGCTGAGCTCTATCATTTGCTCACTTTGTGACTCTGGGCAAATTATTTGACTTCTTTGAGGTAATTTCTTCATCTATAAAATAGGGGAAATGCTTGATATATGTTATTCCTATTAGGCCTTTAACCTAATATTCTAAATAAATCTCTCCTATCATAATTCATTTAGAATCAATGGTGGTTTGAAAAATTAGATATACCAGTAATTTCCCTCTGGTCATTTTCCTCATGCCCCATTTCCACGTTCACCATTGGTATCAGTATTTGTCAATGTTTGAACAAATTATAATCATGATCCCTCCCAAGAGATTTTCCCTATTTTTATTGTTCAATATTGACATTTTTCTGCTTTGTATTATTTTTGGAAGTGGGTGAGTAATGAAGGAAATGAGTATCGATACATCCTTACCAAACAAATTGACCACTTTGTTTCAGAGAGCAGAGCTGACACTCCATGGAGTTTCTCAAAGGATCCCTAGGAAAGACTCAAGGAACCGTATGAGAGAGTTCAGTGAAAATGAGCCATAAACGAGGGGCTAATTTTCATGGGAAGAGCACAGTGTCCTTGAATCTGTGGGATCCACAGAAGTGATCAGGAAGGTCTCTGAGCCTACTTGACTAGAACTGAGAGTGCCCATTAAGAAGGATGGCCACCCTATGAGCCAGGAGAGGACTTGGGAGGAGAAGGCACTGAAGCTGCCTGCTGGTACAGGGCACCTTAGCCAGCAAGACCAGGGGAGGGTAGTGGTGTGTGGCTCAACCCAAGATGGCAGTGGAATTCCTGTAGTGAGGACTGGAGGCTCATTGCTCCAACAAAATATACTATAAACAAAAAGCTTTATTCAAAATAGTTATTGGACATGCTCTATATTTCAAGAAATATGTCAGGTGCTAGGGATATAAAAGTAAAAGCCATGGGCTCTGCCTTCAAGGAATTGACATTCTAGTGTGGAGAGCCAGAGGTAGAAACAATTACAATAAAAAGAGAATTGCCATGATGGAGGCATGGTGGCATTCTACGGGAGACTTGTTGAAGAGGCACCTTTATTGTCATTGAACTAGCAATATGTCGGTAGAAAATTCTCAGGGTCTCTCAGGTTTCTGCATGCCTTGTCAACAGAGACTGACCACCTTTTTTGAGTTGTCTTGAACTATCTTTCAAGGGTGTTTATATTGCTAGCAAACATGTTGGAGGTTATAGTTTCTTCCTCCATGGTAGAGAGATTTGATTCTTTACTAGGATACTAAAGAAAATGTTTCCCTCCAAAGCAAAGGTTCGGCAGTTTTCTTGCAGTCTCTTTAAAATATTGGAGTTTCCTCAATTGTGATGCAAAGCCACTATATGGCACTATCTCCCTGGATCACTCCCTAATGCCCCATGGAATTCAGAGGGCAAGAAGAGCCAGGGGAACATGAAGCTTGTGCTTCCTGCTGTGCCATGAGTAACAAAGTTCTTTGTCTCTGACTCAGGAATCTCATCTCTTCTGCAAGAATCCATGCAACTGTGCAGGCTACCTTGTTAGCTTGGAAATAAGTAAAATGAACAGTTCTTGACATGGTGGCAATATGCAAATTATGAATGCTTTCTAACTGTCTCTTGTTTCATACAACACTATGCTTTCTGAGCCTTAATTTTCTCATTTGGAAACTTGGGATAAAAATCTTCACCTCAAAAAATCGTGGTAAGGTAAGGATCAAATGGGATGTCACATGAGTGGCAGAGACCATTAGCTGTTCCCCGGTATACATTCTTTCTTTCTCTTACAGCATAGAAACACGGTAGTGTACCAATGGCCACCAGACTAAGAAAAAATACGTCTTCCAGTCTTCTTCACAGGTAGGTGTGATCAAGCAATGAAGTTCACAGTGGGATGTGAGCAGAAGCTATAAATGCAACTTTCAGATGTTGTTCCTGAAAGGAAGGAGAATTCCTCCCCCTACTCCTTCCCTCTTTCCAATTGCCTGGAATATAGACGTAGAGGTGAGACATCTTGGACCATGTGGATGGGAAGACACCCTACATACAGCAGGGGAATAAGATAGAGCCTGGATCTCTGTCTTTTTGGCAAAACCATTCAAATCTTGGACTGCTAACACACAGACTGTTATGTGAGAGAAAAATAAATTTCTGGGGTTTTTTGAGACACTACTATTTGGTATCTATGTTGCAGCAACACACCTGTATCCTAATTAGTGGAAGAGTGAGAAGATCTGAATGATACATTAGAAAGATCTTCCTGGTGATGGCAGAGAGGAGAGAATAGAGGCAGGGAACTTAGAAGGAGGGAGACCATCTAGCTACCCAGCCATGTGTTTCTTTTTCAGAGATTTTGGATGTTGTTAAGTCTTGCCTGGCCTATGGATTTTTACAAGAATTTTGAACTTCAAAGTCAAATAAATTAGAGACACACTAAGTTTCAGTTAAACATGATTCTTTATGATAGGTATGACAGGTGTTTTGAGCATTATAGAATTTTATGCCTCTTACAAGAGAGGGCTGAAAATAAAGTGGTCTTCAAACTTTGAAAATGGGCCCTTTCATCATAAAGCCTCTAGTATTCATGGCTACTAATATTCTAGGGAATGCAGTTCAGGAAACATGATCCAATGCCTATTAGATTTAAAGGCACCTCTCCAGCCCTATTGAAAATTTTAATCTGAGATAACATCCAATATAAATAGTCTGCAAAGCATTTCACAAAGAAGGATGTAGAATGTTTGTTGGATACAAGGACTCAGTAAACATGTGCACATGTATACACACCCTCTTCCACAAACTAGAACAAAAAGTTGCAGATACACCAAATACCATTTAGTATCAGTATTCCTCCAATCGGAGTTAAGCTTTCAGTTTTGTTGCAAGGTGTGAATGAATAGGACAAGGATGGAAAAGGCTACAAGGTACTACCTTGCATTACTTGGGAAGGTCTTCATGAGGAAATTCCTTGCAGGAACATATTATAAATGGCATGACTAATCTCATAGCAAGAGATGAGGCTGCATGGTGGATGGCCTCCTTGCTCAGGCAGATCATGACAATCTAAGAGGCAAAATGAATGGAGGCAGAACAGTCTGTAGAGTCAGAATCCTGTGACTTTGGCCTTGAGAGTGTTTGATCTGCCAGGAGCTCTTTTCCATGAGTAACCGAGTCCCGTCCAGCACTTATGGGATCAAATGGCAGTGTAAATTGGATCAACAGTTAACGTCTGAATTCTCTTCCATGACCAATGTAAGGAAAAGCAACTCTATTTAAATCCTTCATAGAGAAACACTTTGTGCAGAATCCTCAGGGGAAAAAAATCTTAAATCCCAAGTCCATTCCAATTATCCCTATGGTTTTCTCCACAGTATAGCTAACCCTCTGTGCCAGCAAAAGCCGTTTTCTTTCATTGTTTTGGTCCATGTCGGCAAAGGAGTTCTTAGATGCAAAGGAAACACACACAGAGGTGTCATCCTACACTTGACACTGTGACTGTGGTGACAGGTTTTCTCCAGCTGTCAGTTTCTGAAGCATTTCATTTCATTTGATGCTACCCAACTCCATGCTGAGAAGTGACAGCCAACCCCTTTTATCCTTTGTAATGTCTTCATTAGTAACAGCAGTAATGAATTACCTTGGAGAAAAGGGGTACAGAATAAATGGTAAACATTATAAGATAGGGTCTCTATGTGGATATCCTCTATTATTTCCTCCAATTAGACTTGAATTCTTGAGCAGTAGGAGTTTTGAATGCTGAAAAGGTAGGGAGAAGCTTCAATTTCTTCTCTGCCTTTTGGTCACATAAGACATCCTCATATTCATGCACAGTTTCCTCATCCTCTTCTATGGGTTGCGTCATTACCCACCTAACAACCCCAAAAGCAAGTATGAATTGTGTCTCCACACTGATGAAAGAAACCAAAGATGACACAAACAGATGGAGAGATATACCACATCCCTGGATTGTAAGAATCAATATTGTGAAAGTGACTATACTACCCAAAGCAATCTACAGATTCAATGCAATCCCTACCAAATTACCAGTGGCATTTTTTACAGAACTAGAACAAAAAAATCTTAAAATTTGTATGGAGACACAAAAGGCCCTGAATAGCCAAAGCAGTCTTGAGGGGAAAAAACGGAGCTGGAGGAATCAGACTCCCAGACTTCAGACTATATTACAAAGTTACGGTAATCAAGACAATTACTGCATGGTAATGTCTGTTATGGTACTGGCACAAAAACAGAAATATAGATCAATGGAACAGGATAGAAAGCCCAGAGATAAACCCACACACCTATGGTCAACTAATCTATGACAAAGGAGGCAAGGATGTACAATGGAGAAAACACAGTCTCTTCAATAAGTGGTGCGGGGGAAAATGGACAGCTACATGTAAAAGAATGAAATTAGAATGCTCCCTAACACCATACACAAAAATAAACTCAAAATGGATTAGAGACCTAAATGTAAGACCAGATACTATAAAACTCTTAGAGGAAAACATAGGAAGAACACTCTTTGACATAAATCACAGCAAGATTTTTTTTGATCCACCTCCTAGAGTAATGGAAATAAAAACAATAAACAAATGGGACCTAATGAAACTTAAAAGCTTTTGCACAGCAAAGGAATACATAAGCACGACGAAAAGACAACCCTCAGAATGGGAGAAAATATTTGCAAATGAATGGACAAAGGATTAATCTCCAAAATATATAAACAGTTCATGCAGCTCAATATTAAAAAAAAAAACAACCCAATCCAAAAATGGGCAGAAGACCTAAATATACATTTCTCCAAAGAGGACATACAGATGGCCAAGAAGCACATGAAAAGCTGCTCAACATCACTAATTATTAGAGAAATCAAAACTACAATGAGGTATCACCTCACACCAGTTAACATGGGCATCATCAGAAAATCTACAAACAAATGCTGGAGAGGGTGTGGAGAAAAGGGAACCCTCTTGCACTGTTGGTGGGAATGTAAATTGATACAGCCACTATGGAGAACAGTATGGAGGTTCCTCAAAAAACTAAAAATAGAATTACCATATGATCCAGCATCCCCACTACTGGGCATATACCCAGAGAAAACCATAAATCAGAAAGAGACATGTACCACAATGTTCATTGCAGCACTATTTACAATAGCCAGGTCATGGAAGCAACCTAGATGCCCATCGACAGACTAGTGGATAAAGAAGATGTGGTACATATATACAATGGAATATTACTCAGCCATAAAATGGAACGAAATTGGGTCATTTGTTGAGACGTGGATGGACCTAGAGACTGTCATACAGAGTGAAGTAAGTCAGAAAGAGAAAAATATCATGTATTAACGCATATATGTGGACCCTAGAAAAATGGTACAGATGAACCAGTTTGCAGGGCAGAAATAGAGACACAGATGTATAGAATAAATATATGGACACCAGGGGCGGAAAGTGGTGGGGTGGTGGTGGTGTGATGAATTGGGCGATTGGGATTGACATGTATACACTGATGTATATAAAATTGATGACTAATAAGAACCTGCTGTATAAAAAATGAAATAAAATTCAAAAAAAAAAGTGTCCAGGTCTATACAACGAGAAGGTGACTTCTTTTTAAGGGCTGTGGAGAAATTCTCAAGATAAAAGAGAGTCTCTGTCAGAAACTCTGATAATATGCATCATGAAAAACTTAAGGGTTTCTTGATCAAATCTTAGTTTGGAGAACACCAGTTTATATACAGTTAACGAGGTTTCTTTTTTTGTAGGGGTTCGGAAGCCTTTAATAGGACAATGCATACTGTGAAACTTCAAGGGGAAAAGAAGATATAGAGAGTTTTCTGAATTTATTTCATCCCAGAAGCCTTTGTTCTGGGCCTAAATAGTTGCATGAAACATTGATTTTTTCGAAAAGCCTAAAAGAATCAGTTAATCATCAGCTTTTATGTCTAAGGAGCACATAAGTAGCAAAAACTAAAAGTTTTTAGGACATGTCCAAGAGCCTGGCAATCTGACCAGAGTCACACTTTTGGTGAGGAGGTTAAGCCTGACAATGTTTTGGCAGAGAAATAATCTCAGCCTTGGGACTGTTATAAATACTATAGCAGTAAAGTTTGCTCAGTCTCAGAGACAGGCTGCAGGACTTGTGCAGGTCCCACCTCTCTGGTTGGAATTCTCCCCTCTCTCCTATTTAAGAGAGGGAATACAACTGTACAAGAGTGACACTATTATAGGGATGCAACTCACGATCATCTGATCACCTCTAAAATGCGAAATGGTGATTCAAAAAGGTTATACTTGGGCTTCCCTGGTGGCGCAGTGGTTGAGAGTCCGCCTGCTGAAGCAGCGGACGCGGGTTCATGCCCCGGTCCGGGAAGATCCCACGTGCCACGGAGCGGCTGGGCCCGTGAGCCATGGCCGCTGAGCCTGCACGTCCGGAGCCTGTGCTCCGCAATGGGAGAGACCACAACAGTGAGTGGCCCGCGTACCGCAAAAACAAAAAACAAAAAGGTTATACTTTACTGTTTGAATGACAACCTTAAAATTGCACATCAGATTTCAAAATGGCCCGTTAGTGATAATTAATGGCCCAAAGGATCCTGGAATGGATTTGCAGGATTCCAGTGGTTTTTGCTGTCAATGAGTTTGTGAGTGTGTGTGTGTGTGTGCACGGATATGCACAAGAACATGCTCAGGTTCACACACATGTACAGAAGTGCTGGATTGGAGGGCTGGGAGGAGAATCCAGAGAAGGGGAACTAAACCTGACTCCTCTAAAATCTTTAAAACTAGTGAGAATCCCAGAGACTACCATCCTTTGAAGCTTCTATATCACATCTTATGGGATTTTGGTTATCAAATTATCATAGGTCATGGACACCAGGATTTGGCCTTGTGAATTTTTGCCCTATGCTATAGAGAAGTCTTCACTTCGCATCTTACTTAGATTTATATTTTGAAAAATATAAAATGAATGTGATAGGCACCTTGGCATGGTGATTAAGAATATGGATTCTAGAGCCATCCTCGCCGAGTTTGAACCTAAGCTCTGTGCCCGTGGGCCAAGTTATTTATCTGCTCTGTTCCTCTGCTTCCTTGTCAGTAAAATGGGAAGGATAATAGTACCCACTCAGGGTACTCAGGTTGTCACAGGATGACATGAGTTCATATTTGGAAAGCTCTCAGAATAGCGCCTGATACTTAATATTTCTTACATATAAAAATATTTTTAAATGTGTTTCTCATTTACTGTCTTGCACATCATGATATTCAGAAGTCATTCCACTGTATGGAGCCAGTGCCCCTGGGGAAGCAGCAGAATCGGTGCAGGGAACTGTAAGCCCCCCGGAGAGAAGCAGCCGACCCCAGTGGACCACAGCAGGAACAGGGAAAGCAGGCCCGGAGTCACATATTAGAGCTGCCCCAGTAGCAAGTTCCTGAAAGGGGGCTCAGAGTGGCAGCTGAAAGGCTAAACAGAGTGGAATCTTCGGCATTTCCAGCTAGGACTGTGGGAGGAAGCAGCCTCCCAGGTGTCCCTCCTCCCCACTCACCAGCACTGATGGGCCCCTCAGAGAAGATTTGGTATCTGGGGCACAATGTGGCAAGGGAGGCCTGCACCTGGCTCTCTGTCTGCTACCCATGGGTGCCCTGAAGTTCCGGGACCCTGTGGAGGCACGTGCAGGAGTCAGCTGACAGCACTGGAGGGTGAGTTCACTCCAGATGCTGCTGTGATGAGAATAAACACACCTTATAAGCCAAGGGCTGGTGGTCAGACTGCCCAAGCCAGGATTCAGCAGGTCACAGCCACTGACACAGATGCCTCCTGCAGGGAGCAGAGGAAAGGGATGTCTGAAGATAGAATATCCCCCTAAAGATGCTAGACTCGGATACCTAAAGAGACTTCCAATTATTTTATGTAACTGAGTTTACAACCTGATCGTTTTTTCAGAGGGGTAAATGTTTATGAGGAAGATCAAATAAGCTATAGAAAAATAGAGAAACTATATTTTTGCACGTCTTAGTGCAGTGTGATTTAAATACACATCTCTACAATAGAAAAATTCATATGAATAAATAAAGATGAGTCTTGATAGCCAGTAGCATGTAAGGTGTTGTGCTACATGCTCAGAGGGCTAGAAAGTTGAATCAGACAAGGGTCTTGTTGTAATATTCAGCAAAGAAAAGGACGGTCCAGGACTGAAGAGATGGCGGAGCTCAGGTGTGGTGTGTTGAATTGAACGGGTGCTTGAACCCTATGTGACCATGTCCAGCAACGAGCTGGAAATGTAAGGCTGGAGCTCAGGCGAGAGAAGAAAGATGAAGACACTGGGAGCCCATCTACCTAGAGGTGATGACTAAAGCCTCAGGATTTCCAAGAGAGTTGGAGAGAGAAAAGGGCCGAGGTTACATTCATTCATTTATTCAACAAACACGCACCAATCCCTTCTTGGTGCAGGTGTAGCAACCAGTGGAAGGAAGGGTGGTGAGTCTGGAAGTGGTCATGGCATTGCCCAAGGAAAAGCCTAGAATCTCACTTCGTTGTTCCCCCATGTGGCAGAGACTACTTGGGCTGGCCGGTTGCCAAGTTCTTCTCTTCTTAAGCATCTGTCTGGACCACATTTCCCAGTCTCCCTTATACTAGATTGGACATATGAGCGAATTCTGGCCAGTGGCACTGGAGTGTTTGCAATGTGGCCTCTCCCAGACTAGACCCGTGTATATGTCCACTGGCCCCCTTTTATCTTTTGCATAAAAACACAATTGCTTTCTTTCCACAACTGCCAGCTTAATAAAGAAGACACACCGAGAAGCTAGGACTGATTTAATGTGTGGGGCAGAGTCCTCACCCACCCTCAACCGCAGTGGATGTGAGGCCATGAGTGAGAAATACACTTTTATTGTTAAACCACTAATGTTTAGAGTGTTTCTCTTTCAGCAGCTAGTGTTATTATTTACCTAATAAATACGAACCAGGATGGATCCGACTCCCTAGCTCACACTAACCAAAACCCATGAAAGACTGGGGTAGTTAGGAGAAGGCCCATTTATTCATTCAAATTAACAAGTATATCTGTCAAACAGACCAGGAATTCTCATGCTTGCACCATCCAAGCTTTCTCTCCCTGTCATCTCCCTGTCAGACTGCTTGGGAGCCAAACATAATCCAAAGTTTTTAATCTGCTGGCCAGGAGTGATCACTGCTGGAGGACTGGGAACGCATGGAGTTCATACAGTACATGCTCTTGGTCTGTATGAAGATCCAGGGAGGAATGAGGATATTGCTTGGTAAGCATGGAAGCCAAACAAGTGCACTTAGATGAAACCAGGGTTTAATGGCAAAGAGCTAAGAGACTCTGAAGCATCCATCTCATGAGAACGCTTTCCCGGTGTGATTAAAAAGATTTTGAAGCCTGACAATGAAGATTCCCTATCAGATAATTCTTGGACAGGTCCTGCCACTCCTCTTTTCTCCCTTTTTTATGATTTCCTAGATGCTTCTTTTCCACTTCCACCCCCATTGGAAGGACATATTCTCTCTCTAGCTGTGTCCATATGTTTAATCAGGGCGCCATTCTGTCTCCTCTCACTGTTTGTTCATCTTACAGCCCCCTGGATTGTGGTTGAGGGGAGGCAGCTGGAGAAGCTCTTTGAAGGCTTCCAAGGAGGACCAACCCTGGGCACCATGTTAAATAGGGAGGAATAAGGTGGAAAGTTGCCCTCCCAGGGATGACAGCCCAGTAGGGGAGACAGACAGGTAAGTACATAAACACCCAGGTTGCACTGTGGTGCTGTAAGGGCAACCGTAGGAACAAGTACAAGGAACAGTTACAGCTCAGAGGAAGGTGTGATTAACTCTTCTTGGTCAATGGGCATAAGAGAAAATGAGGGAAGACTTCCTGTAGGAGGTGATAATTGAGCTGGAACAGTGATGGAGGTGTTCCAGAAAGGAGAAATAACACAACAAGGGAACAACACATAAAATGCTCGTGGTGTCCAGAAGACCATACCAAATTAATTATCTGGTGGGTGAGGGAGAAGTTGCTGTAACAAAGTACCACAAAGTAGGTGGCTTAAACAGCAGAAATGTATTGTCTCACAGCTCTGCAGGCTAGACGTCCAAGATCAAGATGTTGGCAGTGTTGGTTCCTTCTGAGAGCCTTGAGGGAAGGACCTGTTCCACGCCTCTCTCCTCTCTTCTGGTGGTTTGCTGGTAGTCTTTGGGGTTCGTTGGCTTCTAGAAGCGTCACCATCATCTCTGTCTTCATATTCACATCACATTCTCCCTGTGTGCATCTGTGTCTAAATTTCCCCTTTACGGGTGGACCCCAGTCATACTGAATTAGCGCCCACACTAATAACCTTATTTTAACTTCATTATTTTTATAAAGACCCTGTCTCCAAGTAAGGTCACATTCTGAGGTACTGGGGGTTAGGAATTTGACACGTGAATTTTGGAGGGGCACAATTCAACCTATAACAACCTACATTTAAAGGACAGGCTAGAGAAAAAGAACAAAAGGGTCAACCAGGGAAAGAGCAGGAGAATGCAATGTAAGAAAAAAGCAGGGACATAGCCGCTTGTTCCTTAAGGGCAGCTCAGTGGATGTACCAGATCCCAGCTCTGATTTATACCCTTCACTTCTCTGAGCCTTGTTTTCTCATTTGCAAGATAGGGGTAATACTGCTTCCCCAGAGGGTTGCTGTGAGGATTAAATGTGATTATGTACATAAACTCTTAGCATATTACTATATATAAATATTACTATATTTTTAACATAGTAATATATGGTATGTATTTTATATATAGTAATATGTAAGTATCAATATTACTATATTTTTAAATAAAACAGCATTCAATAAATAGTAAATAGTAGCATAAAAACTGGATTTAGTCACACAGTAGTGACGTCATTAATATGCACGTGCTACATTATGCCAAAAGAGCCTAGACTGCCATCAGTTTACTCCCTAGACACCCAACATCATTTAAAAGCCGGCACCATGGAGGCTGCTCTTGTCTCCCACTCTGTGTAGAGCTTGTCAAATTCCATATTTGCCTCACGTGAACAAAAACCTATGGGAATATACAAGTACAAATAATGTGAATTGTGGCTGCAAAACAGGATTTCAAAACATTCCCCTTTGTACTTTCTGTGGTAATTAAACATCTGATTTGACACCTCGTGAATATTTTTCTCCAGGTTGTTTGGTTGGGATTTAACGCAGTAACTGATCTGCTCAGGAAAGCAAAACAAAAACCTGCCTTGCTCTGCGCATCTAGTGGATGCGATATCCAAGAAGTAAGTTCCTTTTCCTTCAAACATTCCTATCACCAAAGAGAGCCCAAGATCCTTCATTTAGCACAGCAACTGGCTTTTTTCTCGGATGCAGTGTGAGAACTTGTTTAGATGCCACAGAAGCTCTCTTGGAAATGTATTTTCTGATGATCATGGCACTCTCAAATGATGCTTAAAGTGGCCATCTACATTGCGGCTTGTCGTGTTAGACCTGGAGAACTGAGTTGGTTTAATCTGACCTTTGAGACTCTCCCAGCCTCCAGGCCCTGGCACTACCGATATTTTACAGGTCTGATGAAGAAACCCATGGAAAGAAGCCTTGTTCCCTCTGGTAAAATCCATTTAAGCAGCGTTTCTGAAAGCCACAAACGTTGTGAAACATGACCACTGTCTTAACATTTGTGAGATATGGCACCCCACATACTTCTTTTTTTTGCTTTCAAAACAACTTTATTTTCTATCAGCCCTAAGTCTTTTTGTTGTAAGAGTAGAACCACTCTTTGCTTTACTCATCCTCAACTGCTCTAAGCATATATACAAGCAACCTGTTTGGAATAAAGGGAAAATTCCTAGGTGCTGCCAGTCATAGTGAGTTGCCCACCCCCTCCTGCTGCTTTTAATGCGTGGAGAGGACCAAGATGCGTGGATAACACCCTCCACGTTGGCCTTTTTAGCTATATGTCAATGCACGTTCATTTGTTTCTTCCACCACTTGCTCTCATGCTCTAGCACCCCTCCTCCAGAGGTGGGACCTCACCCCTCTTGCCTGGATTCCTGCAGCAGTCTCAGGATGGTCTCTCCTCCACGTCAGTACCTTTGTTAACTTGAACTCTTAAGGCCCAGCCTTTACCTGAGGCTTCTGGACACTTACTAGTCCCCATATGCTCTTGTCCCTTGAGAACCTTGGCGTGTGCTTTGCTTATTCTCTTCCCTCTGAGGGGAACCAGGCCCCCATCTCCCTCAGGGCTCAGCCTATCTCCTGCATGAAACCTTCCTGACAGCTCTACATAGGAGTGGCTCCCCTCCCTGCGAATCCCAGTAGTCCCATCTCTCTGCTTCTCCTAGGGCTCCTATTACTTTCTACTTGATACTGTTACTGAACACGCAGCAAGCCAAAACGCTGCTGAGATGCTGAGGTTTGCAGCAAATAGAGGGCTTATTTACAAGGCAGCCAAGTGAGGAGATGGGAGAAAAAGTCTCAGATTCCCCTCCCCCTAAAGGCAAAGGGCTCAGGGTATTTATGGGATAAAGAATATAGCAGCAGCACAGTCTGAGGCATGGGGAGAGTGGGGAAAGGTGATTGAAAAAAGGTGCGATAATTGTGATTCTGGGCAAGTGTAACTAAGCTCCAGACCTCTGCACATTCAAACATAGAGGCCCTTAGCATGATCTGAGGGTGAAGTTTTCGGCCCGCTGATGTCAACAGGTTACCAAGTGGACACTCACACATGTCCAGGTAGAGGGTCAGTGGTCCTATCCAGTCCTAATCAACTCAGCTCCAACTACACACAGCTGACTCCAAGTTCATGCAAAACAGCTGGAACAGACATATTCTTGTTTAGGCTACCTGCTGCTTGGAGGACCTGCAAGTCTTTTGTTCCAACAGTTAAAAGAACCCCTGGCACTGCAACAAAGAGTAGTCCCCACTCCCCTTAATTAGAGAAAGCCCCGGTGCAGCAACGAAGACCCAAAGCAGCAAAAGATAAATAAATAAATAAGTTAAATAAATAAATAAATAAATTTATATAAAAAAGGGACCTTGATTAGTGAAGGCAGGTGAAATGGACTTGACTGATGATTACCTGAGGTTTCACTACCATATTTACTTGTGTATCTGCTCAGCTCCCTCCTGGATTGTAAACTTCTTGAAAACAGAGACACATTGATTCATGCCCAAAATATCTGGCACAGCTTCTTATACACACAGCAAACACCAGATCAATGTCCAGGAGTGACTGAATGCCAGGCAGTGGGACAGACATGAGGGCAAGGAAGCCTTACAAGAGATTTTTTTGGCATCTCAGCAAGTTTTTATGTATTGTGGGTGTTGAGTTTTCTCAGCTGAAATTAATCTGGAAACAGGCATTTACAGAGCAAATCACTTTCATATAAATTCACACTTGCAGCTAATGGATGAAGTAAAAACATCAAAAATCTTCATTGGAAGGAGTACTTCCCAGAACCTGTGCTGCCAGTATCCTTGTCCCCATGGTGAGCCACAGCCACCTCCCACATCTTCAGAAAACCCTCCAACCCTAGCAGCCATGTGGCTGACAGGGTCTTGGTGCTCTGGCTGCATGTCAGGCCTGTGCCTCTGAGGTGGGAGAGCCGAGTTCAGGATATTGGTCCACCAGAGACCTCCCAGCTCCACGTAATATCAAATGGTGAAAGGTCTCCCAAAGATCTCCATCTCAACGCTAAGACCCAGTTCCACTCAACGACCAGGAAGCTACAGTGCTGGACATCCTATGCCAAACAACTAGCAAGACAGGAATACAACCCCACCCATTAGCAGAGAGGCTGCCTAAAATCATAATCAGTTCACAGACACCACAAAACACAGCACCAGATGCAGCCCTGCCCACCAGAAAGACAAGATCCAGCCTCATCCACCAGAACACAGGCACCAGTCCCCTCCACCAGGAAGCCTACACAACCCACTGAACCAACATTAGCCACTGGGGAAAGACACCAAAAACAATGGGAACTACGAACTTGCAGCCTGCGAAAAGGAGACCCCAAACACAGTAAGATAAGCAAAATGAGAACACAGATAAACACACAGCAGATGAAGGAGCAAGGCAAAAACCCACCAGACCTAACAAATGAAGAGGAAATAGGCAGTCTACCTGAAAAAGAATTCAGAGTAATGATAGTAAAGATGATCCAAACTCTTGGAAATAGAATGGGGAAAATATAAGAAACGTTTAACAAGGACCTAGAAGAACTAAAGATGAAACAAACAATGATGAACAACACAATAAATGAAATTAAAAATTCTCTAGAAGAAATCAATAGAGTAACTGAGGCAGAAGAACGGATAAGTGACATGGAAGATAAAATAGTGGAAATACCTACTGCAGAGCATAATAAAGAAAAAAGAATGAAAATAATTGAGGACAGTCTCAGAGACCTCTGGGACATTAAACACACCAACATTCGAATTATAGGGGTCCCAGAAGAAGAAGAGAAAAAGAAAGGGACTGAGAAAATATTTGAAGAGATTATAGTTGAAAATTTCCCTATTATGGGAAAGGAAATAATCAAGTCCAGGAACCACAGAGAGTTCCATATAGGATAAATCCAGGGGAAACACTCCAAGAAACATATTAATCGAACTATCAAAAATTAAATACAAAGAAAAAATATTAAAAGCAGCAAGGGAAAAACAACAAATAACATACAAGGGAATCCCCATAAGGTTAACAGCTGATCTTTCAGCAGAAACTAGGCAAGCCAGAAGGGAGTGGCAGGACATATTTAAAGTGATGAAAGGGAAAAACCTACAACCAAGATTACTCTACCTAGCAAGGATCTCATTCAGAGTTGACAGAGAAATTAAAACCTCTACAGACAAGCAAAAGCCAAGAGAATTCAGCACCACCAAACCAGCTATACAAAAAATGCTAAAGGGACTTCTCTAGGCGGGAAACACAAGAGAAGGAAAAGACCTACAATAACAAACCCAAAACAATTAAGAAAATTGTAATAGGAACATACATATCGATAACTACCTTAAATGTAAATGGCTTAAATGCTCCAACCAAAAGACATAGATTGGCTGAATGGATACAGAAAACAAGACCCATCTATATGCTGTCTACAAGAGACCCACTTCAGACCTAGGGACACATACAGACTGAAAGTGAGGGGATGGAAAAAGATATTCTATGCAAATGGAAATCAAAAGAAAGCTGGAGTAGCAATTCTCATATGAGACAAAATAGACTTTAAAGAGTATTACAAGAGACAAAGAAAGACACTACATAATGATCAAGGGATCGATCCAAGAAGAACATATAACAATTGTAAATATTTATGCACCCAATATAGGAGCATCTCAATACATAAGGCAAATACTAACAGTCATAAAAGGGGAAATCGACAGTAACACAATCATAGTAGGGGACTTTAACACCCCACTTTCACCCATGGACATATCATCCAAAATGAAAATAAATAAGGAAACACAAGCTTTAAATGATACATTAAACAAGATGGGCTTAATTGATATTTATAGGACATCCCATCAAAAAACAACAGAATACACTTTCTTCTCAAGTGCTCATGGAACATTCTCCAGGATAGATCATATCTTGGGTCACAAATCAAGCCTTGGTAAATTTAAGAAGATTGAAATCATATCAAGTATCTTTTCTGACCACAATGCTATGAGACTAGATATCAATTACAGGAAAAAACCTGTAAAAAATACAAACACATGGAGGTTAAACAATACACTACTTAATAGCCAAGATATCGCTGAAGAAATCAAAAAATACCTAGAAACAAATGATAATGAAAACACGATGACCCAAAACCCATGGGATGCAACAAAAGCAGTTCTAAGAGGGGAGTTTATAGCAATACAATCCTACCTCAAGAAACAAGAAACATCTCAAATAAACAACCTAACCTTACACCTAAAGCAATTAGAGAAAGAACAAAAAAGCCCCAAGTTAGCAGAAGGAAAGAAATCATAAAGATAAGAATCAACATTGCAAAAATGTCTATACTACCCAAAGCAATCTACAGATTCAATGCAATCCCTTTCAAGCTACCAATGGCATTTTCACAGAACTAGAACTAAAAAGTTCACAATTTGTATGGAAACACAAAAGACCCCGAATAGCCAAAGCAATCTTGAGAAAGAAAAACGGAGCTGGAGGAATCAGGCTCCCAGACTTCAGACTATAAAACAAAGCTACAGTATTCAAGACAGTATGGTACTGGCACAAAAACAGAAAAGTAGATAAGTAGAACAGGATAGAAAGCCCAGAGATAAACCCATGCACCTATGGTCACCTTATTTTTGATAAAGGGGGCGAGAATGTACAATGGAGAAAAGACAGCCTCTTTAGTAAGTGGTGCTGGGGAAAATGGACAGCTACATGTAAAAGAATGAAATTAGAACACTCCCTAACACCATAAACTCAAAATGGGTTAAAGACCTAAATGTAAGGCCAGACACTATAAAACTCTTAGAGGAAAACATAGGCAGAACACTCTATGACATAAATCACAGCAAGATCCTTTTCGACCCACCTCCTAGAGAAATGGAAATAAAAACAAAAATAAACAAATGGGACCTAATGAAACTTAAAAGCTTTTGCACAGCAAAGGAATACATAAGCACGATGAAAAGACAACCCTCAGAATGGGAGAAAATATTTGCAAATGAAGCAACTGATAAAGGATTAATCTCCAAGCAGCTCATGCAGCTCAGTATCACAAAAACAAACAACCCAATCCAAAAATGGGCAGAAGACCTAAATAGACATTTCTCCGAAGAATATATACAGATTGCCAATAAACACATGAAAGGATGCTCAACATCTTTAATCATTAGAGAAATGCAAATCAAAACTACAATGAGGTATCATCTCACACCAGTCAG
Organism: Neophocaena asiaeorientalis asiaeorientalis; assembly: GCF_003031525.2. Lineage (NCBI taxonomy): Eukaryota > Metazoa > Chordata > Mammalia > Artiodactyla > Phocoenidae > Neophocaena > Neophocaena asiaeorientalis. Next base: position 14,476,811 of record NW_020185339.1, read on the forward strand.
AATGGCCATCATCAAAAAATCTACAAACAATAAATGCTGGAGAGGGTGTGGAGAAAAGGGAACCCTTTTGCACTGTTGGTGGGAATGTAAATTGATACAGCTACTATGGAGAACAGTATGGATGTTTCTTAAAATACTAAAAATAGAATTACCATATGACCCAGCAATCCCATTATTGGGCATATACCCACAGAAAACCATAATTCAAAAAGAGTCATGTGCCACAATCTTCATTTCAGCTCTATTTACAACAGCCAGGACATGGAACAACCTAAATGCCCATCAACAGATGAATGGATAAAGAAGATTTTGCACGTATATACAATAGCATATTACTCAGCCATAAAAAGAAACGAAATTGAGCTGTTTGTAGTGAGGAGGATTGACCTAGAGTGAAGTAAGTCAGAAAGAGAAAAACAAATACCATATGCTAACACATATATATGGACTCTAAATAAAAGTAAAAATGGTTCTGAAGAACCTAGAGGCAGGACAGGAATAAAGACGCAGATGTAGAAGATGGACTTGAGGACATGAGGAGGTGGAAGGGTAAGCTGGGACGAAGTGAGAGAGTGGCATGGACATATATACACTACCAAATGTAAAATAGGTAGCTAGTGGGAAGCAGCTGCAAAGCACAGGGAGTTCAGCTCGGTGCTTTGTGACTACCTAGAGGGCTGGGATAGGGAGGGTAGGAGGGAGATGCAAGAGGGGGGGATATGGGGATATATGTGGAGATGCAAGAGGGAGGGGATATGGGGATATATGTATATGTATAGCTGATTCACTTTGTTAGAAAGCAGAAACTAACACACCATTGTAAAGGAATTATACTCCAATAAAGATGTTTAAAAAAAAAATCTTCATTGGGCACTGTCTACCCAGATACAACCTTCAACCACAATTTTATAAACAATACCGCCTGCCATGCAGATCTGCCAGATAATTTCCCCCACTGTGACAGCCCTCTTTTGCTTTCTCTCATATATTCTTAGCAGTCCCCATGGTAATAGAACCTTACTCTGAAAACAAGATGGTTCTGTAGGGGAGGAAAGGAGGTGAGTGGTGTTTTTCTCTCTGACTTGTCCTGCTGTTGCTTCAAGTTCATTATTTGCATTTTGTCTTGGTTTTGATAAACTAAATTGCTTTTCAAATATCTTGCTTTCTGGAAGTTCTGCTGAAATGCATTTGAAGACAGCTCATAGCTCTTGGTGTTTGATGCCCCAGAAATCTACCCTTATTTGGGGCCCTGTGATTTTTCCCATGGAAGGCAGAAAGACCCCATTTAGTTTGTATTCCCTACTGTGAACAACCAGGTTTCCAGGAATAGAGTTGGCCAAGAAGAGCAGCAAAGTGAAGTAAGCACGCTGTGTTATGCCTCTGTGCTTGTGTGTGTGTGTGCGCGCGTGCGCGTGCGTGTGTGTGAGTGTGTGGATGTGGGTGGATGGAGAGAGTACTAAGCAAGGATGTGACACTGGGTGGTAACTTAACAGCTGTGGGTGGAGAAAGGAAGAGGCATAGGTACTGAAAAACGATCTGGGGTCTAGATAGCTCTCACCAACCCACAAGCATTACTATGAAGTCAAAGTGAGTAAAGCATGACCTGCATCCACAACATGCCCAGACTGAGGATTTCACTTGGTGACTTTCTCTCTCTTTTGATGTTTATACAGGAATAAAGACGCAGATGTAGAAGATGGACTTGAGGACATGAGGAGGTGGAAGGGTAAGCTGGGACGAAGTGAGAGAGTGGCATGGACATATATACACTACCAAATGTAAAATAGGTAGCTAGTGGGAAGCAGCTGCAAAGCACAGGGAGTTCAGCTCGGTGCTTTGTGACTACCTAGAGGGCTGGGATAGGGAGGGTAGGAGGGAGATGCAAGAGGGGGGGATATGGGGATATATGTGGAGATGCAAGAGGGAGGGGATATGGGGATATATGTATATGTATAGCTGATTCACTTTGTTAGAAAGCAGAAACTAACACACCATTGTAAAGGAATTATACTCCAATAAAGATGTTTAAAAAAAAAATCTTCATTGGGCACTGTCTACCCAGATACAACCTTCAACCACAATTTTATAAACAATACCGCCTGCCATGCAGATCTGCCAGATAATTTCCCCCACTGTGACAGCCCTCTTTTGCTTTCTCTCATATATTCTTAGCAGTCCCCATGGTAATAGAACCTTACTCTGAAAACAAGATGGTTCTGTAGGGGAGGAAAGGAGGTGAGTGGTGTTTTTCTCTCTGACTTGTCCTGCTGTTGCTTCAAGTTCATTATTTGCATTTTGTCTTGGTTTTGATAAACTAAATTGCTTTTCAAATATCTTGCTTTCTGGAAGTTCTGCTGAAATGCATTTGAAGACAGCTCATAGCTCTTGGTGTTTGATGCCCCAGAAATCTACCCTTATTTGGGGCCCTGTGATTTTTCCCATGGAAGGCAGAAAGACCCCATTTAGTTTGTATTCCCTACTGTGAACAACCAGGTTTCCAGGAATAGAGTTGGCCAAGAAGAGCAGCAAAGTGAAGTAAGCACGCTGTGTTATGCCTCTGTGCTTGTGTGTGTGTGTGCGCGCGTGCGCGTGCGTGTGTGTGAGTGTGTGGATGTGGGTGGATGGAGAGAGTACTAAGCAAGGATGTGACACTGGGTGGTAACTTAACAGCTGTGGGTGGAGAAAGGAAGAGGCATAGGTACTGAAAAACGATCTGGGGTCTAGATAGCTCTCACCAACCCACAAGCATTACTATGAAGTCAAAGTGAGTAAAGCATGACCTGCATCCACAACATGCCCAGACTGAGGATTTCACTTGGTGACTTTCTCTCTCTTTTGATGTTTATTTTGGCCTTTGATATTCCTTATTACTTCCTCTCACTTGAATCAATAGTCCTGAAGAAACAAATACAAATTTATTTGTGTACCCTTCCCTCTTCTATCCTTACTCTTTTTCTACCCATCTCCCAATGTTTGGGACTGTTCTGCTAGGAGAATTTCAGAATTTTCTCTTTGGTTTAGGTTCTTTGTTTCCTCTTTGCCTCTCTGAGAATCTCTTTTAAAATACTGAGATAATGAATCATTGATTATCTACTCACAATTAATAGAATGTTCCAAAGTTTCTTTCATAGAGAGAACACAAGGTGAATAAAATCTAGGTTACCTGGAGTCCCCTGATGCTTCCGATCATCCCTTTACAGTGAGGCTGCTTAAACTCCTGATTTGTCTGTTCGTGGTTGTAAAATGCTTGGAATTGAACACTCTTTCTCTGCCTTTCTCCCACTTCAAGATGCCCAATGTCCTGAGATTGCCTCAGGCCCCATGGCATGGCATGGCCATGTAGCATCCCCCGAGACGCTATCCTGGGGAGTACCCCATACGTCACACCTATTTTTCTTTTCTATTTTCTCCCAATCTCAAAGTTCTTGAATGTAGTTTCATCTTCTTCAAGTTGACTGGACAGGTATTGTGGTAAACTCATTTAAAATCTAGTCCTGATGACTAATAATGAGTTAAGGACTTCCCTTTTACCTTAAATATGTATATAAATCAGGGATCTTCATTTAGAATATATCACATGGAGTTTACTATCTGGACAAATTGTGTGTATCTGTATGAGAAGGAGAGAGAGAGACAGAAAGACAGACAAACAGAGAGGGAAAGAGAAGAAGAAAACAAGGGTCTTTCTCGCATCCTTTAAATTGGGCCGTATTCACCATCATGCTGCCTACCTTTATAATCTGTCATGGGAAGGCACTAGGTGGTAAGTATAGAGCCCTGAGTAGTGAACACGGTGAGGGAATAAGAAAATGGTTAAAGACCCTTGCAATGGGTTGACAGTCTGCCCACACCCACTCCCACCCCAGGTGCCTCCAGGTACACACCTGCTGATGCCATGGCCCCTGGAGCTGGGGCAGTAGTAGAGAGGGCATTTGTGAATCTGCTAAACACTCCTTTGCTAGTTGGTAGTGTGTGTGTCCTGTACATCGAATGAAAGAATTGACTTGTTCTTCAAAATTTAGTAGAGTTGCAAAGGATTTTGTCATGTAGGCTCATTAAATTTTGAATATACCACTGCATTCCATGAGGAAGCATCAACTCTTTAGTCACGTTCCCTGAAAAGCTTATAAAAACCCATTTCATTTCAAATGGTGTGAAGCAAAATCTTTGTTTGCTAGTTTTGCATGAAGTCTTATAACTGAAGTCCTGAGAAACGTCTCTGAGATTAATTAGTGGCCGTGATGGAGGTGTGAGTGTGGCATTCTGTCTAGGTTATTTACAAAAACAGAATTTTGTACATTTTAAAAACATGATAGCTAAAACTAAGCTAATGGTGTTAGCTTAAAATTAGAAGGCTGGAACTAAAGATGCCTGTGGAAAGACAGAGCTTGTCACTCACACATCTTCAATCTCAAGCACCTAGATCTCAACATTTTAAAATATAAGAGTAGAGCAATACCAAGTGATTCTTTTCTTTTGGTGTCATTTTTCACCAAAATTTTCTAATGAAAGTAACAACCATGTTTTTAAAAGGCCCTTGAAAGGTAATTTTTTCCTAAAAATAATACCATATTTTATACAATTAGTATAGCATTTCAAAATTATTGCACATCATATATCTTATTTTGTCTTCACAGAATTGCCTAAGACAGATTTTCTCATCCCCGTTTGATATCAAGGAAATCATCACCAGGTAGTAAGAAAAATAAGGCTAGAATCTGGATTTCTTTTGATTCCCCATTTTGCATTGCTTTTATTAGCTCATAAAAGAAGGGGAAAGGAAACAGTACTAGCTGAAAAGTCCTAGCAGAGGTCCATGTTTCCTAAGTGTGGATATGATGGTACTGGTACTAATGTTTAACTTAGGGGTTCAAATTAAAATTCTTTCTCTACTTTTAGGTAATTTTCTGGCCATAGTTTTGGTAGTCTAACACAGTGATCACTAATTGTTTTAAATTTAAAATTCCTTTAGTAAAGCAGCATAAGAAATTATTTTAACAAACTTTTACTTAAATAAATACCTACCTACACTTTGGGGATTACTGGATAGTACTAATTTATTATCAATCAAAACTTAACTTAGCCCTCAACTTTTCTCCAGATTTTTATTAGAATTCCCCTTTCTGGTCTATTTTTAATTCTAAATGAGGGGCACACTCCTTTTTAGGTTATCCCAGGGCTCTAATACTTGAAATTACCTTAGGTTTAAAATTCTTGATATATCAATGTATTAGAATGGCAGAACAGTAAACTCTGAAGTGGTAAGTTTATGAGTCTTTTTGTTTACTTGGATTTTTCATTTTTACAGTGGGAATGTATTGTACTTTTATAACAGGAAAATATATTCATACCATTTTAGATAAGCAAAGTTATAAAAAGGAGGAAGGGAGGGAGGGAGGAAGGAAGGAAGGAAGGAAGGAAAAAAAAAGAAGATGGGAAAAAGAAGGCAAGACTCTAGTCCAGGCCTTGAGAAGAGCATTGTTAGACTGCAGTGATTATCTTGCTTTGATTATCCTGCTGAGGCCACAGGGCCAGACCACACCCTTGAAGGTGATGTTTCCATAAAGGAACGGGTGTTCCCAGTGTTGGTAGTCCTGGGAAGAGAGGCTTAGTCTGGATTTGCAAAGCTTCATTTGAGGGTTAAGTTGGAAGGTGTAGAAATGCCAGAGAGCTCTGATTGGTGAGAGCTGAGTTAGCCCCGACCACAGGCAGGAAGAAGGCTGACTGTGACTTGTGTTGTATGGACTCAGTCGCCACATCTATTAGCCACTGACGGAGGGAACCTGCAGAAGGCCCTTGGCTAGGCTAGAGTTAGGACATAGTCACTGCCGACGGGTGGCCCTGGAGAGCAGTGATGTCATGAGGATGGTGGGCATCAGGCACAGCGAGGTGGCAAGGTGGGATGCCACAGTGTTGAAACTGGAGGGGCGAGGGGTAGGGGGAGCATGTTCCTGAGACAGCAGGAGACTTGCCAGGAAAACCTGCCAGGAGACCCCCGAGGCAGCTAGTTCCTGGGGGTTAAGCTGGTAGGGGTTGCATGAGGGCAGGAGCGGCCCATATCATTGTCAAGTTAGATATAAAAAGCAAGCGTGACATTTTCTCATGCCTGAGACTTGTGAGACCTGGGACATTAAGTGGTGGGGAGTAGGCATGGATGAAAGGAAATGCATCAAAATGGGAATGGATGGCGTGGACATATATACACTACCAAATGTAAAGTAGATAGCTAGTGGGAAGCTGCCGCATAGCACAGGGAGATCAGCTCTGTGCTCTGTGACGACCTAGAGGGGTGGGATAGGGAGGGTGGGAGGGAGACGCAAGAGGGAGGGGATATGGGGATATATGTATACTTATAGCTGATTCACTTTGTTATACAGCAGAACCTAACACACCATTGTAAAGCAATTATACTCCAATAAAGATGTTAAAAATAAATGTGAATGGAAATATGTGTAAGTTGTTGAATTAGAGGCATTTTTTTCCTTCGTCGTTTTCTTTTTTTCCTGTAATTTTCAAATCATGTATAGTTTCTGCCACAATTAAAAATAGCAGCATGTTATCAAAGTTATTTGTTGTGTTTGGTTTCAGCCCTCAGGCACTGTTCAGTCAGGGTGTCCTTGCTGCCTCTCCTAGTACTGCAGTTACAAAATTATTCTTACTATGTCAGTGTATGGAATTAGTCCTTTGCCAGCTCTCAGGGACCTGCTTCTAAGCTGACACTCTGTAGGCTTCAGCTCCTTCAGAGCCCTCCTTTCCCCCTTCTACACAGAAGAACAAAGGAGGCTAAATTGTATCATATCTAAATACTCAGAAGAGGCAAAGCTGATTGTTATTTTGCAGAACAGTCAGGAAGTAACTACTGACTGTACCCCTCAAGGGATCTCGAAACCTCTTAAGTTGCACAGTATATTTTAAGATTCAATAAATATTTGTTGAATGAACAATATAATCAATCAATACAGTAATTAATTCTCTAAGTAATTGCATGCTGGATATTACTTAGAATTTAAATATTGACTCCTTTGTAATAGCTCTGCATTCCTAATATTTTTCAGTACTATAGACTAAGGTTCACCAAAAAAGCTTCCTGAGAGACGTCATACATTGTAGAGTTATACTGTTCAATATAGCAGCCACTAGATTAAAATTTTGCATGTAGAATGCATTAAGATGTGTTGCAAATGTAAAATATGCACTGGGTATTGAATTATTTTTATTCATGTTTTTAAATTTTGGTTATATATTGAAATGATAGTCTTGGATATATTAGGTTAAGTTGAATATATTATTAAAATTAATTTCACTGTTTCTTTTTTAAAATATGGTTACTAGAAATTTTTAAATTGCATGTGTAGGTCATAGGATTTCTATTGGAGAGCGCTATTGTAACAAACATTTTTAAAGGGCGGGGGGATTTACCACATAATTTTAATGTGATTTTATTGTAGTACTGAAAATCTCCTTTCTCATCCTTCTGCTGTAGGTTCTATTGTAAATCCTCATTTCTTCTCTTGGTAATGTAATGATTATTTGACAGGAAGAACATCATAAGATCAAGCAGCAGTATGAAAACAATGCTATACATATTAACTGCAAAACATGGGGTGGGTTAGAAGTTCAGGGACTAAAAGTACAAGAATTTTGTTTAGAGGAACTGAATGGACGGTAATAAGCCCATGGGAGCAGAGAACACCAAGCATATGAACTGTTGTGAATTTCTGAATATATATTCAAATGAGAGGCACTGTTATTAAGAAAGATTATTGTAAGATGGTGTAGTGAAGTATTGTATTTTCAGGTGTGATTTCGTCATTTTATGTCTTAAAATCTTACAGATCTATTTTCAAACAAGGTGGACCATCTGTACTTGAGGTACTTTTCAGAAATCCCAATCTTAACTCATTATCAAAACCTTGATAAAAATGAATGATATTTGCAAACTGCCAAAGAGAATACTAACCATCCATCTGATAACATTCTAGTCAACAACTGTAATACATTTGGATTATATAAACCCAGTGACTTATCCAAATGTCCTCACTTAACCACGGTTATATACCGTGATCTCAACTACTTTTAATCAAGAGTTGATATAAGAAATGGCCATGTGAAATATATGTGAAATGTGTTTGCAAAACTGATATTGTCCATTGGATTTCTTGAAGTCTCTGTGATTAGGATCCATATGAATAATTTGTCCTTGATTTTAGAATCTGTAAAAAAACAAAGTTCTCTCCTTGAAAACTCATCTTTCCTTTTGCTCAACAAAGAGGTCCCATGACACTGCTCTTTTGCCTTGGGTAATCATAAGCTCAGAATTAATTTAGTACTTAATTGTGGTGATACTTTAATTTCTGGTTCTTGATAAAATTATCTTTCTCTAGCTCCTTCCCACTCTCTTATTTTGATTTGAAATACCCTCAGTACCTAACTCTAGAGGTGGCTCTTAGTAGGCTGGGGCTCATGCTCAGCTACCCTGGCATGAAAAGTACCCACCACCCGCCCTCTACACTCAATCCAGCCACACGTGATCCCAGGGAAAGCTTTCACTCTGACCTTAGTTGGGGTTCAACAAAGTATTGATTTTTCTGATAGAATATGCAGGGAGTGACAGAAGGCAGACTGAGTAGAGATATAATATGTTAAGATATGCCTGAATATATTCTAACCTTAATTCAAGGTAAGGGAAAAATAGCTTTTTTTTTTCTTCTTTTTGCTTCTACAAAGAATGAAAGCCCTAAAGGAAAGAAAAAAATGTCTCTCTGAACTAGTGATAGAAATAAGGAAGAATTAAAGAATTACAAAGTGAGAAAGGTGAAAATGATTAAAACCTTGAATTAAAAGTCCAATTGTGTAATGAAGTTGTGCCCGATACTTTATGCAAAATTCTTACTAGTCTACAAGGCCCTATGTGATCGATTTCCAACCTGCCTCTCCAGCATTATCCTGCCACTCTTCTGCTACAGGCACACTGACCTTTATGTTCCTCAACTGGGCCAACCTCCTTCTTGCCTTAGGACTTTTGTACTAGCTGTGACTTCTACCTGAAATACTCTCTCTAAATGTTTATATGTCTGGCTCTTTGTTATACAAAACTTCGTTGTGGTATTCGGAGGGAGCAGGAGACGATGGAGACCAAAACCAAAGGGCTGATAGAGTTTAGAAAGGTGGAGGTTATGGGTGGGGCAGGGCAAGCATTTCATTTGGCAAATGTTTGGAAATGAGAGAATATAAGGTATGTTCAGGAGGAAATCCATAGACAGTCTAGCCGAAGATAAGAACTAAGGCTAAAAGACAGCCTGCCCTGTGGGCCACAGGCACTTCCTAATGTGTCAGGAAACGATGCTCTCATTCTCCCACCAGAACTTACAACTTGATGCCTGAAAAGATTTCTACATAGCACTAAACGTTTGTTTCTAACAGGAGAGGAGTCATCCGTTCACTGCCATGCTGTTATCACAAAGAGACTTGCTGCTTTTGTTTTGTTTGCCAAGAACGAGAGGCTGGCTTCACCATCCCACTCGTAACTTGGCTACCATGCACTCTTTTCTCTTACTATGAATACTCATGTGAAAACTTTGTAGCTATTTTAGGTACCTTGCACAGAATGGCCTTCTGGATGATGCTGGGCTCCTTGTACTCTTATAGTGAGCTGGTAGTGGCAACTTTCAGGGTGAAGTGCTTGTTAGTAATTAAATTCTGATGAACAGTTAGGAATGGAAGTATTCCAGGAGAGCAGAGCTCCTCACAGGTTAAGTGTGCCCTGGCATTGCAAGTATGATCAGTCGCACATTCATTTGGCAGGCATTCAGTCTCCATGACCGCCATGGAGCACAAAGGCATTGGCACTGAGGGACGCTATCAGTGACACTGAGTGTTTTCAATAAGCAGTGGTCTCCCATCAGCGGGGAAATCCTGAGGCAATCCAAAATCATTTATCAACACACACATCAAAGCCAAAGCAAGAAAGTCATTTCCAAAGTGAGAAATGCCTATTCTGTGTCGTGGTTCCCAGACAAAGCCCTTTCTTGTACGATACCAGATGACAAAGGATGCAGCTGCTCTACTATTGGATGCGTGTACAAAACAGGCAAAGAGGAATAGTTGCTACACATGCCATACATAATCCCTATCCCAATTGGCTTAGAGAACTGCATTCTTTTCTTTGTGTCATAAATCAGATGACATGGGAAAGTCATGTTAAAAATAGTCCCTTCATGGTAATGAATAAGTTCAGTTGTCTTAGGAGGCCAAGTGTTGGTTTCAATTAAAAAAAACAAAAAACTAACACTACTTTATATGTGGTGTTAGGATAAGGTGTGGCATTTGAATGTGATTGCTGAGATTTGGAATTCCAGAAATATCAGGCATTTTGAGAAAGAGATGAATAATAGGTAAAGAACCTACTGGTCCTTACTTAATACTTTTTAATAATAAAACAAAAGTTGGAAATTCACACTTTCTGTTTCCCATTTTCTGGATGACTCCAATCATTCAGATAAGATCCATAGACTGGGAAACCAAGGGCCAGACAAGTTGTCTCCACTCTCCCTACATGGGCCCTTGATATGCCCAAGGGTTCCAGTACGTGTTCTTGTGGCTTTCTCACTATGAATGAACAGTTCTTGGTTGCCATGATTTCTGGCTCTTCTAGGTCAGGGACACATTCATAATAAACCTCTACCCTATAACTCCTTGTAACAGGTTTGTATTAAATCAGCCCCATTATGTTGTAATTCCAACAACTGGTTTCCTATCTAGTGCCTCTGTGCTTGGGTCCCTGTGTTGGTTTGCTGACTGTTAGTGTGTTGGTTTGCTGACTGTTAGTGAGTTCTTTGGGGACTGGGATTGGTTTGCTGTGTTGGTTTGCTGACTGTTAGTGAGTTCTGTTGGGACTGGGATTCAGTTTCACCCTCCTACTCATTTTAGAGATAGGGGAACTTCCCCCAAACTCAGATTGCCTGACTGAAGCCCTACAACCTCCTGCTGGGTCTCTTAAGGACTTCTGTGTTCTAATCCTTCAGTCTCCTCTGACTCTCTTTTCCAACTCTGCAGGGCTTTGGTTCAGGCTTTGTCTGACCCAATCCCCCTATCCACCAAGCTAGTTTCAATGGCCAAGATTGTAGGACACAAATACTTACCTTTGTTTTAATTGTTATTCCTAAACATTCTTTAAACTGTAGCTGTCACCTTGCTACTTCCAGTGTTTATCTGTTCATTCAAAAACATTTAAGATTTCTATATTTTGCCAGGCACTGAAGCTGGTACCAAAAATAATAATAATAAGGCATGAGTCTTTCCTTGAATTCACAGGCTAAGGGAACGTTCTGTAGATCTTACATTTGTATAACACTTCAATGTTCACAAAGAACTTTCACATATTATTTCTTGACCATTATTCTTTAAGCAATAGATTAATTGACTTTCCATATTCAAGACCACAACTATCCCAAAGGAGTCATGAAACTAACTTTCCCATGATGTAATTCAGATTCATACTGGAGAGAAACCTTATAAAAGTAATGAATGTGGGAAAGCCTTCAGCCAGAATCATCACCTTTTTCAATACACAAGAATTTGTACAGGAGAAAAATGCTGTAAATGTTGCATTGCCTGAGCAAACTGGTTTCTTGACCTATATTAGCTGGTGAATTTTTTATTTAAAGAGGTCTCCATTCAGGGCCATTTGGGGTTTTAATATCAGGTTCATCTCTTTTAAACTGAGAGAATATGCCATTTGTGCTTTCGAAATATGATTTATATAAGTAGCTTAGCACAATCAAAGTTGCCGGCCTGCAGAAAGTCCACTGGGCTCACATAATAATATTATTTTTTGCACGTTTTGGTGAAAGCTGACACGTGAATATTCACTATGGTCAGAAAAGGCATAGCTGTGCCATTGGAAAGTATGGAAACACCTAAAAATGTTCTTTGTCTATTTGGTCAACTGAAAAACATACTTCTGAGAATTGCAAGAAAAAGTTGGCAATGACATCCATTGCCAAGTTCATAAAGGTGTGATGGCAGTGTAACTTTATGGAGATACATTTTTTTAACTCAAATACTCCAGGCTTGTATTTACTTTTAGGTAATTTGCTATAACTATAATGTGAGTTGCCCACCAGCTGCGGGTTAGTGCCAGATGTATATAAAATCTATCCCCTTAACCTCAGCAGGTGGATGGCAAGAAGGAAAACAGAAACCAAGATCAAAACATCTACTGCATCCTGGCAACATGGGGATGCTCAGACCCCTCAAGACAACTTTGAAGTTGATTCTTCAAAAGCTAAAAAAATATAATTGGCACCTGAATGGATACATTTATAAGAGCACTTTGGATTGTCAGTCATAATCATAAATTGCCTTATTATTCTGATATGTATGTTAAAGTTAAAATTTTGTGATCATCCAGTAAGTTATTGCAGAATTATCTACCCCTTTACAACTGTGTCTTTAAAGATGGAGTTAGAAAGTACTCATGAAATAGCTCTTATCTTAAATACCGTAAAAGAAGAGACATGTGCAAAAGCATAAACTTTGGTAAAAGAATCAAGAATTCAGGGCTTCCATGGTGGCGCAGTGGTGGAGAGTCCGCCTGCCGATGCACGGGACACAGGTTCGTGCCCTGGTCTGGGAAGATCCCACATGCCGCAGAGCGGCTAGGCCCGTGAGCCATGGCCACTGAGCCTGCGCGTCCGGAGCCTGTGCTCCACGACGGGAGAGGCCAAAACAGTGAGAGGCCCGTGTACCGCAAAAAAAAAAAAAAAAGAATTCAGATATTTCATGCTGCCATTGTATCACCGGAGTTTCAATGTAAAAATGTACTCCCTCCCCACCCTCCAAAAAATGTAAAGCTATTTCAGATGAATGTGTAGAGATGTGCTAACAGCGCCAGAATGCTGTGCCTTACCACATGTGGCAATTCTGTGCCAGAATACGCGCCAAACTGTGCAGAGCATTCTCCTAGGCACTATTCTCTGTCCCCTTCTATCTTATGATTACAATCATAAGGGAAAGGGGTGAGTTGAGGAAACCAACCCCTTAATGACTTCCAACTATGTCCCAGCTGTTGAAATTCATGGTAAAATATGTTGACTCCTTTAATCCTTAAGGGAATTGTGTCATGTAGGTGTGATTTTTCCCATTTTACCTACAGGAGAGCTGAACTGATCGAGTTTAAGTAGATTGCTCAAGACCACACAGGTTGTTATCAAAGCCCACTCTGTCCCTCTGCACTTCTGCCTCCTGGGAGTATGTGGCATTTGTGATGCACAGACATGGGAAGGTCAAGATGGTGGAGTAACTAAACACATGCTGCCCTCCTGGAGCTTACATTCTTTTGGAGAAGACAGAAAAACAGAGAAAGGAGGAAGGGAAGAAAGAAGGAAGGGAGGAAGGAAGGAAGGAAGGGAAGAAAAAAGCAAGGGAGGAAACAGTTTAAAGAGTGATGTGTGACCTGAGGAAAACAAAACAGGAATATGTAAGCACAGGATAGGAATGGGAGAAATATTAAACAGTAGAGACAAGGAGTGACAACAGAGAAGATGACCTCTGAACTAAGAACAGAGAGAAGGAACCAGGCACTCAAGGAACAGGGAGAAGAAAGTTTAAGCTGAGGGACCAACAGGCCAAGGCACTGAGGCAGAAAACAACTTCATTTGTTTCAGAAACATAAATGCAAGTGCAGAAATCCTACAACATACTCAGTGAATTGAATCCAGCAAGACATTAACAAATCAACGTCAAGTCACACAAAAGGTATTTCAACATTTGCACATCTATGAAGGTAATTCACTAAATTAAACAAGGAAAACTAGGTGATTACATCAGGAAAACTGAATTAAAAGTTCAATCAATATAAAACCCATTCATGAGAAGGAGGGAAAGAAGCCTTATAGGAACTAGAAATATAAGGAAATTTCCTTAGTATAGGCTATCTACAGCGAACAGCTTTAGCAAACATTGTACTTAAGAGGGAAATATTAGCATCAATTTGGTTTAAATAGCGGTGTCATCTCTCAGGATATTATCCAACATTGTTCTGATGGCTGTGGCCAACAAAATAAGGCAAAAGGAATTAGGTGTAAATATTGGAAAGGAGAAGATGGAATCTGGCAGACGGTACGATGGTCTACCTTTGAAATCTAAGACAATCAACTTAGATTCTATTACAACTTAAAATAGTTCATCAAAGAGCCAGAGTTTGCAATCAACGTACAAAAAAGTAATAGCTTTTAAAATTGTTTTACTGTAAAAATACTTAACATGAGATCTACCCTCAACAAATTTTTAAGTGTGCAACATATTATTGTTGACTAAGTACAGTGCTGTACAGCAGATCTCTAGAGCTTGTTCATCTTGCTTGACTGAAACTTTATGCCTGTCGATTGTAACTCCCCATTTCCCCTTCCCCCAGTCTCTGGTCACCACCATGCCATTCTTTGCTTCTCTGAATTTGACTACTTACTTTCAGTACCTCATATAAATGGAATCATTGAAGCGTTTTTCTTTCTGTGACGAGCTTGTTTCACTTAGTGTAAAATCTTCAAGGTTCATCCATACTGTTTCATATTGCAGAACTTCCTTCTTTTAAAAGGCTGAAGAGTATTCCATTGTATATATATATATACCACATTTTCTTTATGCATTCATCTGTAGATGGACATTTAGGTTGTTTCTACATATGGGCTATTGTGAATAGTGCTAAAGTGAATATAGGGATGCTAGCTTTTCTATCCACCAGCAAGAACCATTAGAAAATGTAATTTTTAAAAGACAATTCCAATTCACAATAGCCACGCAACTAAAATGTACTCAAGAATAAATACATATACAGGAACTTTGTAGAGAAGACTATAAATGTATACTGAAAGCAGTAAAAGAAAGTTTGGATAAATGGAGAACGACTTATGAATTTAAGGATTCAATATTATAAAGATGAAAGTTCTTCCCAGATTTATCTTCCAATACAATGCATTCCCAATCAAGATTTCCACAGCATTTTTCATAGAAGAGTATATTTGCAAAATTGCCAAGATGATTTTCAAAATATGTTATTATAAAGTATAATAATGAAAACAATGTGATTCTGGCATAAAATTAGATAAATAGAACCATGGAACAGACTAGAGGGTCCAGATGGATGCACAGATGTATAGCTACATGTATATAATTTTAGTATAAGAACAATAGAGCTTTGACTCAGTGGAGAAGGGGTGAACAGCTCAGTAATGGTGTTGGGATAACTGATTATTCATTCACAAAAGTAAACTCTTGATAAAGAACTATGTGTGTATATGTGCATGTGTCTGTGCACACATGAACTACATACGTTTACCCTGAGAAATATTATACATGTGCACAGGGAGGCTTGTACAAGGAGATTCATTTCATTATCATTTTAATAATGAAATAACAGAAACAATGATCATTACTGCTAGAATAATGAAACAAATTATGGCAAAAAATTTAATTTAATTTACTTATGGCAAATTACCCCAAACATGGAATGCCATGCAGTAGATAAAAGAATAAAGTGCATCCATATGTAATCACATCGAAAGACCTCAGAGTCATGTTTTTGAAAGTAAAACAAATTATAGAAAATATCCAATATTATACCATTTATATATAAATCAAGTTTAAGAAATTATTCTGCAGACTCCGGGAGGATCATGCCAAGGAGTACTTCCCAGAACTTCTGCTGCCAGTGTCCTTGTCCCCAGGGTGAGCCACAGCCAGCCAATGCCTCTTCAGGAGACCCTCCAACACTAGCAGGTCTCAGCTGAAATGAAACCTCCGCAGAGAAATTTGGTCCTGACAAACAATAATTAAAAAAAAAATTTTCTAAGAAGAACAACGATCCTGCAGCCTGTGGAACAAAAACCACATCCACAGAAAGACAGACAAGATTAAAAGGCAGAGGGCTATGTACCAAATGAAGGAACAAGATAAAACCGCAGAAAAACAACTAAAAGAAGTGGAGATAGGCAACCTTCCAGAAAAAGAATTCAGAATAATGATAGTGAAGATGATCCAGGACCTCGGAAAAACAATGGATGCAAAGACCGAGAAGATGCAAGAAATGTTTAACAAAGACCTAGAAGAATTAAAGAACAAACAAACAGAGTTGAACAATACAATAACTGAAGTGAAAACTACACTAGAAGGAATCAATAGCAGAATAACTGAGGCGGAAGAACGGATACGTGACCTGGAAGACAGAATAGTGGAAATCACTGCTGCAGAACAGAATAAAGAAAAAAGAATGAAAAGAAACGAAGACAGCCTAAGAGACCTCTTGGACAACATTAAATGCAACAACATTTGCATTATAGGGGTCCCAGAAGGAGAAGAGACAGAGAAAGGACCAGAGAAAATATTTGAAGAGCTTATAGTCGAAAACTTCCCTAACATTGGAAAGGAAATAGCACCCAAGTCCAGGAAGCACAGAGAGTCCCATACAGGATAAACCCAAGGAGACCACGCCAAGACACATAGTAATCAAATGGGCAAAAGTTAGACAAAGAAAAATTATTAAAAGCAGCAAGGGAAAACCTCCCCTAAGGTTAACAGCTGATTTCTCAGCAGAAACTCTAGAAGCCGGAAGAGAGTGGCATGATATACTTAAATTGATGAAAGGGAAGAAGCTGCAACCAAGATTACTCTGCCCAGCAAGGATCTCAGTCAGATTCAATGGAGAAATCAAAAGCTTTACAGACAAGCAAAAGCTAAGAGAATTCAGCACCACCAAACCAGCTCTACAACAAATGCTAAAGGAACTTCTCTAAGTGGAAAACACAAGAGAAGAAAAGGACCTACAAAAACAAACCCCAAACAATTAAGAAAATGGTAATAGGAACATGCATATCGATAATTACCCTAAACGTGAATGGGTTAAATGTTCCAACCAAAAGACACAGGCTTGGGCTTCCCAGGTGGCACAGTGGTTGAGAATCTGGACATGGGTTCGAGCCCTGATCTGGGAAGATCCCACATGCTGCAGAGCAACTAGGCCTATGAGCTACAACTACTGAGCCTGTGCGTCTGGAGCTTGTGCTCCACGACAAGAGAGGCCGTGGCAGTGAGAGGCCCACGCACCGCGATGAAGAGTGGCCCCCGCTCACCACAACTAGACAAAGCCCACGCATAAAAACAAAGACCCAACACAGCCATAAATAAATAAATAAAAGACACAGGCTTGCTGAATGGGTACAAAAACAAGACCCATCTATATGCTGTCTACAAGAGACCCACTTCAGACCTAGGGACACATTCAGACTGAAAGTGAGGGGATGGAAAAAGATATTCCATTTAAATGGAACTAAAAGAAAGCTAGAGTAGCAATACTGATATCAGATAAAATAGACTTTAAAATAAAGAATGTCACAATAGACAAGGATGGACACTACATAATGATCAGGGGATCAATCCAAGAAGAAGATATAACAATTATAGTGTATATGCACCAACATAGGAGCACCTCAATACATAAGGCAACTGCTAACAGCTATACAAGAGGAAATCGACATTAACACAAAAATAGTGGGGGACTTTAACACCTCACTTACACTAATGGACAAATCATCCAAAATGAAAATGAAAAAGGAAACAGAAGCTTAAAATGACACAATAGACCAGTAGATTTAATTGATATTTATAGGATGTTCCATCCAAAAACAGCAGATTACAATTTCTTCTCACGTGTGCATGGAATATTCTCCAGGGTAGATCACCTCTTGGGTCACAAATCAAGCCTCAGTAAATTTAAGAAAATTGAAATCATATCAAGCATCTGTTCTGACCACAATGCTATGAGATTAGAAATCAATTACAGGGGAAAAAATGTAAAAAACACAAACACATGGAGGCTAAACAATTCGTTACTAAATAACCAAGAGATCACTGAAGAAATCAAAGAGGAAATCAAAAAATACCTGGAGACACATGACAATGAAAACACAACGATCCAAAACCTATGGGATGCAGCAAAAGCAGTTCTAAGAGGGAAGTTTATAGCTATACAAGCCTATCTAAAGAAACAAGAAAAATCTCATATAAACAATCTAACATTACAGTTAAAGGAACTAAAGAAAGAAGAGCAAACAAAACCCAAAGTTAGCAGAAGGAAATAAATCATAAAGATCAGAGCAGAAATAAATGAAATAGAAACAAAGAAAACAATAGCAAAGATCAATAAAACTAAAAGCTGGTTCTTTGAGAAGATAAACAAAATTGATAAACCATTAGCCAGACTCATCAAGAAAAAGAGGGAGAGGACTCAAATCAATAAAATTAGAAATGAAAAAGGAGAAGTTACAACAGACACAGCAGAAATACAAAGCATCCTAAGAGACTACTACAAGCAACTCTATGCCAATAAAATGGACAACCTGGAAGAAATGGACAAATTCTTAGAAAGGTATAACCTTCCAAGACTGAACCAGGAAGAAATAGAAAATATGAACAGACCAATCACAAGTAATGAAATTGAAACTGTGATTAAAAATCTTCCAACAAACAAAAGTCCAGGACCAGATGGCTTCACAGGTGAATTCTATCAAACATTTAGAGAAGAGCTAAAACCCATCCTTCTCAAACTCTTCCAAAAAATTGCAGAGGAAGGAACACTCCCAAACTCATTCTATGAGGCCACCATCACCCTGATACCAAAACCAGACAAAGATACTACAAAAAAAGAAAATTACAGACCAATATCACTGATGAATATAGATGCAAAAATCCTCAACAAAATACTAGCAAACAGAATCCAACAACACATTAAAAGGATCATACACCATGATCAAGTGGGATTTATCCCAGGGATGCAAGGATTCTTCAATATATGCAAATCAATCAATGTGATACACCATATTAACAAATTGAAGGAGAAAAAGCATATGATCATCTCAAAAGATGCAATAAAAGCTTTTGACAAAATTCAACAGCCATTTATGATAAAACCTCTCCAGAAAGCATGCATAGAGGGAAGCTCCCTCAACATAATGGCCATATATGACAAACCCACAGCAAACATCATTCTCAGTGGTGAAAAACTGAAAGCATTTCCTCTAGGATCAGGAACAAGACAAGGATGTCCACTCTCACCACTGTTATTCAACATAGTTTTGGAAGTGCTAGCCATGGCAATCAGAGAAGAAAAAGAAATAAAAGGAATACAAATTGGAAAAGAAGAAGTAAAACTGTCACTGTTTGCAGATGACATGATACTATACATAGAGAATCCTAAAGATGCCACCAGAAAACTACTAGAGCTAATCAATGAAGTTGGTAAAGTTGCAGGACACAAAATTAATGCACAGAAATCTCTTGCATTCTTATACACTAATGATGAAAAATCTGAAAGAGAAATTAAGGAAACACTCCCATTTACCATTGCATCAAAAAGAATAAAATACCTGGGAATAAACCTACCTAGGGAGACAAAAGATCTGTATGCAGAAAACTATTAAGACACTGATGAAAGAAATTAAAGATGATACCAACAGATGGAGAGATATACCATGTTCTTGGATTGGAAGAATCAATATTGGGAAAATGACTATACTACCCAAAGCAATCTACAGATTCAGTGCTATTCCCTGTCAAATTACCAATGGCGGGGCCTCCCTGGTGGCACAATGGTTGAGAGTCCGCCTGCCAATGCAGGGGACACGGGTTCGTGCCCCGGTCCGGGAGGATCCCACATGCCGCGGAGCGGTTAGGACCGTGAGGCATGGCCGCTGGGCCTGTGGGTCCGGAGACTGTGCTCTGCAACAGGAGGGGTCACAACAGTGAGAGGCCTGCGTACCATGACGCAAAAAAAAATTACCAATGGCATTTTTTATGGAACTAGAACAAAAAATCTTAAAATTTGTATGGAGACACAAAGACCCCAGATAGCCAAAGCAGTCTTGAGGGAAAAAAACAGAGCTGGAGGAATCAGACTCCCTGACTTACTGACCGGGGCACGAACCCGTGTCCCCTGCATTGGCAGGCGGACTCTCCACCACTCGCCACCAGGAAATCCCCAAAAACCATAATTTAAAAAGACACATGCACCCCAGTGTTCATTGCAGCACTATTTACAATAGTCAGGTCCTGGAAGCAACCTAAATGCCCGTTGACAGACGAATGGATAAAGAAGATGTGGTACGTATACATAGAAAGGAATATTACTCCTCCATAAAAAAGAACGAAATTCGTCTTTTTTTGAGACGTGGATGGATCTAGAGACTGTCATACAGAGTGAGGTAAGTCAGAAAGAGAAAAACAATATCATATATTAACGTATATATGTGGAACCTGGAAAAATGGTACAGATGAACTGGTTTGCAGCGCAGAAATTGAGACACAGATGTAGAGAACAAATGTATGGACACCAAGGGGGGAAAGCGGCGGGTGTGTGTGTGTGTGTGTGTGTGATGAATTGGGTGTTGGGATTGACATGTATACACTGATGTGTATAAAATTGATGACTAATAAGAACCTGCTGTATATATAAAAAAAGGAAATTTCTAAGTAGGTCCTTGGTTATTCTATCATAGCACTCTACTCATTTTCTTCCTAGTAGTTGGGATGGTGTAGAATTATTTTACTTTGTTTACTTGTTAAATGTGTCTCCGCAATAGACTGTAAACTCTTTGATACATTAAGACTGGCTCTTTGCTGCAAACCTGTGACCTAACACTGGGCTTGGTACCTAGAAGGTATTTGATGAATATTGACTTAGTCAATAAATAAATAATTTTGGGTAGAAAAAAAAAAAGAAATTATTCCACACAAAACTCCTGATTTATTATGTCTATATATGTATATACCATATATATATGTAGACATATATATATATAAAAAGCAAGGGAAAATATTTTAATAGATACATATTGTTACATATTATACAAATACTTTTATATATTTAATATATATGTGCACATATATATATAATTGACCACAATGTTTTCTTTCCTTTGGGGAAGGGTCTGATCAGGGTTTTCAAGGCTGCATGGCAGAAAATTACTTTGTGCTTCAGGTTTTATATAAATATGTCATATTGTGTGTTATTACATTTCCTAAGTAATGTGAAGTGGATCTTCTCAGAAGAATCTCTATAAATAAAAGATTAAAATATTGAGGGCTAGTGAATGAAATGAGCTATGGAGGCTAAAATCCAATAATTTTCCATTACTTTCTGGTTAAATATTTTGGAAATATAAATGAAGGGTAAGAAGGAAAAAGGAAAGGCTAATTATTTAATCATATTCTTGTAAAAGCCATAGAGTGCTTTAACATAATTATTCACCATCTACTTTTTTATTGTCTTAGGACATACGTTAGTCTAAGGTTTAGATAGAATGCTGATTTCCATTTAAAGATGGCATCACACAGGTATACAGAAGTATACTGTTTAGACGGATCAAGAAGTATACAGAGTCATTATACAAATTCTTTTTTTTTTTTTAATTTATTTTATTTTTGGTTGCGTTGGGTCTTGGTTGCTGCGTGCGGGCTTTCTTTAGTTGTGTCAAGCGGGGGCTCCTCCTCGTTGCGGTGCACAGGTTTCTCATTGCAGTGGCTTCTCTTGTTGCGGAGCACGGGCTCTAGAGCGCAGGCTCAGTAGTTGTGGCTCACGGACTTAGTTGCTCTGCGGCATGTGGGATCTTCCTGGACCGGGGCTCGAACCTGTGTCCCCAGCATTGGCAGGCGATTCTTAACCACTGCGCCACCAGGGAAGTCCCTATACAAATTCTTTTGTTCTCAAAAGAAGTGTCAATTAATTTTTTCTAGTGCATATAGTCAGAACATATTTGTTGATTGATTGGAATGACATATTTAGGCTACTTTACAGAGTTAGGATTCCCCAGCTACACAACTACTAAAGGAAAGAAGCTTGAACCTCCCCCACCACCCCCAGGAGATGCATCAGAGAAATTCTGTATGCATTCTAAATGCGTCCTATAGAGTTCCCTTACTTGTTTGTATACTGCGGACTGCTTCATATCGTGATAAATGTACTTAAGCACTTATGATGTCTTACTGAATATTTACATATTGTATAGACCTCACGATTAAATTCATCCACCCAGTGGAGGCATTTGTGAGATCTCCTGGTTAAGATTCATGGCGCTGATTTCTGAAAGGATAGGAGTAATAAAAATTGTAGTTCTGACATTCCAGATAAATAAACTCCCAGCAGTTGAAACCCACGTAAGTTCTACTCTGAAATACAGACCTGTCTTGAAGACTTAACTACTGAATTGAGAAATGAACAAATACAGAAATACACTTAATCCTTCTCAAAAGACACCCAGTTTTATGAACCAACTTTGGATTTTGTATCAAGAAGGCTTTAAAAAAATTCAAGAAGCATTTCTTGGTGTTAAATGAAAAATAATCCTGTAGTCTGCCTGCTGTGAACCGTCTAGTTTGTTTTCTTGCAATAAAACAGCGAGAGGGTATTTTCAAACAGATCTCTCTCTGTTCTGGCCTTCAAGATATCTGATGCTTGGTTTATTTCCTTATCAACTTATTAGGTCATCAGAACTCTTTCTAACACACCCCTCCCAAATCCTCACATTAAATAGATAGGACGGACCAATTAAAAATTTTTATACAATTTTTAAAGGTTACTTTCCATTTATAGTTATTACAAAATATTGGCTATATTCCTTGTGTTGTACAATACATCCTTGAGCCTATCTTACACCCAGCAGTTTGTACCTCCCACTCCCCACCTCTGCACTGCCCCTCCCCCCTGCTCTCCACCGATAACTACTAATTTATTCTCTATATCTGCTTCTTTGTTGTTATATTCACTAGTTTGTTGTATTATTTAGATTCCACATATAAGTGATATCTACTGTATTTGTTTTTCTCCATTTGACTTATTTCACTTAGCATAATGCCCTCCAAGTCCATCCATGTTGCTGCAAATGGCAAAATTTGTTCTTTATATGAGTAGTATTCCATTGTATATATATGTGTGTGTGTGTGTGTGTGTGTGTGTGTGTGTGTGTATACACCACATCTTCTTTATCCATTAGTCTGTTGATGGATACTAGGTTGCTTCCATATCTTGGAAATTATAAATAATGCTTCTATGAACATTGGAGTGCATCTATCATTTGCAGGTAGCGTTTTTGTTTCTTTTAGGTGTATATCCAGGAGTGGAATTGCTGGATCATATGGTAGCTCTGTTTTTAGTTTTTGGAGAAACCTCTAGAACTGTTTTCCACAGTGGCTGCACCAATTTACACTGCCACCAACAGTGTAGGAGGGTTCCCTCTTCTCCATATACTCGCCAGCATTTGTTATTTGTGTCCTTTTTGATGATATCCATTCTGACAGATGTGAGGTGGTATCTCGTGGTTTTGATTTGAATTTCCCTGATGATTAGCGATGTTCAGCATATTTTCATGTGCCTGTTGGCCATCTGCATTTCCTCTTTGGAAAAATGTCTATTCAGTCTTTCTTCCCATTTTTTAATAGGATTGTTTGTTTTATTGATGTTGAGTTGTATGAGCTGTTTGTATACCCCTTATCGGTCATATCATTTGCAAATATCTTCTCCTGTTCAGTAGGTTGTCTTTTTGTTTTGTCGATGGTTTCCTTGGCTGTGCAAAAGCTTTTAAGTCTAATTAGGTCCCATTTGTTTATTTTTGATTTTATTTCCTTTAAGAGACATCCAAAAAAATACTGCTGCGATTTATGTCAAAGAGAGCTCTGCCTATGTTTTCCTCCAGGAGTTTTATAGTATCCGGTCTTACATTTAGGTAGGACAAACTGATTTTTACCACATATATTTTCTGCCTTATTCATTGTCTAGTTCATTTTCCAGCAAATATATTGGAGGTTTTGCAGCTCTTTTGTTACACAGAATCCCATAGGACACACTTGAGGTGCAGCTCTTAGCTCTGATGATCCAGGCTTTAGGAACTTTTTTGGCTGTCCTTTAAATTCTCCACTACAAAGCCTTTATTTTCCAACATAGTACATACAATGAACTACTCTTGTAATTTCCACTTGAACTTTTAAAAAACATCAAAAATAAAAATGTCAAAAACAGAGCTCTTGCTTCACACCCTCCCCACCCCCATCAAGCCAGCTCCTCTGGCATCCCCATCTTAGCAAAGCCTCCACCAAGAGTGGGGTCATGGGTAACTCAGGTCAATATCCTCAGAGTCATCCAGATCCTTCTCTTCATTTCAAACCCCATATGCAGTTATCAGGAAATCTTGTCATCAAAATATACTTGTGATATCGCCCCTTCTCACCAATTCCATGCTGGTCTGAGCCTCTGCTGTCCCTCACCTGGGCCACTGAGCTCCTCACTGGTCGCCCTGTTCTTTACCTCTTGGAGTGTGTTCTTCAAACAACTATTTGAAAGCCTCTTTTAAAATGTAAACCTGATTGTGTCATTTCCCTGCTCAAATCCTTTCAATGGCTTCCCATCTCACCTGGAACAAAATTCATAAGCCTTACTTCAGAAACCAAGACTTTGTATGACATGGCTCCTGGCTTCTCTCCATCTCGAGTATTTTCTCTCTTGTTTCCCCTGCCCATTCATCCTGCTTCAGTGATGCTGATGGCCTAGATTTTCCTCAAACAGAGGGAGCATAAGCATTCTTCTGCCCCAGGGCCTTTGCACTTGCTACTTCCTGCCTAGAATACTCTTCCCCCAGATATTTGTATAGTGCACTACTTTACTTTATTCAAATATTACCTCCTTAGAGAGAATGTTCCTGGACACCCTATCTAAAATGGGGCACCCTGTCACTATTGTCTTACTCTACTCTATTCCTTCCTAGCCCTTAGGTTATATACTTTGTCTGTTATCTCTCTTTCCTGCTAGACTGGAAGCTCTTTAGAAGCAGAGACCTCATTCATATTGTTCACCATAGTATTCCGCAGTGTCTAGGACAGGGCGTGGGCTTGGCAGCACACAGTAATATTAGTTAAAATGAATGAATTATCCATTAAAATGGGTAACTTTTACAATATATAAATTATACCTCAATAAAGCTGTTAAAAAAAAAAACAGATCCCTCATTTAAAACTTGAGGGAAAAAATGAATTGATTGAATGAATGAATGAAACCAGTAGTTAACTTTAATCGACTATGCTTCCCAAAAGAAAATGAAAAGTATCGATCTGTAGAAAGCTGTGTGTCTAGTTGTCATGTCTGATTTCATTCAGTGAAAGTCTATTTCTTTTTCAGTGATCTGCTTGGAAGTCTGAGATATCATAATATGATATTTAATAAGAATTACAAATTTGAGTGTTTTCTGAGTGCCCAGAGACTGAGCTAGTTTGTATATAAATTATCTCACATACTCCTCCGAGGCAGGTACTGTTATGGTCTCATAATGAGGAAGGTGTGGCTTTGAGAGTTTGTTTCTAGCCCCAGATCACAGCTATTACATGATAGTGATTGGATTTGAACCCAGGCATTTCCAGAACTAATCCTTTTTAGGGACTGAGGTAAAAGGACAGAAAAAAGTCAAAGAGATGGATGTCAAACTGCCATTTTTTGAAGGTGCCAGGGGATCCCAGCATGTTTGTTTTTTAACTCATATTGTCCCACTCACATCCTTCTTCATTCCTTCTGCCCTGAGGGGCTGGGCCGTGATGCCAAGCCCAACCCAAGATCACGCTTTTCCAACCAAACTGTCTTCGTAGCCACGTGCTACATTGTCTGATTCTGACAGGACTGCAGCACCTCTTTATCAAACAATTCTTCCCTGGTCTCTACTAGAGTGTATGCTTTTATTCCAGACTCACTTGAAATATAAAGAAGTTTATAGTCTCACCCCAAACAATCCAATGTGGTGGACTCCTTTTTATCCTGAGCCATCCACATTACTGTTGAACATATTCTACAGCGTAAGTTCTCCTGGCCTATCTGCCCACTGCTCAAATCCCCCCGGACACCTTTCTCTAAGTCAGTCATATAAGTGGGGTGAAAAGTGTCCAAATTCAACTGAATGATCTTCCTGTCTACTGCTGCTCAGAACTGACATCTGTCCATGCTCCTGTCATCATGAATAACTCTCAACCCTGAAAAGTTTCCCCGAAATAAGGCCCACCACCCCCTCTTCACTGCTGCTCTAACACCACACGTCCTGACTTTCCCATCCCCCCAATCCCCATCCCCTCCCTTCTACCCTGCCTTCTTTGGCATTGCCTTTTTAGTTTCTCCTCCTTATTTTCAACCTCTCATGTCTGGTCTTACCAACCTTTCCTCATGTTTAGCTACATGTTCTCAGACATCATTTTGTTTTGTACGGAAACAAGATCATCTTTCAACAGTGAATTGCCCCTTATAATACCTTGCATTTATATAGCATTTTATGGTTCTCAAAGGTGCTTTGCATACCTAATGTAACTAAATCTACTGAACAGTACTGTGAGGTACATATTACCATTGCAGTTTGAGAGAAGAGGAAACTGAGTCACAGACCTTGTCCCTTGTCCCATTCTACCCAGAAATGTAGAAATGGGAGTAGAATAAAGGCCTTTTTTTCATTTCACTTCAGCACACCTTTGTTAGTTTATTGCAGTAGAATATGGTAGAATGTGTACTATACATTATGGTAGCTACTAGTCACATGTGGTTATTTAAATTTAAATTAATTAAAATGAAATGAAGTTATAAATTCAGTTTCTTAGTCACATTAGCTGCAACCTAAGTGATCAGTGAACACTTTTCGGAAAGTAAAGTGCCGATATTGAACATTTCCATCCTTACAGAATGTTCTATTGGACAGTGCTAGCTAGGTCCTTGTTATACTATTGACGCTGAGAGAAAAGAGGAATTTCCACTGCCTTCCACCTGCAGTTGCATTGGGAAAGAATGTACACTGTATTCCCAGGAGATATGGGACCATCTCGTCCTAATGGACAGCTAGTTTATCATTCACCAACCTGGGCAGATCATCAGAATTACAGATTCCTGACCCATTAATTCTTACTTGAATCCATAGTGCTTGGAGATGGATTATTAACTCCTAATCTGCTGTTATTGATCAATCAAAGACTCAGAAAAGGTGAACTGACCCCAGGACCCAGTAGACATTGTCAATTGCAATCCTCTTATTTTGTCATTGCAGAAACTGAAGTCCACAGAGGTAACTCTTCCAAAGGTTCCCAGTTAGTGGCAGAACCAAGAACAAAATACAAATTTCAGATTCCCTCTCCAGTGTTCTCTTCTCTAAACCACGCTATTTTACTGAGCATTTGTAATCCACCAGACCTTACCCTAGACGATAATTAGGAAAGGAAGTTGGAGGGCAGCTGCTTCCTTACTCGTGCCTCTCCTCCTGCAATCATTAAAAATGGAGGGGCTGTTTTTCTAAGGCTGTGTCAAACAGGGGCAGCCATATGAGGCTTCCAAGACAGCTGGCCAACAGGATTACACAGCCTCGCCTTGGATAATGAGGCTAAGTCTCAGGCCATACCTCACAGGACTTGTTCCAGAATATGTGTCTGCCGAGAACACCTGCCACACCGCCCTCCTCCATCAGCCTCCACATGCAGCCCTGGCCACAGGAGTTTTAAATAAGTCAGTGCTGGGGAGCTCAAGAAACCTCCAAGACTTCTTGCCTACCAAGTCATAATGCAACGGCTGGGTGTGAAAATAGAACCCCTGTCACTTTTCCAAACAGCATGAGACCTGGTCTGCAGGGGTCCGAGGAAGTTCTTGGGCACGTTGTAATTCACAGCTGCCGCCTGGAGAGACAGTCTCCCTTCTCGAGGTTTCCGGTGGCAGAGGGTTGGGATCTTTTTAAAGTGCTGCTTCTCTTCCTTCTGACCCTTCTGTCCGGGGACCACTGGGCATTTGCCTCCTCTAGTCTTTTTTTTTTTTGCGATACGCGGGCCTCTCACTGTTGTGGCCTGGCTTCTCCCGTTGCGGAGCACAGGCTCCGGACGCGCAGGCTCAACGGCCATGGCTCACGGGCCCAGGCGCCCCGCGGCACGTGGGATCCTCCCAGACTGGGGCACGAACCCGTGTCCCCTGCATCGGCAGGCGGACTCTCAACCACTGCGCCACCAGGGAAGCCCCCTCCTCTAGTCTTAATGTTTGTATGTGATTGGGTGTCACTGTCAGTAACTTTGGGAGCATAACATTCTGAAGCTACTTTTTCGTGACTCCTATAAGGAAAGCTGAGATTTCTTAAGCAGAAGGAAGAGCAAGAACCGAGCTCCTCAGTTGACATTCTTTTGTGCTCAAAAACACCAGCTTGCTAAATTTGGCTGCCGTTTCTTTTTTTAGCCAAGTAATAACAAAAGTCTGAATTTCCCCTGCAGAGAAATAGCATTAACCAAAAGTAATGCCTATTTGAATTTCTTTCCCTAGCGTCCACTTCCGATTTGATTTCTCACCTATAATGAATAATTATGGGGTAAAATGGATTATTTCCTTAACACAAAGCAGAACTGAATAGTTAGCAGCAGAAATCCAACAGCTGCCCTTGTTCATTTTTATCCTAGGGATCTGATGGACAGAAACAGGAATGAGTATGTTTTAAGTAAACAGCCCCTGTTCAGAAGGGACCTTGATGCAGGGAATGAAATAGAGCCTTGGTCCAACTGAGCTCTATAATCAGCAAACCCGCCACCATCTGTTAGGGCTGGTCTCCCCCTCAGTCTCTGGCTCCTGGGGCCCAGCTGACAGACGGGCATCATTAGTGGCGCATGTGCTGGGTCACCCCACTGAGACAGGTCACCTTGTGTCTTTGGGGTGTTTTATTCCCCCCTGTTCCCCATTCTGATCCTGAGAAAGGAAAATTGAATTTTAGTCTTAAGATTAAACGATGACAGTATGCAGGCTGTCAGCTCCTTGCTGGTAGCCAAGCAGGTTTGCTAAATTAAAAAAAAAGGGAAAAGATAAGCCCGCCGCCTCCTCTTCCCTCAGTCCTCTGAGCCTGCCTACAGCCCATTTAAATGCAAACACTTCCAAGATGCTTCTTGCCTTTACAGAGCTGTGTGGAGTAATGAGTAGACGTGGAGATTTTGTGTATTCCGGCTAAAATGCAGTGGAAGTGAGAGAAACTGGCATGACTGGGGAATCCAAGAAAGAGGCTTAACAAGCTGGTTAAGTAGTGGCAGGGTCCACGCAGGGAACAACTTAGAGGCACAGAGAGAAAATGAATGGAAGCAACAAGCACACACTCTGCCCCCCAACCTCCTAATTTTTTTTGCATCAGTCATCTGTTTGAACACCTCATTCAGTTGCACAGACTTCCTTTCACAATTTTTTCATACATTTTTTCCCCTTAACCTACCCAATATTGTGAGCCCTGCATGTTCTCCACTTTCTCTAGAGGCAGCTGTCAATCGCCAATCTCTCCCACTGAAGGATGCCTCCTCGGCCCTGGCTTCTTGACCCTTGAGCTGAACTCACATTTTTCTTTTTCTTGGTTTCTCAGGGCTTTCTCGTGAGTGACAGTGACCTAGTTCTGGAGCTCACTTTAGATATGTTCTGGCAAGAATTTTTTATTACTCAATTCTCAATGTAATCAATATTCTCTTCTGAGATAACTCAATTCTCTTAATAAAGGAATACACGTTTGGACAGGGATATAATTATAAATTCAGCTGCGTTTTAATTTGGAAGAAGGAGAATGATTATTAGAAGCCAAAGACCCATAATAGAGACTCTTCTAGATTTCACAGAATGGTGCAAATGTTGCCCTTACATCAGGGAACTGCTCCAAACTGTCTACAGAGCGAATCACCCACAAAATGGGTGGATTTTAGTTTATGGATCATTACGTTTTTTAGATCATATATATTTTTTAGAAATACCACAAACCACAGTGAGGACTTGGCCTTCTCTGCTGATTTCTCAGACAGGTGCTCAGCAACCCTGGAGGAAGTCATGCAGCAGTGCTGGCTGAGGCCTGTACAAACTTGGTCTTTGAATCTCAGCTGTTTTTTTTTTTAAGTGTATGGGTTTAATTTTGGGCTCTATATTCCTTTTTTTTTTTGGCTGCACTGGGTCTGTTGCTGTGTGCGGGCCTTCTCTAGTTGTGGCGAGTGGGGGCTACTCTTTGTGGTGCTCAGGCTCCTCATTGCCGTGGCTTCTCTTGTTGCAGAGCATGGGCTCTAGGAGCACGGGTTCAGTAGTTGTGGCTCGCGGGCTCTAGAGCACAGGCTCAGTAGTTATGGCTCACGGGATTAGTTGCTCCGAGGCATGTGGGATCTTCCTGGACCAGGGCTCGAACCAGTGTCCCCTGCATTGGCAGGCGGATTCTTAACCACTGCGTCACCGGGCAAGTCCCTGAATCTCAAGCTTTTATATCCTTATACAAGCTTTTATATCCTTGTACAAGTTCTGGTTAAGCTTCCTTTCCCTGCCTCCCAATGGTTATTTCAGACCTTTAAGTAATGCACTCAATTCGGGCCCTTTTGAAACCGTGGGTAATCATCAGTCAAGTTCATTTCACCTGCCTTCACTAATCAAGTCCTTCTAATTGTTGCTACAAAAGACTTGCATGTCCTCCAAGCAGCAAGTAGCCAACAAGATGTTTGCCCCAGCTGTTTTCCAAGAACGTGGAGTCAGCTGTGTCTAGCTGGAGATGAGCTGGTTAAGACTGGATAGGACCATCTATCCCCCAACTGCACATGCACGAGTGTCTGCTCAGTGACATTTTGACGTCAGAGGGCTGAAAATCCACCCTCGGATGGTGCTAAGCGCCTACATGGTGCAGAGGCCTGGAGCTTAGTTGCGCCTGCGCAGAACCACGATGACTGCACCTTTTTCCAATCACCTTCCCCACGCCCCCCACGCCCTGGAGCGCCCTGTGGCTTCATTCCTCATCCCATAAATACCCCAAGCCCCGCGCCTCTGGCGAGGTTGCTCTGAGACTTTCTCCCTTTTCCTCGCTTGGCTGCCTCGTGAATAAGCTGTTTGCCACAGACCTCGGCGTTTCAGCATCTGCCTTGCTCTGCGTCAGGTAAAACGAGCCTCCAGCTTTACTGAGAAATTAGAGAATGTTTAGACATTTATCTCCTAAGCGCTGCTCCAGCATACAAGGGCCTGTGCTCCTGTCCTCACCTCCTTCCAGCCCTCCGTGGAAGAGGTGGCTCTCCTCTCCTCCTGTCGCATCCCAGCCTGCTTCCTTCAGACTGGGGCCTTCACTTATCTTTTCTCTCTGTTAATCCTACTTTTTGCTCAGCCTATAAATGCGTTTTCCTCTTGCCTGTCTTAAGCTTCTACCTGTCATGAAGAAATGAAGGCCTAAGCTTGCTGTGTAGACTTCCTCAACTCTCATGCACTTCTATGACTCTCCACTGTAAGTTCGACCTTCCCGAGGCCCTCGGGCAAAGGCTATCACTGCTGCTGGAATTTCGGAGTGGAAAGCGTTGGGGGGTGGAGGGTCTTCACTGTTCTTGTGCAGCTTGTGAAGCTGCAGCCCACTGAGATCCGTGTGGGTACAGCTCTCTCTCTCTGAATCTGTGTAGTAAATGGGAAGAGGCAATTCTGGGTTCAAATACCAGAATTGGGTATTCTCTGGCTACATATCTTTGGGAAAGTTACTTATTTTAGCTGCAAGTTGCCACAGCTATGTGTCGTTAGAGTTAAATAGCCGCCATGGATTGAGGATTTACAATTAGTTGAGTGGAGCTAGTTCTTTGTATGCAGTGTCTGCTTAGGTCTTATACAGCAGCTCAGCTATTTTGATTATTACTGCCATGTTATAAATGAGAAAATGGAGGCAGAGGTTAAGTTACTTGCCCCTTTAGTCGCTCAGCTAGTGAATGGTAGAGCTTAAGAATGCTAGTTCTATCTTCTACTTTGTCTCCAAGCTCCTGTTAACTCACATAAAATATAAGCTCTTGTGCCAGAAAGATCTTTCCTCATGAATTTCTCAAGCCGTAAGCATTACTTTCCCCTACTCTTCCAAGATTCCTTATCTTAGTTAATGGACCAAATCCCCCTCTCTAGAAACCTAAGAATCCACCTAGATTCCTTCCTCCCCCTGATCCCTGTACCTCCTGACATCCACCTCCCCTACAGTCTACCTCCTTCTTGTTCCCCATGGCAGACTCCTCATCCCAGCTCTCCTGGCCCTCCGTTACAGCCCAGGTCCTCATCATCCCTCCTTACAATCACACTGGTTTCCCCCATCTTGCTTGGCTCTGATCCCTTAAACTGCTTCCAGAGGAGTCTTCTAAAACAAATAGGATCATGCCCTTATTAATTCTCTGTGAACAAGACACACAGAGGTTAAGTCACCTGCCCAGGCTCTAAAGTGCAAGAGTCAGAGCTTGACTTCAAATCTGGGGAGTCAATCAAAAACCTGTGCCCTTAACCACTTGTTAGCCTTGGCTCTGTGAGAAGGAAAGGGTAATTCCACCAAGGCTCGCCCCACTGCCTGTTCTCTCCAAAGACTTCCTCAAAGTTTCCACAGCGATGCTTTGCCTCTACCCGATTTTGGCTCACCGTCAATTAGAATCAGATGGCTACAAAGCAGCACACCAAATCCACCAATTTTTATTGAGCTCGTTCTTGTTTTTAAGTCTCTATTCACACACGGGGATACTCATGCCAGAGTCGGCGCAAAAGATTTCCTAGGAACAGTAGCTTGTCAAATCAATGCTATGTTTGAAGGGGGGGAAATGGTGAAAATATAAGCTCGCTAGTGAGATCAATATCTGACTTAATGATCTGGGATGCCTTCAATAGAGAAAAATTTACTGATCATTTTTCAAAGTAAAAATACATGTGTCAATTCACTAACTTAATTTTAAGGTTGAATTGAAGTTGCCATTCAAAGGTTTGAAACACTTGCAGTTAATGGTACCTTTATGGGTTTGTGAGTTTTCATTGGCTTTTTCAATAATACTGTGTAAGGTAATTATTCTCATCACTGTTTTATGAGTCTATACCAAGGTTCAAAACATTGCACCAGGGCTTCCCTGGTGGCGCAGTGGTTGGGAGTCCACCTGCTGATGCAGGGAATGCGGGTTCGTGCCCTGATCCGGGAGGATCCCCCATGCTGCGGAGCAGCTGGGCCTGTGAGCCATGGCCGTTGAGCCTGCGCGTCCGGAGCTTGTGCTCTGCAGCAGGAGAGGCCACAACAGTGAGAGGCCCACGTACCACAAAAACAAACAAACAAAAACATTCCACCAACTTATCTCAAGCCATCTTGATGGTGGTGAAAGCAGGATTCAAATCTAACCTTCTGATGAGACCCCAAGCTCTTCTCACTGCTCAGCCTCTCAGATCTGAAAATATTTTAAAAATCAACTTTATTTTAGAATAATTTTCCTGTATACCCTTCACCCATTTTCCCCCAATGCCAACATCTTACATTACGATAAAACAGTTATCAAAACAAAGAGGTTCACATTTGTAGATGACTACTAATGAAACTACAGCCCGTATTCAAATTGCACCTTTTTTTAAATAACCTTTCTCTGTTCCAGGATCCAATCCAGGGCATTATATTGACATTTAGTCATCATGCTGTCTTTGCCTCCTCCGATGTGTGACTTTCTGAGTCTTTTCCTTGGTTTTCATTATCTGGACAGTTTCAAAGAACGGTGGTCAGGCATTTTGTAGATACTGAAAATAGCTTTTGATACTCAAATGTCACTTTTGTGCTTCTAGCACTTAATACCCATTCGATTTGTGAGACCTATTTCAGAAGGCAGATTTCCTGTGCTTTTGCCTAGAAATGGCTGCACATTTCTTCTTGACCCTATTAGGGACCCAGAAATTTTTCAGTACTGTTTTTTACCTTGCAAATAGTTGTAATGCCTATCCTCATATTCCCAGATAATTGGATCCATGAGGTCTAAAATAGTAACTGAGCTGAAATCATTGCAGAAAAGATGATGAATATACATGCAAAATGAAGTTAAGACACCATTTAACGGAGGTAGAATAGCAGCTAAATTAAATGGAGGTAAAAGGTTAAGAAACCCAAGTGTGTTACTATAGCAGAATCAGGTTAAATGAATGCTAGATGTGATAGGCCACGTTGGCTTTTCCTAGAGTTGATCATTCTTTATTGCCAATTACTTTGGACTTGAGGAATATTTAAGGCTAGAATCTGGTGTCCCACTTCATGTAGTAACAGCTTATAAAGCTGTCTGCCCCCACCCAGTACCTGGCACACAGTAGGTACCTGGTAAATGTGAATTTCTTTCCAGAGAATGCTTACCCAGCGCTTACTATGTGCCAGGCATTCTTCTCATGCTTTACACACATTAACTCGTTAAATCCTTGCCGCTACCCATTTTACAGTCAAGGAACAGATTCAGGGAGGTTGAGTTGCCCAAAGTCACACAGATAGTAGGTGGCATGCTAGGATGTGAACCCAGGCAGTCTGGCAACTGTATCCACTCTTAACTGTGATACTCCACTGCTTCTCTTGTATCTGTGTAGACTAACCTGAGAATTTTGCATTGCATGAAAGTGAATTTTCAAGATGATGGAATTTAACATAATTTATCCTTTTCTGTTGGAACTACTTGTCCAATCCGTTGTCTACCTCACAAAGATATCGTATTTCCTGGAATCAGAGGGTTGTTAATGTGAAGACCAAATCTTGTGTTTTGCTTAACTGTTATTTTGCCCTAAACAGAATGTCCCCACACTGAAAGTGTTGATGAGTTATTTTTCCCGCCATTTTGATGGATCAGTTTCCTCTATCATTGTCAGGTTCTCTATCACTCCTTGCTTTCAGTTGTGTGACCCTGAAAACATCCTTTTTCTCTTTGCAATCATCTGCTTCCAGTTTGCTAATAGAATTCTGTCTAAAACAAAAGTAAATATATCCTGAGGGGTGCCCTGAGACCCTCTCCCGTGAGTTCAGAGCGTAGGAGAGCGTGCCCTGAGACCCTCTCCCGTGAGTTCAGAGCGTAGGAGAGCGTGCCCTGAGACCCTCTCCCGTGAGTTCAGAGCATAGGAGAGCGTGCAGCTTGCGACGTATATTTCAGTTGCTTAGGCATCATTTGGATGGCTTCTTGCTTATTTGCTTGGCTCTCCTCCACACTATCGAGATCAGTTCTGGAGAAGTAAGCTAATATATCACATATTGAACATATTATCTTAATAACATGGATAATAAATTACTGCTGGTTACTTTATATTCTCAACCAGATTCCTAAATGCCGTGCCATTTGTGGCAAGAATTAGCAGTTCATCTTCTAAATATTAATGCAAATGTGATCAGTTCTATCATTTAAAGCCTCATTGCCATCATCTGAGAATCGGGGCACAGTGGTTTTCCTTTAGCTTAACTGAGAAATTCTCCCCTGTGGCAGATGTTCTAACCACATGTGCCATTTGAGGGCTTGGGGTGGGTGTGCTTTGTGTCTTAGCAAGTATTTGGTGCTTGAGGGACATGTAGAGGTGGTGGATACCATTTCCCATCCTTAAACCTCGATCTTATCAGCGAAACCATGAGTTTTTTTCTTTTTGTCTTCCCTAACGCTGGAATTATTCCAAGCATTCTCAGATGGATGGAGTTTTTGTTCCTGGCTCATTCTAGTGGAAACAGAGGAGTCCTCCGTCTGGACAGGGTTGGGGCCAAATTGAAGAGGAGGCTCTTTTCAGCTGCTATTTTCAGACTCAGCTGTGTCTGGGAGAGGGTGGCTGGATTCAAAACAAGGTGTTCGTTTCTAACTATCAAATCTTCCATAGGCTTTGGTACTGGTTGCTTCTGTGACATCCCAAAGTATTTACATAGGGGAGGAGGCCCACCTGGGTGCCACTAGGGAAATTCCACAAGGAGAAATTGTTTCCATAGCTTAGAATTTTTTCCACACAGGCACTCAATAACCTGAAACAGGTTGTTTCTAATTCAGAGTGGGAGAATGTTCAGGGATGGAGAGTTATTTGTTTCTCACGTTGTAAATATAATGCTCAAAACTCGCCCTTTATTGATCTCAAGCCTGCTGATTATTTTATCCTTCTATAAATGGAACTGAATAAGTCGTTTTAGTGCATCAATAATAAACACTCCTATTAATTACATAGTGAGTGAACTTTCAGTCTGAGATTTCATCAGTTTATCAATTAACAAATACTATGTAGAATTAGGAAAGGAATGCCCATTTCAATTCCTTAAAACTACACACTTCCTATCCTTTAACAATACCTAAAATCTTGCCAGATTTGATAAACACATCAGATTCCTTTTCTAATCAAATTTAACTAGTTTATTTCCAACCCCACTGCCATTATTTTGCGGACCATATGCTCAAAGAGGTGTTCAGTTTTGACACAGTTACAGTCGAGGAAGTTTCCTGATGGATTAATTATTAACATTCAAGATGAATGGAATTACCAGGAAACTTTCCAGTGCGACTTTTTTTTTTTTTTTTTTTTTGGATATGCGGGCCTCTCACTGCTGTGGCCTCTCCCGTTGTGGAGCACAGGCTCCGGACACGCAGGCTCAGCGGCCATGGCTCACAGGCCCAGCCGCTTGGCGGCATGTGGGATCTTCCCGGACCGGGTCATGAACCCGTGTCCCCTGCATCGGCAGGCGGACTCTCAACCACTGTGCCACCAGGGAAGCCCAACAAAGTCATTTTTAATAAGCATTTTTGGGCCAAAAAACCCACTGATGGTTAATCAGAATTGATCCAGCCACAATTTTTAAGCTTGTGTATGAGACGACTGCTGATGGTAATAATCACAATAAAAGTAAAAACAGCTGTCATTCATTGAGTACAAACTATGATCCAGATACTCATAGCATTTCTAACAACACTAGGAGTTTACAGATGAGAAAACCAAGTCTCAGAGGAGTTAAGGAAATGCCCAAAGTCGAACAGCAGGAAGGTAGTTGAGAAGTAACTAGAAGCCTGGTCTGTGTGCACCCAACCCTCTGTCACAGCTGCTCCTTCCCTGTGCCTGCCAGGCTGGAAGGAGCCTTGCAAATTTGCCTTGAGCGTCCATACCTGGGAGCAATCAAATTCCCATCCGTGATCAAACTGAATAATTGAAAATCCTTGTTTCATTCTTACGCTAGGTTTGATGGCAAACCATCCTGCCCTCATTTTGCAGTATTAATAAGCTTTCAATGGCTGCCCAGTATCTGAAATTAGATACCCAAATGCTTCTGT
This sequence comes from Neophocaena asiaeorientalis asiaeorientalis, assembly GCF_003031525.2. NCBI lineage: Eukaryota > Metazoa > Chordata > Mammalia > Artiodactyla > Phocoenidae > Neophocaena > Neophocaena asiaeorientalis. The sequence goes on from NW_020185339.1 coordinate 14,513,891, forward strand.
TGGAAATGTTAAGGCCTCCACGATCTGATCGCAGCCCACTTTCCTGTCTTATCCCTGACCACCTTTTCACTAAACCTCTGGCCCAGTGGAACAGTTTCACTTTCTTGACAAAACATCGCATGCTTGCCCACTGCCCACTTCTCCCTGCCATAAAAGCTGCCCCTTACCTTCCTATTGAACCCGCTCAAATTTGACTTTCTAAATCATCTGGAAAATTCAGACAGAAGGACTTACTTTCACCTTCTACTTTAATAGTAATTATTGTCCATATAGGTTATTTGCCCATTAATATGTATGACTTTAGAGGCACGTCTACTTCAGGGCCTGGATACACTATTTAAAACTGAGAATGCTATTTATCTTCTTTGATCACAGTTAGGAATCTCATCCTAGACCCCTTCATAGCACCCATGCAGCACAAAATCTAGTGCTTGGCAGACAGCAGACAGAAGAGGAGCTTGGGCATGGTCTCTTTAACGGACATACACCATAGCACAAGCCACTCAGGTGTGCTGCTGTGATAATGTCAACGATATTAGCAGAGATAACCCCCTGCTGACCATTTGACCAGGATGAAAGTCAGTTATGTCACTGATTTGGTGCTAACTTTCACTTAATCTAAAAGGATGGGAATGAAAAGAAAGATGAAAAGGGACAGTATATTAACCCTGAAGAATGAAAACGAAATTTGACTTGGAAATGAGTCATCTTTTTTGTGTTTTTATTTACATCACCGTTTTCACATCAGCCTCTGTATTTGTATATGCAACTCAAAAAGGATCGGAGAAAAATCAAATTTTGGATTAAAAGAATTCCTTTAAACCTTGGTAATTCTGATGAACTGCTTCCCTGAAAAAATATTTTACCTTTAGGAGCAGACAGGGGGCAACCAGCCACCATAGGGAGGCTGCAACCATAAACAAATTGGGTTTGACACTTCCTCTGTTTGCTTGTTCACCTGCTTGTGAGTCAGCAGTGGGGGGAAAATGTCTGCTGCAGTGCTGGAGGGTGGTCACTTTATTTGCCTGTGACTCTATGACCCCAAAGTTCCTTTCACCTTGGATAAATTATTGAGGTAAAGGGAACAGTAAATCCATCCCAAAAGAGTGGAAAAATGTATGTCCCTCCCAAAGATTATTTGTACATAGCACATTCCTTTCAGCATTCTCGTCTAGAAAATGAGAGGATAAGAGCCTTCATGGATGAGATGCTAATTATAATCATTACCTAAAGTAACAAATCTTTCCTGACAAGGGCCAAAGCTGTCAGATGTTAAGACTAAAGGTCTGTGTTCCAGTTTAGTACAAGTCACTTTCCTGTTCCCTTTGACAAATGCCTCAATTTTCATCTCAAAGTTGCTCTTAGAATGAACATGTAATTATCTGGTCTTGTTTACAGCAACAAAGTTCAGGTTCTTTAGCAGACATTAATAACCACTGTGCTAAGAGCATTTTCCAGCTCACTCCACATGCTGAGCTTTGCCCTTATTTCAACCTTGTGAAATTTTCATGTCGCCCATTTTGCACCCTACCAACTTCTTATGCCTGCACATCCATGATGACAACCACTTCAGCCAAATTTCCTTATTCAACCCAATCATTATACATTAGAAGGATGTCAACTTGTCCTATTGGGGGTTAACAGAGTCTGTCAGAGTAATATAGAAAAATTTATCTAATTTTTTTGGACCTCTCAAGGCTTGAGAGCCTGAAAGAGCATGACAAAGAAGTTATAGATGATTCAAGAAGATCATAGTGGCAGTGTCATTCCTGAAGTCAGGGTCTAGCTAGCAAAGTGGAAAACTGACATAGTTCCAAACAGAAAGCACAGTATAGTACCAAAATTTTGCCTCAACTATTTGGCTATTTTAGATCTAAAATGGAGCCAGTTCAATTTTATACCTACTTCTGTATTTATAAGCCTGTAATAATTAACATGTCATGCTAGACCCTATTCAAAGTATTAATTAACATTCATAACAAATCCTATGATGTAGCTACTACTATTGTTCCCATTCTACAGATGGAGAAACTGGGACACAGAGAGTTAAGTAACTTCCCTAGGCCATGCAGCTAATAAATGGTGGAAATGGGATTTGAACCCAGGCAGTCTGGATCTAAGATGCTAAGGGCTTAATCACCACATGCTTCTGCCTTTCCAAGCTTTCCAGGATTGCCAGGGTCTAAGCCAGAGGACTCTAGCAAGGAAAAAATTTTGGCCAAGTTTTATTTTCTTTTGGGTCCAGCATCCCTACAAAAGAGCAGAGTTTGTGATTGGTTCAATATTAGGTACAAGGATCAACACTACCAAGCCTGAGTGGTCTATTCTGGTCCCACCTTTAAGGGGAAAGTTAATTCTCTAAGGAAAGGGAAACAAAAGCTGTTACTTATCTATCACCTCACAATAACTCTGTAAGGTAGAATTTCTTATACCTATTCCTCTATTGCAGATGAACAGCTCAGAAAAGGTAGCTAAGGCCATATAGTTAAGAAACAAAAGAGGGTAAAAGTCACTCCACTTTATCACTCTTTGTACCTACGCAGCAGTACTGAAAATGATAAGTATTATGTGAAACAATGACCAAAAAGGAAGGAAGAAAGAGGTGGGCAAGGAAGGAAGGGAAGTTTCTGTGTTCAAAAAAGTTTGGGAAACCCATGATTAGTCAAAATTATGTAGATTTCTTAACTACAGGACTTCTCAGAGCCTTTAATACATTAATGTGCATTGTAAAGGATATAACATGAAGAACTTATTTCAAAACTTTTTTGCAAGAAATCTTATAGTAACAATGTTCTATGAAGTACATTTTGAGAAATCCTACTCTAGATATTTGAAGACAGTCTAGGCAAAGTATATGGTGCAGGAAATGTTTTTCATTGTCATCTTTAGGACAAAGACCAGGGCGTACAAAATGGGAGATCCAACCTAGTTGAGTTTGAATTTTCACTATCAGGACTGGGTCAGAACCGTAAAAAGGGTTTGGGGCAAGGGTAGACTGAAGCAAAGACAACTTTAAGACAGAAACGTATTAAACTCTGTTTTTAGAATGTATCTAACACTGCACTTAACATTTCTTCCTTACTGTTGCTAACTATTTGTGCCTGTTTGCGTGTGATTCTGTGATTGTTTAACCAATGAAGTTTTAAACCACTTCACGTCATGGATTATGCCCTATGTTTTTTCTGTCAGTTTACTATATTGCTTCTCTGCCAAGAGTAAGCATGCATATGTTTAATTGATTAATTTGAGCCAGACGTCTTTTAGTTTTTTTAAATAAATGATTTAGCAGAATTGCAAAGTTGAACCAATTGACATCCTATTGGGGTTTTATGATCAAATAACATAATTCATGAATATGCTTATTTTTATTCCCATAAAAATGCTACACCTTACTTCAAACTTGTGGGAATTTCTGCCGTTGACTGTAAATCAGAAAATGGATTTAAAAATTGCCCAATTCCTTGACTCTTTGCTGTTCAAGCCCTGTTGGGACTCTCGGCAACAGCATGTGACAGGTCTGAGATTAGAAAGTGGCTTCTCCACACCAGTTTGAAAATGAGTCAGTCTGTTGCCGTATTTAGCTAATTGCTAGCCTTTTTGGTCTGCCTCCTCCCTTCATTCACTCTTGTTCTCCTTATATGTGTAGTTGGTCTTCCCACCTGGATTTCAGATGGCTTAAGACATTCATTTCTTTACATGGTCTCTATGAGGCAGGAATTTGGGGAGCGCTTGGTGTGGCAGCCCTGGTTTAGGGTCTAGCATGCAGCTACAGACAGATGGCAGCTGGAGCTGGGACAGTGGGAGTAGGGACTGGAGCAGCTGGGGGCTGGCTGGCATCTATCACACTTCATGCAGTCTCAGGGCTTCTCCTTGTCGTCTGTCCGGATGAGCTAGTTTGGGCTTCCTCCTAGCATGGCAGCTCAGGGCAGTAAAACTGCTTACAGGGCAGTTGAAAGCTTTGAGAGAAAATTCCATTGAGCTGGGTGGAAGCTGTCTCTCCTGTTACGACGTAGCCTCAGAAGTTTGTGGCACTTCCACCATTCTCTGATCACAAGAGTCACACAAGCCCATCCAATTGCAAGGAAGGACTATAGACCACTCTTCCCAATAGGAGTGTTAAAGTTGCATCTTAAGAAGGGCAGTGGGATGGGAGTTAATTTTGTGGTTGACTTAAACACAATCTCTCACACCCTCAGAATTTTTGACATGGTGCTTTGCAAAAGGTGGGTGCTCAGTAAATCTTTGTCAAATTAGTAAAATAAAAGCAATCTTCCTAAAAGTGTGGTTTAAGTGAAAGACCAACCCAACAAACTTAGTTTAAAAGGCTTGACTGCATACCCTGCCACTCTAGGAAACAGATACTCTTGCAATTTCAAAAGCTTTAAGAGAAAGATGTCACTAACTGCTCTGCTTTGTTAACAACTCTCTGTAGGCTGACTCTGGGTGGTATTATTTGCATTATTTGTGGAGGAGTCTGTGTCCATTCTGCTTGAAAGTGTTTTCAGTGGACATTGAGAGTAAGCTGATCTCTACCCTTAAGTCTGCCCCATGTCCCCAAACCTTTTCTAAAGTCCTACAGACTATGTTAATAGAGTCCACAGGTAGCTTTCATCAGCTCTGGAAATAAGGAGAGTCAAATAATTGTGCAGAGAGGAAGAGATGATTTACTACCCCAGTGCATATCCACTTTGGGATAGAGAGAGATAACAGTGGTGTTTGTCCAACCAATTGGAAGTAGCATCCAAAGAGATACCATTAACTAGACAAAACTTCTCTACCCAGAAAAGAATAAAGTCATAGGATTTTTGCAACACAAGGAGTCTTGGAGATGCTTAGTTAGTGAAGAGGAAATGAAGTTATTTTTTTAACATCTTTATTGGAATATAAATTGTTTTACAATGGTGTGTTAGTTTCTGCTTTATGACAAAGTGAATCAGCTATACATATACATACATCCCCATATCCCCTCCCTCTTGCATCTCCCTCCCTCCCACCCTCTCTACCCCATCCCTCCAGGTGGTCACAAATCACCGAGCTGATCTCCCTGTGCTATGCGGCTGCTTCCCACCAGCTATCTGTTGAAGTTATTTAATGTGACTGAATTTGCAAAGCAGGTTAGTGCTGTTCTAATATTGTCTTTAATGAGTTTTCCTAATAGTGAGCAAAACAACTTAAGGCTGGAAAAAATTCAAGGAAGAATATTTGAATTGTGAAAACTGGTATTCTAGATTTCAGGGATATTCTAAGTGGTCTATGGCAGTGATCATTGTACAAGAAAAGGGCTCTATGAGCTATGCTGACCTAAAATATAAACAGGTGTTTTTACTATGAGACTTCTTAGTGCCTTTAATAAGCTAACATTTAATATGAATTTAAAGAAGGTTAGTCAAGGAGGTATTTCTCAACTGCACCCTTTTGTTCAAAAGTATTTCTTAGGTCGGCTGTATTTAAAAAAAAAAAAAAAAAAGCTATGAGAAACACTGAAATCCCTTCCCTAGAAAGCTGTTAACATATCAAGATTTCAGTTTCGAGGGGTGCACAGCCAAAATACAGGCTAAGAGCTATGTGAAGACTCCCCAGGTTCAAAAGGATGCTCAAGCAGCCCTTGGTCAGCATCCCTTTCAAATGATATTTTGCCCACTTTTTTCCTTATGAATGTAATGAATGGGCTAGTCAACTAAATCTCTAAAAGGATGTCATGTGTCCTGAATTAGATGAGTTATTTGGTAAAATACGTGTATTCTGGAGCTTAATGTTGTAGTCATTGGAAAATCATAAACCATTTAGAGAAATTCTGATCATGGAGTTAAAATTCCTCCTGTTTTCTAAGTTGTAGGACATAGTACCTCTACTTAAGTAAAATCCAGACTCTCAGCGTTAGAAGATTTAACATTCAAAAGTGACCATAAAGATCAACTGCATGTAGAAATGTATCACTTTGCAGTAACACAGATTTGAACCTCATGTGCTGTGAGCCTGTATGAGCAGATCACTTAATTAGATGGTGAGTCTTTCAACCACCAGACCAGGCACCTGCAACTCAACATAGACTTTTTATTATTTTACATACAGTTGATTTTGTGTTTTATAGGGGTAGATAAACCAGCTATGATTGCATTCAGCTGTGAGTAGCATAATTAATCCATGATTTTAAAGGTTTAAGTAAAACGATGGTTCTTGCTCTCATAACAAGGAGTCTGGAGGTAGTGAAACTGGGTAATCATTAGTCAAGTTCATTTGACCGGCCTTCCATCAAGGTCCCTTTAATTGTTCCTACAAAAGACTTGCGTGTCCTCCAAGCAGCACACAGCCTAAACAAGATGTTTGCCCCAGCTGTTCTCCCAGAACATGGAGTCAACTGTGTCTAGTTCAAGCTCAGCTGGTTGAGACTGGCTAGGACCACCAACTCTGCAACTGGGCATGCACGAGTGGCTGCTCGGCGACCTTTTGACCTCAGAGGGCCTACCATGCTAAGTGCTTCCATTTGAACCTGCAGAGGCTTAGTTGGCGCCTGCGCAGAACCATGATGACCACACCTTTTTCCAATTACCTTTCCCCATGCTTCCCATGCCTCGGACCACCCTGCTGCTTTATTTCTCATCCCATAAAAACCCCGAGCCCCTTGCCTTTGGGGAGGCGGTTCTGAGACCTTCCCTTGTCTCCTTGCTTGGCTGCCTTGTGAATAAACCCCCTCCTTGCTGCAGACCTCGGTGTCTTGGTGTTTTGGCTTGCTGTGTATCAGGCAAAAGGAACCTGGTTCAGTAACTAGTAGCAGCCCAGTGCCAGTAGTGGCTTCCCGATTCCATCAGGGACTCTGTTTTCTCCTCTTGTCCGTCTCCACCACCCTTAGCAAGTAAATTTTTCCTGTGGTCACAAGATGGCTGCTGCATCTGCAGACATTGTATTCCAGATAAGCAAAAAGGGAAAGGGCTGAGGATGAAGCACAAGGGCACATGTCATTTAAGGTTATTCCTTTTTCTAAATCAGGAAATCCATATTTTTCTTAAAATCTCTACCACATGTTTCATCCTTCATCTCACTGCTTAGTACTTTGTTATATAGCCACTGCTGTCTAGAAGGTTACCTAAAAAAAAAAAAATCAAGTTTGGTTTTTTTGATTTTTGGCTGTTAAAGCTGAGGACATTGCTGCAACCATCAAAAAATATATGTGGTAGAGAGTCCCATTCTGGTCTGATGGGAGGTGATTGTTCAGGCCTTTCCTCGGTAGTCATAATAACTCACAGTAACTCAGGTGTTCATTCTAACCGTGAGCACCTGAGTTTGCTAAGTGCCTCCACCAGCATCCTCTCACTTGGTCCTAATGAGAGATTCTCACTCCGTCAAACTGCATTTTTTTGTTGAATCCTTGATTTAGGCCTTTCTCACAATGTGTGTTCCTGTAAAGCTGAGGGTCAGAACTTAGAGATGCAACTTTTATTTTATTTTCCTGGTAATTGTAAAAGTAGATTCCAGTGGAGTCCTTTTGCATGCTTCTATGAGGCCAAATAATGAGCTCATAATCATTTACGAGGTGCCTAGCTAGTTGGTACTGTGCTAAGAACTTACTGAGGCATAAAAAGAAATAAGACTTCTGCCCCACCATCCTTCTGTTCTCACTCATGGATGCCTCCTGGGCCCTCCATTTCTGGTTCTGCAGCTGTTTCTGTGGGGATGCCAACCTGAGTGAAAATGTCAAAGGTGCAAGATGGGAAAGGATAAAGGGTAGCAGTGGGAAAAATATATAGTGCTTCCTTCTTTGATCATCACTGAAACTCTCTAAAGATACTGCAGACTTTTCTCACTCTTGGAGTCCTAGCAAGAAAACATTCATGTTTAGTAGGACTGATGCTTTCTCTTAGATGTGCTTGAAAAAGGGAAAGGGGGTAAGAGAGCACTTATTCTCAAGTGTCTTTCCTAATACTTTCACTGCTTTCCTTCTTTTCCATTCCCTTCTCATGGGGAGATAACTGCATGGAAAAATATGGAAGTAATGATAATTCTAAATACAGCTGACTACTACCTTACTGTAGGTATGAACCTGGGAAAATTATGCATCAACTCTCTAGGTCCCTGTGTTGGTTGTCTACTGCTGATTAACAAAATTAACCCCAAACTTCGTGGCTTAAAACAACAAACATTTATCATCTCAGTCTATGGCTCAAGAATAAGGGTGAGGTCTTGCTGGATGCCTCTGGTTCACGATCTCTAGGGAGGTTACAGTCAGGTTATTGGCCAGAGCTGTGGTCTCAGCTGAAGGCTTGACTAAGGGATGATCTGCTTCTAAACTCATTCATGGGGTTGATGACAGGATCCAGTTCCTTGTGGCCTGTTGGACCACAAGTCTCGGTTTTTCCCTGGCTTTGCCCCCTCAGCTCACAACTTGACTGCTCACTTCCCCTCAGAGCAAAGGTTCTGAGAGAGACAGAGGACAAGATAGAAGTCTATCTTTCTATAACCTAATTTTGGAAGTGGCATCCCATCGTTTCTGTTGTGTTCTACTGTGAGAAGTCAGTCACTAGGTCTAGCTCACACTCAAGAGTAGAGAATTTTGCAAAAGCAGGGGGCAGAGATTATGGGGCGGGGGGCACCTTAGAATTTGCTTCCCTCTGTCTCAGTCCCCTTTGTGTAAGGATCTTACCAGCTCCGGAACCGTGGTTCTAAGTATATGCTTAGAGCCAGCCCCTGGACTGGGAGCATTGTGAAGTCAAGGTTTCTTTTATCTGTACATCCTCAGCACCACCACAGGGTCTGGCCTATCATTGGTATTCATGTATTTTATTCAACAGATTTATTGATCACTTACTATGTTCCATGCCTTGTAGTAGGTGCTAGGGGTGTGGCCATGACCAAGATAAATGAAGGTTTTTCCGTATCATGGAATTTATTCTAGTGGGGAAAGACAGACAATATTAACAAGCAAACCAATAAATGAACAAGACACTATCACACACAACAATTAGTAATGTGTCAAACTGGGGAAAAACATTTGCAATCTATGCCATAAACATCATTTTAGTGACCTTACTCTATAAGGAGCTGTATACAAATCAGTAAGAAAAAGCCCGAAAAAACCTGTTTTCAATTAAAATTGGGGAGAGAAAAAAGGTATCACTAGTTGTCTAAGATCTGGAGACTGAAACAGTTAAATCAGCTTATTAATTACTCTCTTCAAGGTGTTGCTACAGTTTTTAATAATAGTAGCCAGTGTCGTCAGCGGTTTGGGAAACGGGGCCTTCTCTCAGACTCTTGGAGGATGTGAATGTTGGTTTTACTTTTCTGGAGGTCCCTGTGGCAAAACTTACCCAAATCCTAAAATGAATGCATAGCTTTTGAGTCAAATGAAGACTAGAGGCTAAGAGCGTGGGCTGTGGAATCGGCCCACCCGGGCTGCTGGAGGTGCAGCCTAGGTGGCCAGGGCTCCCTGGTGGGACGATTTCTGAGCTGAGTAGGTGTGAATCTGGCCCTGTGGGGTCTCGGTTGGGAAGCACTGCAGGCAAAAGCGAAAAAGGAATCGCTTCCAGGACAAAGAAGCAGTGCGCGCATTGGAGACTATGAGGGATCTCAGGAACCAGAGAGAGGAGTCTGGAGGATTCCCAGGCTTCTCTCCGGCAGCTGAGGGATGACAAAGTCATCGCCATGACAGTAAAACAGGAAGGATTCTCATTGTGTAGGATAATCTGGTGAAGTGAAATACCTGGAGGCCCACCCTCCCCACCCATTAGCCCCTGGTTTCTTCCATTTTTTCCAAAGTATATTAAAAAATGACTTGCTGGGGCTTCCCTGGTGGCGCAGTGGTTGAGAAGCTGCCTGCCAATGCAGGGGACACGGGTTCGAGCCCTGGTCTGGGAAGATCCCACATGCCGCAGAGCAGCTGGGCCCGTGAGCCACAACTACTGAGCCTGCGCGTCTGGAGCTTGTGCTCTGCAACAAGAGAGGCCACGACAGTGAGAGGCCCGCGAACCGCGATGAAGAGTGGCCCCCACTCGCCGCAACTAGACAAAGCCCACGCACAGAAATGAACACAGCCAAAAATAAATAAATAAATAAAAGACACAGGCTTGCTGAATGGATACAAAAACAAGACCCATATATATGCTGTCTACAAGAGAACCACTTCAGACCTAGGGACACATTCAGACTGAAAGTGAGGGGATGGAAAAAGATATTCCATGCAAATGGAACTAAAAGAAAGCTGGAGTAGCAATACTCATATCAGATAAAATAGACTTGCCGCAACTAGAGAAAGCCCTCGCACAGAAACGAAGACCCCAAAATAAATAAACAGAAATGACTTGCTAATGCCGAAATGGGGCCATGGAAATGTTAGTACTTCTTATATGTTAACATTTTGCAAATTACCGCTTCCAGCACACAAACACCCATGTGTACACATTCGTTACAATGCCTGTGGGTAACCTCGTTTGGACAGAACATCCAAAGTCTACAGCTGAGGTCATTCACAACTGGGAGACCCCAGCAAATGGCCCTCCTGCCTGCCTCCTTGGGGTCCTCACCCACACCATGTACAAGCCAGGCTCTGCCCTCAAAGACAAGGGTTCTTTCACTTCCATCTCACAAGTGTTCCCCTACAGAAGCAAGTCCAAATCAGCAATTTTCCTCTTGGTTCGCCACTCCCACAGCACATACTCTGAGAGGCTCAGCTGTCATCAGGTAGATAAAGAAATGTATCTGATGGCATCTTTTAAAGGAGTAAACTTGGAGTAGGCACTGTTGGTATATCTTGGCCCTTTGACAGTTTTGTAAGCTACGAGAACGCCATTCACATTCCTTGAAGATTTCTAGTAGGTCGTCTGGACGGTAGTATTTCTGTATGTTGGTTTCTTTCTTCGTTTGATTTTAATTGGTAACGTTAACTAGACCTGGAGTTATCTTTGAGGGAAGTTCTAGAATTACTGGTTTATTTTAATAGTAATAGGAATATTTGGGTTTCCTAATATTCTTGTGTCAGTTTGGGTAAATTGGATATTTCTTTAATAGCACATTTCATCCAAATTTTCAACTTTCTGGCATATTTATAATATCTTCATTACCTTTCAAATGCAGGTTTCATTTGGTGTTTCATCCTTGGTATTAATTAACTGTACTTTTGCTCTTTCTTTGATCAGACTTGCCAAAGAACCAACTTTTTGCCTTACTGTCATTTCTAGTATATGTTTATTTTCTATTTGTTTAATTTACCCTTGTCCTACTTTCTTTGGATTTACTTTGCTGTTCTTTTTTCTAACTACTTGCATTGGGTGGTTAGCTCATTTCTTGTTGGAATTTTCTGTTTTTCCTAATAAATACATTTTAGGCTATGTAGTTTTCATGAATTACTGCTTTAACTGCATCTCACAAGTTTTAGTGTGTAATAGTTTATCATTTCGTTCAAAGTACTTTCTGATTGTATAACTTATACTCTGGCTCATAAGCTATTTATCAATGTTGGTCTTAACCTCCAAATATGTGAGGATTTTATGTTTATTTTTTGTTACTGTTTTTTTTTCCCCCAGCATAATTGCATTGTATTCAGAGCACTGACTCTTTCAGTCTTCCGATGCCAAGTATATAGTCAGTTTTGTCAGTGCGCTATGTGTTCTTTGTGTTCACAGTTGAGATCAGTGGTCTAAGTAAGTCCAATTGGTTGTTTACTAATTGCATTTTAGCATTTTCTATATTTCACTAATTTTGTCTGCTTGTTACACATAGAGAATATGTGTTAGACAAATTCACAATCATAGTGAGAATTTTTTTCCCTGATACTTGTGTTCATTTCAGACATGTTACTAAATGCACACAAACAGAAACTACCATATTTTTCTGGTGAATTGAACCTGAATTTCAAAGTGACCATCTTTTCTTTAGTGATCTTTTATTAATATGGCTATACTAGCTTTCTTTTACTTATTCCTAGATGGCAGGTCTTTTTTTCTTTCAGCTCTTTAATATCCTCTTATTTAAGATGCTTCTTGTATGCTGCCTATATTTGAATATTGTTATTCTGAGAGTCCTTTTCTTCTGACTGGAGCACTTAGTCTGTTTAAGTTAAATGCAGTTATATCGGATTTTAAACTATTCAGTTTTGTCAGCTGTTTTGTGTTCTTTTTCCTCCCCTTTCCTGTCATTTTTTGGATGGATTAGTTTTATGATTCAATTTTTTCCATCTATGATTCCCTCGAAATACACTTTTACTGTTGTATACTCTTTTACTGTTTTCAGTCATTTTCGTACAAGTCACAGCACGCTTTCTTGAACTGCCGAAGTCTGATGTCAAAGTTTCATGTCTATTTACCCTCCTGTCAAAAATGCCAGGATCTTAGAGCTCTTTAACTTAATTCACTCCCTCCCCATTTATATGCAAATATACTCTTCTTTCTCTGCATGGTATAATCTCTACAAGACATTGCTTTTGTTTTACATGGTCAATCTCATTTAGGATGACCCACATACTACTTTTCTTACCCTCCATGCATCTCTGACTTTCTGGGATCATTTTCCTCCTGCCCCACAAAATTCCCTTAAAATGTCCTTTAGTTTAGATGGGTTTGTGGCATGCTCTCTGAATTTCCATTTGTCTGAAAATGTTTATTCCACCTTCTTTCTGTGGGATAGTTTCAAAAGATAAAAGTTCTGAGGGGAGTCCCTGGCGATCCAGTGGTTAGGACTCCGTGCTTGCACTGCCGAGGGCTTGGGTTCAATCCCTGGTCGGGGAACTGAGATCCCACAAGCTGAGTGGCGTAACCAAAAGAAAAAAAGTTCTGAGCCAGACATTCTTTTCTTCCAGCTTACTAAGGTTACTCTGCTTTCTTCCAGCTTCCATGTTTGCTGTGGAGACATCAGCTGTTAGTCTAGTTGCTGCTCCTTTGAAGGGAATCTGTCTCTGGCTGCTTTTTAGCTTGCTGTTTCTGTGATTGCACGCTCTAGATTTGGGTTTCTTTTTATTTATTCTACATGAGATTCATTACATTTCTCATTGTGAATTAATGCCTTGCATCAGTTCTAGACAATTCTATGTCATAATCTCTTAATCTCCTCTGCCACGTTTCTGTCTTCTCTCTTCCGGTTAAAAATGTTACCTTCTTGGGCTTCCCTGGTGGCGCAGTGGTTGAGAGTCCGCCTGCTGATGCAGGGGACACGGGTTCGTGCCCCGGTCCGGGAGGATCCCACATGCCGCGGAGCGGCTGGGCCCGTGAGCCATGGCCACTGAGCCTGCGCGTCCGGAGCCTGTGCTCCGCAACGGGAGAGGCCACAACAGTGAGAGCCCTGTGTACCGCAAAAAAAAAAAAAAAAAAAAAAAATGTTACCTTCTCACATATCCTATGTCTCTTACTTTCTGTTCTTTTTTCGGTCACCTCATGCTTCTTTTTGGGTAATTTCTTCTAACCTATCATCTTTTTGTCAGTTGTGTCATTTCTAAACCTGTCCACTAAGTTTTAACTTTTTATTATGGTATTTTTTTAATTCTAGAATTTCTATTTTTGTCTCATGGAAATGTGTAGCATCTGTTCCCCCCAATTTTATGCCTGTCCATTATCTCCTTGAATGTGCCAAGCATTGTTTTGTAATCTGCATCTGATAGTTCCAATATCTGAGGTTCCCCGGCGTTCGTTTCTGTTATATTTGATTGGTAGGAAAGCTACTATGAGCAAGAGCCAGTCTTCCATGTATTTGAAAAAATATTTGTAGAAACAATTTGAGGCACAAAGTGAAGTTTTTTTTTCTTCTAGAGAAGATTTATTTGCTTTGGCCAGGCATCTGGGAATGCTAGCAATCCAATACAACTTTCATCCAGTTTCAAAGCTTGCGATTTCCTTGGACACTCAGTGATGTAATGCTGTGATGCAGTCACTGTGAGGACTGACTTCCAACTTGACTCCTAGGGCTTTGCTTTGTAGGTCCCACTCCAAAGCCAGAGTGAAGTACATGGTTCCCACCTTTGCACCCTAGAGTTCTTTTTTGTCCTTAGCACTGGGAGGCCATCAGAATAATTTAGCTTCTCAGCTGCCTCTAGTGGATCAACGTATGTCATCAGGGCAAAAATAGCCTTGAGTGCTGTGCTCATCTCTCTGAGTTCCCCTTTCTTTTAATAATTCCTCACTATCTTGTCTTTTGATGCTTTAAAAGAATTTTTTTTCATATATATATCATTAGCCAGTTGTCATGAGAAGAGTATTTTGATTTTCCTAATTCAACATTTACCAAAATTTTAAATATAGAAATTCCTGTCTGGGGTATTCTCCCCTTCCACTCTGGAAGATGTTTATGCTTGTGAATGAAGACGTGTCAAGCAGTATATTCTCCCACCCTTTACCTTCCCCCAGAGCAGGGATACCAGCTTGTGATTGCTTTGTATGTAGTTTCTTACCCCTTTGGGGAAGAGAGTATAACATATCACTGTAATTGTTCTTCTGTACTCATAACTCGCTGTTCAGTCAATGTTTATTAAGCATTTACTGCATAACTGGATAATTTTCTAGGCATTCAGGATACAGGGTGAACAGGGCAGACACACTTCCCAGCCTCATGGCTTTTGTGAATCAAGGTAAAACAACAGTCCTTTCAAAATACATTTCCAGATGAATTTAAGGTATGTAGCTTAAAAAGTGACATAATAATGGCCTCCCTAATTAGAGTTCTTAGAGCTAAGCAATGGGAAAGCTGCAGAGCCAGACTGAGAATGGACAGGAACAAGGGAGGCCAGGCTGGTGCTCCCACCAGGGACATGACTCGAGAATCTCCACAGCACTGCTTACCCTCTCTACCCCCATCGACTGCAGGAGCTGTTACAGCTGCCACTCTCCACCATCAAGGCACATTCCCCCATCCCGCCCCCTGTGACTCTTAACTCCTGACTCAGAGTCTGTGTATGCGTCTGACTGAGCCTGGGTCACGTGGCCACCCTAGCCACAAGGGAGGATGGGAAAGCAAGGGTCTCTCATTTTCTGGCAAGTTCTATACTCACGCACTAGCTCTGCATCCCAATTAGACCTGTAAAATAAGGAATGTCCCAAATATAACATAGTGAAGTTAATGGACAGCCCCAAATAATGGCAAATGCCTACTTCACTGCCGTTTATTGAAAGTGGACTCTCGACCAGGCACTCTGCTTAGATAGTACTGTAGATGCACCCTTTCGCCTAGTCTTCATAACAAACATACTGTTTTTACAGATGAGGAAACCAAGGCTTAGAGGTTAAATAATGTTTCCATGGGCCCATAGGGAATATGTTCCAGAGCAGAGCTGTTCATCTGGATGAGTCTGACCCTAACCATTCTACTGCACAGCCTCCTCCCTGGCACCTACCTCCTTTGCTAGGTTTAGGCTTGGGCGCCTTTCGTCCCGAGTAGTAAGATACTAGGGCCATCATTAAAATAAACCTCATTGTATATGATATTTAAAATTATCATTAAGATTCAGAAAGTCTCCTTCCAAGTAATTCATCAACATAATCCACTAGTGTGCTGATTGTTGATTAGTGCAGACCAATTGTTATATTACTGGCAACATAAAGACTGTGTATTACTCTAACAGTCTTTTAAGATCCCATCTTTTTGGCTTGTTTAATGTCAGTCAGAAATGAGTTGCCAGAAATGGCATTTTAATCCATGATATCATTCCTTCACTCCCAGCCAGGAGGATGTAACAGGAAAAGAAAGTATAACCTAGGATAAAATATATGTATGCAAAGGCACAGATGTGATACATTAAGGAATATCCCAGTTCTTTTTCCAGCTAATCCTTTTGCAAGACAGCCATTTAAACACTTGCAGAGCGTAAGAATCAAGAAAGGACCGTCTACCGTCTAGGTTGCAACGATGAATAAACTACACCTAATCCTGGGGATTCTGAAAGTGAAGTCGTCTTTGCCAGGCTGGGAACTGTTACAACCAAAATGGAAAAATAAAGGCAGCTTTGACAGCTATGGCAAAAAAGTATGACGATGCAGAAACAAAGGTAGCAGGAGGAAGAGAGATGTCTGAAAGAAGGGAATGGGCTGAAGTTATAACCTGGGTATCCTGACACAGAAGGCATTTTCGGTGGCTTTTCAGGTCTGTGGTTCTGGGAGACAGAGAACCACGTGTCAGGTGACTCAGGTGGATCCAGGGAAGGATATGGAGAGGAAAATGAAATGAAGTTAAGGGTGTGAAATGGCAAAGGAAACTGACAGATTTGTGCAAAGAGAAACAAGCCAGACAAGGTTCTCATCCACATATTCACATCTCAAAGCACTTGAGCGTCATTATGCATGGCTTCATTGCATGGCTATTTTAATACACTTTGTTATATAATTTTTAATAAGACCGTATAAACAGAAATAAGTTTACATTGCCACAAGAAATTTGGTTTAGAGATTTCTCACTTTTGAGGGTAAGGTTGCTCTCTAATCAATGCCCTAAGGCTATTTGTCCATCTGATTTCCCTAAGAAGGTGAATGGACTTTTCTATCACTTGAGGTTTTGCTCCAGAGGAACAACTGCCAAGTGGAGTCACCACCACGTGACCTTGGAAGCTAAAGGATGCCTTTGAGAACAGGATTCACATGTAACTATTTTTGCCCAAAGAAACCCTCTTAAATGTATATCGTGCAAGAACTTTTCTGGGCTCTGCTTCAAACTAAATTGGCCTGGACTTTCACGGGGTGCACTGACAACTGTTCAAGGCTGGACAATGAATAAGAACCTGGTATCACTGGGACGCTATTCAGCACAAGGAAGACAGCCCTTCAGGTCACCTATTGAAACTGGAGGTCAAGGACGTGAAAACTAGCCCATCCTCTTTGGCGTTTTCTGCATTCCAACCTGTATGACATTATGAAACAGAACCGTACCGTGTACAACCAGGTGTAAAGTTTTTTGTCTCGATTAGTCTACCTTTGTTCTTTGCTTCCACAACACAGAAGACCTTTAGATTTACTCTTGTGACATTGTACCTTCTGTAACCCAAATGTCCTCGGGCTCCACCAAAAAGTAGATACAAATGAAGTCATTTCAATATTTATGAAATACATTTCCTGCTCTTTCCTGCAGCCGCTGGTACATGCAAATCAACTCCCCCCTCCACTCTCCTCGCTCCCACCCACCACCAGGGATTCTTTGGGTTCCCAAGTATCTCATAGGTACTCTGAACAAGCTGGCACCTCTGGTCCCTATGTGACATGGCTTTCCTTTCTCTTTCCAGATCCCTCTCGTCCTCTTCCTGTAAAGGCCCTTAAGAACTCCTTTCCTGGCAAGGTTAATGGTGCCCAGCACCACCAACCATGTCCAGGCCAAAGGCATGAGTTCCCGTAGCTCCCAAAGCCAGCAGTTCCAGTGTTCCAGGCTTTTGTTTATCAGGTGTTTACCAAGTGCCCAATTTTCCAGACATCGTGTAGGCACCCTCCGCATCCCTGTGCCCTACTTGGCCACTTGGGCCCCTAAGTGATGCTACTTGAGTATTTTGGAAAGGTCCTGATGAAACCAGCTTTTTTTTTTTCTTTTTTAACATCTTTATTGGGGTATAATTGCTTTACAATGGTGTGTTAGTTTCTGCTTTATAGCAAAGTGAATCAGTTATACATTTATATATGTTCCCATATCTCTTCCCTCTTGCGTCTCCCTCCCTCCCACCCTCCCTATCCCACCCCTCCAGGTGGTCAATAGGGATTGCACTGAACCTGTAGATTGCTTTGGGTAGTAGAGTCATTTTCACATGTTGATTCTTCCAGTCCAAGAGCATGGTCTATCTCTCATCTATTTGTATCATCTTTAATTTCTTTCATCTATGTCTTATAATTTTCTGCATACTGGTCTTTTGTCTCCTTAGGTAGGTTTATTCCTAGATATTTTATTCTTTTTGTTGCAATGGTAAATGGGAGTGTTTTCTTGATTTCACTTTCAGATTTTTCATCATTAGTGTATAGAAATGCCAGAGATTTCTGTGCATTAATTTTGTATCCTGCTACTTTACCAAATTCATTGATTAGCTCTATTAGTTTTCTGGTAGCATCTTTAGGATTCTCTATGTATAGTATCATGTCATCTGCAAACAGTGACAGCTTTACTTCTTCTTTTCCGATTTGGATTCCTTTTATTTCCTTTTCTTCTCTGATTGCTGTGGCTAAAACTTCCAAAACTATGTTGAATAAGAGTGGTGAGAGTGGGCAACCTTGTCTTGTTCCTGATCTTAGTGGAAATGCTTTCAGTTATTCACCATTGAGGACGATGTTGGCTGTGGGTTTGTCATATATGGCCTTTATTATGTTGAATAAAGTTCCCTCTATGCCTACTTTCTGCAGGGTTTTTATCATAAATAGGTGTTGAATTTTGTCATAAACCTTCCTCTGCATCTATTGAGATGATCATATGGTTTTTCTCCTTCAATTTGTTAATATGGTTTATCACATTGATTGATTTGCGTATATTGAAGAATCCTTGCA
>NW_020185339.1:14532357-14535078 GCF_003031525.2 Neophocaena asiaeorientalis asiaeorientalis
TTGATTTCCTCTTTGATTTCTTCAGTGATCACTTCGTTATTAAGTAGCATATTGTTTAGCCTCCATGTGTTTGTATTTTTTACAGATCTTTTCCTGTAACTGATACCTAGTCTCAAAGTGTTGTGGTCAGAAAAGATACTTGGTATAATTTCAATTTTCTTAAATTTACCAAGACTTGATTTGTGACCCAAGATATGATCTATCCTGGAGAATGTTACATGAGCACTTGAGAAAAATGTGTATTTTGTTTTTGGATGGAGTGTCTTATAAATATCAATTTAGTCCATCTTGTTTAATGTATCATCTCTTGTGGACCAGTGTCCTGAAGTTGGCTCTCCCACCTCAGAGGCACAGTACTGATTCCTGGCTACAGCACCAAGAGCCTTTCCTCCACACGGCTCCTTAATTTGGGATGATTGGTTGTCTATTCATGTATTCCACAGATGCAGGGTACATCAAGTTGATTGTGGAGCTTTAATCTGCTGCTTCTGAGGCTGCTGGGAGAGATTTCCCTTTCTCTTCTTTAATTTTAACTAGTAATTCACTGAGCAGGGATTCAAAACCTGTCCAGTAGCCAAGATAGAGGAGAAAATTATTCTGCCTCTTCCACTGACCTCTGCCCTTTCCTCTCCATCAGGAGCCCTTCCATGCCAACTAACAAGAAAACAAACATTTCTTCATTCTTCTCCTAGAAAGTGCAAGCCAGTGCACGTTCATTCATGCAAACTGATTGTCAGAGAGATCATAAACCCTCCAGTTTCAGGCACAGCTGAGTTCTCCCTCTTAGTCTTAATTTAGCTATGACATTGTGCTACATTATTCTGTTAACCTATTTTTTAGCTTTCCTACTACCTTACCAATAACTTAAGAACTTGTCAACTTTATTCTCTTCCCTCCCTACACAGTACCTAAAATGGTGTCTCCCATATCATTATTTAATTGAATTGATAATGACCTTTCACGTGAAATCCTAGTAAATCCCAAGGGATATGACTCCATCTGTTCACAGAGTCACATTCAAAGAAAACACAAGTCAGCCTGCATAACTTGAGGACAAAATTTATTATCTTCACTACTGATAAAGTATTAGCATTTAGTATCATGTGTTCACTGTCAAGCATTTCCCAGAAGGCCGATCTTGGTTATCATTCCTTCTCATCACTTCACTCACTCCTCTCACACCACAGCAATTACAGAAACCAAACAAGCAAACAGAAGCCAAAACCTCTTCTACTTTTACTTATTTCTTCTCCATCTAGCCCTAGCCCTTCTCCACCTTCCCCACTTGTGATACCTCGTTCTCTGCTTCTCGTCCTCCAGCCTCTCACTGTGAAAAGCTGCCTGGGAAGTATAGTTTCATTTCTCATCTTGGTCACTTTTCATTTATTTTTTCTTTCTTTTTCCTTGCGGTATGCGGGCCTCTCACTGCTGCGGCCTCCCCTGCTCTGGAGCACAGGCTCCGGGCACGCAGGCTCAGCGGCCATGGCTCACGGGCCCAGCCACTCCGCGGCATGTGAGATCTTCCCAGACCGGGGCACGAACCTGTGTCCCCCACATCGGCAGGTGGACTCTCACCCACTGTGCCACCAGGGAAGCCCTGGTCACTTTTTAAATGAGAATCATCAACCTGCAGGGTAAAAAAGGATCTTTCAGGAGATGACTTGGAAATAGGCCTGTGAGAATCATACAGTAATAATTTTTCCTTGTTAAACAAAAACAAAGATGCTGTCTGCTGATCTGTATATTAAAACTGAAAAACAAAGTTTGAACTGAATCTATCTTTAGACCTTTCTGGCAATTTTCTCTAAAGATGAAAAGTTCTGACACAAAATATGAGCGGCTCTAGAAGGTATTTTTCTGCAGTATTTTGACAAACTAGTTCTGTGATATTTTTGCCCTTATAAGCTGTTATGAATTCAGCCAGCATAGAATTGTCAGAGGGAACCTGAGAACAACTTTGAAACACTACCCTCAACTCGTGTTTAGGCAAACAATATAGAATGAAGAGTGTGCCATCTGGATACTTTTCTGTGCACCTCTCTACAGTAGCCATCTATTACTCTGATTATCTATTACTGTGTTAAAAAAAAAACTGCAAAATGTATTGGCTTTAAATAATAACCATTTTATTATCATGATTTTGTGGGTTGACAAGGCTCAGCTAGGCAGTTCTGACCCATGGGAGTTGGGTCAGGGCTACAATCATCTGAGGACTTGACTGGTTTGCGGTGTCCAGATTGGTTCACTGGCACATCTGGTGCCTTGACAGGCAGGGTTCAAAGGCTAATGCCTTCCATTTATCTTTTATCTATCTGAGCTGGGAGGCTGGGTATCTCTCTTTCTCTTCTCTCTCCTCCCTCCCTCCCTCTCTTTCTCCCCCTCTGCCCTCCCTCCCTCTCTCCCCCTCCTGCTTTCCATCTCTCTGTCTCTCTCTCCCTTGCTCTCCCTCTCTCTCTCCATCTGTCCCTCTCTCCCTCTCCCCCCCTCTCTCCCTTTCTCTCCCTCTCTCTCCCCCCTACCTTTTCTTCTCTCTTCCTCTTCCTCTTTCCCTCCCTCTCCCTCTCCCCTCCCCTCTCTCACTCCCTCTCTTCCTCCTTCTCTCTCCCTCCCCCTCCATGCCTCCCCCTCTCCCTATCTCTCTCTCCCTCTTGCTCTCTCTCTCCCTCTAACTCTCCCTCTCCCTCCCTTTCTCTCTCTCCCCCTCCCTGTCTCTCTCTCTCT
>NW_020185339.1:14535113-14563577 GCF_003031525.2 Neophocaena asiaeorientalis asiaeorientalis
CTCTCCCCTCCCCGTTCTCTCTCTCCCCCCCCTCCCTGTTCCTCTCTCCCCCTCTCCCTCTCTCTGTCTCCCTCCCTCTCCCCCTAGTCTGAGGGTCTTGCCTACTCTCCATATCACTTCTCCAGCAGAATTTCTATGGAGCCTCAGGACTCCCAACAGCACAGAAGCTGCCCGGCCTTCTTCAGACTTAGGTGTAGAACTTCCACATTCTGTTGGTTAAAGCGATAGACAGGGCCTGTCCACTTAACGTGGAAGGGAGTGAATACTAGAAGATGTGGTTCACTGGGAACCATCTCTGGAGGTTGGCTGTATCTACCACATACAATTCACTGTAACAACTCAATGTCCCCTTTAATAGGAAGTATTTTCTTCTATCGAGAACATTGTTTTAACCTGATGTTCTTTTTTTCAGTTATTTCCCCAAAATGTCCACCAGTATAGCTTTGTAAAGAATTGCTTCACTGAAGTACCCAGAACAGATTCAAGCTTCAATAAATCCTTCCTCCAGCCCTTGAAATATCTACTTGGAGTCCTAGTGAAAATTATACAAAATAATCTGTTTGGAACCTATATTTGTTAAATTCTATATCCATGCAATAGTTTCTCTCTTAATTATATGCAAATTAAAATAAATGAATGGAAATTAATAGTACAGCTTGAATCTATACCTCTTTGCACAATGCCATTTCAGTATAGCAAAATGGCCAAAATACCCATGGAAACATACTTACTTATGAAGTCATTTCAAGATGGATTCCTGAGCACAAATTTACAAGACCTCTGAGGGTTCACTGAAATAGAAACACTAAAAAGAAACAGTAACAGCACAGTATGTTAGATGGGGGTGTAAAGAATGGTGGTCATTAGTGAATGAGATATTTCAACACATTCTGGGTGACAGGAAGCAGGTGGGAGCCCCTAAGCCAATAACAGGCAGAGGATTCTCTACAAGAGGCACTGCAGTGAGGTGAGAGCTTTTCTACCAGTAGCAGTTGGAACAACCCCAAGCTCAGTTTTTAGGGAAGAGGGAAACATACAGCTGATAAAATGTTTTTAAGTCTATGTGGAAACTAAGGTCTATGTATGAAAAACCGTTTTACTTACTCAATTCTCACCTCTACTCAGAGGGCAGTTAGCCCAGAGATAGAACCTAGAGATGAGAAGAATGGACTGTGGAGCATTGGTTCAAAGCCTGCTTCTGTCACTTACTAGCCGTGTGACCTCGGGCAGGTTATCTAACCTCTCTGTGCCTCCATTTCCTTGTGTGTGATAATAATGGTAGCTAATTCAAAGGATTGTTGGGAGGAGCAAATGAATTTACATATGTGATGTTCTTAGTGCTGGCACATGACCAACCGTTATATCAATATTAGCTATTGTCTTTATCAGCAGCAGCATCATAACCTCCAGAACAAATCTCTTGAATAAACCAAGGAGATTATCTGTGGTTTATGGTATGTGAATTGGAGTCTACAAGTAAAGCCCTGCTCAACAGGGAACTTGGGGGACTAGTACCTAGCTGCTGGCTCCTTGCCCCACTTACCCTAAAGCGATCCTGTCAGTGAATTCCTCCTCCCAAGCAGCAGAGGGCTTCTAGTTAGACTCCCCACCAAAGGAGAGGCAAAGTGTATCAGGAAATAGAGCCACTAGTGTAGGAATGAAGTGAACCCACCCCAACTACTTGGTCATTTGTTTGAAATATAAATAGAAAACCAAAGACCACTAAGCACAATTTACCAGCATAGCATCTTTGTTTTTCTAATAGTCAAAGTAAGTTTTTATCTTACTTTGATTTTGTTTCCAGCTTTTTTGAGACGTAATTGGCACGTAACATTGTATAGTTTAAGGTGTAAAATGTGATCATTTGATATCTGTATATGTTATGAAATGATCACCACCATAATGCTGGTTAACACATTATCATCTCACATACTTACAAACAGCAAAAACTGATCCCAGAGAAATTGGAGATAATTCAGGGAGCAGAAGAGAAGTTTAAAAACATCAACAAACTCCAACTAGAAATCTCAGATTTGAGATGATTTCGTACCTCCCCCCCGCCAAAAAAATATATATGTATAGCCATTAAAAGAAGAAACCAAGAACAACAACAACATGTTCTCTTTGGTATTGAGAACATGATTTCTGAAAAGTCATAAAAATTTAAAAGAAAGCTAGAAGTTAAAATCAAGGCGATTCCCCAGGATATTAAAGCATGATGACAACAAGATGGAAACTAAGAGAAAAAAAAAAAAATGAAAGCCTTAGGAGGACTAATTTATAGGAATTTCACATAAAACTAATGGGTTCTAGGGGAAAAAAGTCAAAATGGATTGGCCAGGTGTACCAAGGATTAGGTTGGAAACACCTCCTGTGGCTGAGGAAGGGTTTAATGATTCAGGTTGAGATGCTCCGTGAAGGTGGAACAGGGGAATGACGTCTACACTGCTCACAGCATTAGGGAACTTCAGGACACTAAGGCCCAAGAGAAGATCTTGAAATGAAAACCCAGTGAGAACAATTACATTATTAACAAGTAATAAGAACCAGATTAGAATGAGCAACACTAGATGCTTTAAGCCGACGCAGTGATGCTTGCCAAGGATCATCCATTCACCTTCTTACTAGTGGGAAGGGTGCTGATTGCATGGCCTTTGTGAGCCACACCAGCCTAGACACGAAAATAAGATCAAGAGGGTAATGACAAAATAATTTTTCTTGTTTGGCCTTCCTTAGCAAAACTCCAGCTAGCCCTCAGAGTCCTCCTAAATAGTTTAGGATTTCCCCAGCATGACCTGCATATCACTCATCTTGACTCCAAAAGGCAGCAACACACCCCAAGTTGCAAGCAACTCTCTTGCAAACGTCCATTTGGCAAAGTTAGCCAGAGGGTCTGCCTTTGATAACTGTCCCGAGCGAGGCCAGCTGTCACAGCGCTTCACTGCACAGGCCATATCAACAATCTGCCTGGACTTGAATCCCAGACCCATCCCGTTGCTAAAGTGTAACCTTGGCCTCTCTAGGCCTCACATTTAACATCTATAAATTGGGGATAGTAATATTTATTCCACAGTGGTTTTGAGAAGATGAAATGAGATAATTATATTTAAGAATGTAGCACAGTGCCTAACATAGTTAGTGCTTGATAAAGTTTCTGTATATTAGCAAAAACAAAACAAAATCTTACACGTCATGCCATTGAGACCCACCAGCGTACACACCCAAAATGCTGCTGCCCGAGCATTGCACCATCTCCCATGGGTATCAAAGCTGCTGTTGCCTTGGGTAACATTTCACTCAGGTGAGCCGTCAACATAATTCTCTTAATTTATGAATCTATTTACCTTCTAATTCAAGCACTCATTCTGAGTGGTGATAGAAAGTTAGTGAATTTAGAGCCCTGCTCCCACTTCCCAGGTGGCATGTAGATTTCCAGGGGATTACACACCACCTTTGTGTTGCCTGGGGCTGGGGGGTGAGTGGCACCTAGTCCTTGGGTTCCCCTCACTGTGCTATACTTTCATCATCAACAGAGCTAGCTGCTCCTTCTCCCCTGACTCCCAGTCGGAAGGCCTTTAGGACCTAGGTCTCTGACAGTACCTGTGTTTCACTCTAGAGCTTCAGAGAATTTTCTGGGGCTGGCTCCGGTCCTTCACCATCACTGGCTCCACAGTGAGTGTGGTGGAAATTGTTCTGTGGATGACCTGGCCACCCAGGCAGGTCCACGACTCTTGTTCATTTCTCAAGTTCTGATAATGGGCACAGATGCACTGTCCTCAGCTCCAGATTCCCTGGTCTTGTCTGTATTGTTCTGTTCACTTCCTTCTCCTTTGAGGACTCTGGCTGAGAGTTAAGACAAAGAAAGACACAGTCCCGTTTCAGTGACCAGCATCTGCCACCACAGCTTCTTTCCAGTCCTTCTCCTACCCCGGGATGACCCTCGTCTCATGGTAGAGGAGGAGAAGAGAAAAGCCATGATTCTACAGTATGTGCTCTCTGCCTGGAGGCCTTCGAAGACCTATTGCTTTTGGCTCCTGAGCTATGACAGCCCTGAGCTGGGGCGCAAAAGACAAAGCAGAGAAGGACAAGGAAATGCAAAGTTACACAGAGATATTTAGGAACGTGTAGTTGTTGTCTGCCCCAATTTTGATAACTCATAGACTAGTCCCAGGTATCATGTATTGAGTGAGAACTTACTAGATGCCAGGCGTTCCTCTAAGCGCTTTGTGTATATTAATTCATTTAATCATCCTAGCAACTTATGAGGCAGGTAGGATTTTATTCCCCCTTTTCCAGATGAAAAATGGAGGCTTGGACAAGTTAAAGAAACTTGCCCAAGGTCACTGAGGGTGTCCAGGGGAAAGGTGGCATTCTAGCCTAGGCAGTGTGGTTCCAGGGCTGGGACCTCCACCCACCTATCCCAGACTGTGAACCAAGCAGCCCCTGTGTTTTTCCCTCATTCTCTGATTGTAGCACAGGGCATGAATCTATGGCTGAGGCAGAGGACGGCTGGAGCAACAGGCATGTCAGGGTCACCCCCTTGCCTTCCCTGTCCTTGAAGCCACTGTGCTTCCTGCACCTCCCCCTTGCTTTGGATGGAGTTACTGTACTTACTATGTGAATCCGTCTTAGATGGCAACTCGCTATGCCTCTGTGGGCCCACCCCAGCCCTCTAGACTTCATCAGGATAGGCTGTGATACCTACTTAGAAAAGCAAAACATGGTCTAATGGAAAGTACAAGCCCAACTTCAACCACCACCCCACCATTATAGCTGTGAGACATCAATCAAGTTTTTAATTATCTCTGAGCCCTAACGATTTCATCCCTAAAATGGGGATAATACTTCCATCATAGGGTCACTAAATGTGTGAAGGACTTAGCACAGTGCCTGGAGCATGGAAAGCAAAGCACAAAGTAGATATTTGACTCCTCCTTTCATGTAACTCTGTGATGAGCATATAGGTGCCTTCTAACCTGTGGTGGCATAAACCTATTCCAGTTGCTCTGTGTGAAGCCCTCTGTTTGAGGTCCTTTTTCCTAGAGGGTCAGTCCCATTTCTGGTTATGTGCATGTCAGAAGCAATATGCTGAATCACTCTTACTTAGCAAAGGTTTTTTCCTTAGAGAACCACTGCTCCATGTCTACTGGGTTATAACCAGGGTTAAGTCAATCAATTTTTCCCAAGAGGAAGTGGACACATTATCTTAAATTAATGTGCTTAATAATAATGTTAATAACTACTATCTAAAATGAGTCTATATAAATACTTATGTACCCAACATAGGAGCACCTCAATACATTAGGCAAATGCCAACAGCCATAAAAGGAGAAATCAACAGTAGCACAATAATAGTGGGGGACTTTTAACACCCCACTTATACCAATAGACAGATTATCCAGACAGAAAATAAATAAGGAAACACAAGCTTTAAATGATACAATAGATCAGATAGACTTAATTGATATTTATAGGACATTCACCTGAAAGCGGAAGAATACGCTTTTTTCTTAAGTGCACACAGAACATTCTCCAGAATAGATCACATTTTGGGTCACAAATCAAACCTTGGAAAATTTAAGAAAAGTGAAATCGTATCAAGCATCTTTTCTGACCACAACGCTATAAGATTAGAAGTCAATTACAGGGGAAAAAAACAGTAAAAAACACAAATACACGGAGGCTAAACAGTGTGCTGCTAAATAACCAAGAGATCACTGAAGAAATCAAAGAGGAAATAAAAAAATACCTGGAAACAAATGACAACGAAAACACGCAAATTTAAGAAAAGTGAAATCGTATCAAGCATCTTTTCTGACCACAACACTATAAGATTAGAAGTCAATTACAGGGAAAAAAAACAGTAAAAAACACAAATACACGGAGGCTAAACAGTGTGCTGCTAAATAACCAAGAGATCACTGAAGAAATCAAAGAGGAAATAAAAAAATACCTGGAAACAAATGACAACGAAAACACGCTGATCCAAAACCTATGAGATGCAGCAAAAGCAGTTCTAAGAGAGAAGTTCATAGGAATTCAAGCTCACCTCAAGAATGAAAAATCTCAAACAATCTAACCTTACACCTAAAGCAACTAGAAAAAGAAGAACAACGAAAACCCAAAATTAGTAGAAACCCAAAATTGGTAGAAGGAAAGAAATCATGAAGATCAGAGCAGAAATAAATACAATAGAAACAAAGAAAACAATAGCAAAGATCAATAAAACTAAAAGCTGGTTCTTTGAGAAGATAAACAAAATTGATAAACCGTTAGACTCAGCAAGAAAAAAAGGTAGAGGACGCAAATCAATAATATTAGAAATGAAAAAGAGATTACAACTGACACTGCAGAAATATAAAAGATCATGAGAGACTACTATAAGCAACTATATGCCAATAAAATGAACAACCTGAAAGAAATGGACAAATTCTTGGAAAAGCACAACCTTCCAAGATTGAACCAGGAAGAACTAGAAAATATGAACAGCATAGGCAGAACACTCTATGACATAAATCACAGCAAGATCCTTTTTGACCCACCTCCTAGAGAAATGGAAATAAAAACAAAAATAAACACATGGGACCTAATGAAACTTCAAGGCTTTTGCACAGCAAAGGAAGCCATAAACATATATATATGAACAGACCAATCACAGGTAATGAAATGGAAACTGTAATTAAAAATCTTCCAACAAACCAAAGTCCAGGAGCAGGTGGCTTCACTGGAGAATTCTATCAAATGTTTAGAGAAGAGCTAACATCCATCCTTCTCCAACTCTTCCAAAAAATTGCAGAGGGAGGAACACACCCAAACTCGTTCTACAAGGCCACCATCACCCTGATACCAAAACTAGACAAACATATCCCCCCCAAATAAAATTATAGAATAATATCACTGATGAACATAGACGCAAAAATCCTCAACAAAATACTAGCAAACAGAATCCAACAACACATTAAAAGGATCACACACCATGATCAAGTGGGATTTTTCCCAGGGATGTAAGGATTCTTCAATATACATGAAACAATCAATGTGATACACCACATTAACAAATTGAAGAATAAAAACAATATGATCATCTCAATAGATGCAGAAAAAGCTTTTGACAAAATTCAACACCCATTTATGATAAAAAAAAAACTCTTCAGAAAGTGGGCATAGAGGGAACCTACCTCAACATAATAAAAGCCATACATGACAAACCCACAGCAAACGTCATTCTCAATGGTTAAAAACTGAAAGCATTTCCTCTAAGATCAGGAACAAGACAAGGATGTCCACTCTCACCATTATTATTCAACATAGTACTGGAAGTCCTAGCCACAGCAATCAGAGAAGAAAAAGAAGTAAAAGGAATACAAATTGGAAAAGGAGAAGTAAAATTGTCACTGTTTGCTGATGACATGATACTCTACATAGAAAATCCTAAAGATGCCACCAGAAAAATACTAGAACTAATCAATGAATTTGGTAAGGTTGCAGGATACAAAATTAATGCACAGAAATCTCTTGCATTCCTATACACTAACAACGAAAGATCAGAAAGATAAATTAAGGAAACAACCCCATTTACCATCACAACAAAAACAATAAAATGCCTAGGAATAAACCTAGAATAAACCTACCTAAGGAGGCAAAAGACCTGTACTCAGAAAACTATAAAACACTGATGAAAGAAATCAAAGATGGAGAGACATACCATGCTCCTGGATTGGAAGAATCAATATTGTGAAAATGACTATACCACACAAGGCAATCTACAGATTCAATATGGAGAACAGTATGGAGGTTCCTTAGAAAACTAAAAATAGAACTACTATACAACCCAGCAATCCCACTACTGGGCACATACCCTGAGAAAACCATAAGTGAAAAAGAGACATTTACCCCAATGTTCATTGCAGCACTATTTACAGTAGCCAGGACATGGAAGCAACCTAAGTGTCCATCGACAGCTGAATGGATAAAGAAGATGTGGTGCATATATACAATGGAATATTACTCAGCCACAGAAAGAAACGAAATTGAGTTATTTGTAGTGAGGTGGGTGGACCTAGAGTCTGTCATGCAGAGTGAAGTAAGTAAGAAAGAGAAAAACAAATACCGTATGCTAACGCATATATATGGAATTTTAAAAAGGAGTACTGATGAACCTAGTGGCATGGCAGGAATAAAGACGCAGACATAGAGAACAGACTTGAGGGCACGGGGAGGGGGAAGGGGAAGCTGGAATGAAGTGAGCGAGTAGCACTGACGCATATACACTACCAAATGTAAAATGGATGGCTAGTGGGAAGCAGCTGCATAGCACAAGGAGATCAGCTCGGTGCTTTGTGACAGCCTAGAGGGATGGGATAGGGAGGCTCAAGAGGGAGGGGATACGGGGATATATGTATACATATAGCTGATTCACTTTGTTGTACAGCAGAAACTAACAACATTGTAAAGCATTTATACTCTAATAAAGATGTGGAAAAAATAAAATGAATCTATATACAAAACAGATTCACAGACACAGAAAATAGAGGGGAGAGGGAGGAAGGGACAAACTTAGGAGTATGGGATTAACAGATACAAACTACTATAGATAAAAGAGATAAGCAACAAGGATTTACTGTATAGCACAGGGAATTACACTCAATATCTTGTGATAACGTATAATGCGAAATAATCTGAAAAAATATATAAAACTGAGTCACTTTGCTATACACAGAACGATATTGTAAATCAACTATACTTCAATAAAAAATAACAGCTACGATTTGTATAATACTCACTGTGAACCAAGTACTGTGCTAAGGCTGATTTGATTTTTACAGTGTTGTGAGAAAGGAGGTCTTGTACCCATTTTACAGAACAGATCACTGAGATTTAGAGGTTAAGTAAGTTGTGTATAGTCATAAAGCTAGCACATGGCACAGCTGGACTCTGAACAGTGGGGTATCCATCAGAATCCAAACCCATGCTCTCCACCACTGCTTTAAAATAATAGTAATAACAATAGAGCATAATGAGAAACTTAGTTTCTATACTCTTTTTGTTTTCCAAAAAATTGCATATTAATCCAAGTCACATGTTCCATTAAGGCTTGTTATATAAGGGCAATGACAATAAAGTAGAACTGGTCTTAGTAGAACTCTTTACAAGACCAAGGAAAAGAAAGTCTAAGAGAATTTTCAATTATCTGAACATGTGCTGTACAGATTCTTTGGGAAGAGGATACTTAAAGCAATTACTGAAATTTTGTTTCCTGGTTTTATTTAAATTTTCAATGAATGTATTCACTGGGCCTCTCTGGCATACTGATAAGAGATAGTCCCCAGTTGACATCTAAATTAAAAAGTCAAATTTTCTAATAAATTCGATGCTGATTTATTTCACAATTGGTGTTCACAATGGTACCCAGTAATGTGAATTCATTTGGCCCATTCACTTAGGGCTTCAGTAAGCAAACTTCCTGGGGGGGGGGTAGTGGGAGTTTGGAAATTAAAAAATAACGGATTAGATTCAACAGATAAGTGACACATCACTGTCTAGAAACTATTATGGCTTTAACAGAAAACAGAGTTCAATACCCACACCCTTTTATAGACCTGATTAACAAGAAATTTTCTCCAAGCATATGGAGCATGAAAATTGTGGCCCCTTGGAATCAGTTGTCTAAAACTGAGTTCAATATTTTCATTTGCTTTTCCACTGTTATTATTATTATTGCCATTTTAACTTATGCATTACAGCCATAGCATATGCCTCTGGGTACAAGAGGCAGGAAAAACTCAATTTTAGTGTTTGTCTTATTTGCACTTCACTTGAAGCAATTTGGTTTGCCACATGGAGTGAATAAAGCTGTCATGTTATTTTTTTCAAAAAAGAACACAATAATTATAATAGACTATGCATTCATTACTGAGTAGATTAATTTTTTTCTTCCATTGGATGGCATGAAAAGGGGGATAATTTCAAACTGAATTGTGCCTGGTGAGTCATGATGCACACTTCCAACCTAGGCATATAACAGGTCCTGGCTTTTCTACCAGTGTTTTCCAAACACATTATCTTTTTGAAGAATATTACGAGCACCCCTCAGAGATACTGTGGGTTTGGTTCCAGACCACTGCAATAAAGCGAATATAGCAATAAAGCAGGTCACACAATTTTTAGTGTCCCAGTGCATATAAAAGTTATGTTTACACTATATTGTAGTCTATTAAGTGAGCAATCGTATTATGTCTAAAAAAAACCCAATTCACATAACTTAATTTGAAAATACTAAAAAAGTGCTAACCATCATCTGAGCCTTTGGCAAAGTGTAATCTTTTTGCTGGCGGAGGGTCTTGCCTCAGTGGTGATGGCTGCTGAAGGGTGGGGTGGCTGTGGACATTTCTTAACAGAAGACAGCGATGACGTTTGCCGCATGGATCAACTCTTCCCTTCATGAACGATTTCTCTGTAGCATCTGTGCTGTTCTATAGCATTTTACCAACAGAACTTTCAAAATTGGAGTCAAAGCAGCAGCAGGGTTTGAGAAGATTATCAACTAAATTTATGTAATATTTCAACAATCTTTATAGCATCTTTACCAGGAATAGATTCCATCTCCAGAAACGACTTTCTTTGCTCATCTGTAACAAGCAACTCCTCATCCCTTCAAGTTTTATCCTGAGACTGCAGCAATTCAGTCGCATCTTCGGGCTCCACTTCTAATTCTAGTTCTCCTGCTATTCTCACCACATCTTCAGTTTCTTCCTCCACTGAAGTCTTGAACCCCTCAGAGTCACCCATAAGGGTGGGAATCAACTTCTTCCAAACTCCTGTTAGTGTTGATATTTTGACCTCTTCCTATGAATCACAAATGTTCTTAATGTTATCTAGAATGGTGAACCCTTTGCAGAAGGTTTTCAATTGACTTTGCCCAGATTCATCAGAGGAATCACTAAAGCCTTAGGAAATGTATTTCTTAAATAATAAGACTTCAAAGTCAAAATTCCTCCTTGATCCGTGGGCTACAGAATGGATGTTATGTTAGGAGGCATGAAAACAACATGAATCTTGCACATCTCCATCAGAGCTCTTGGGTGACCAGGTGCATTGTCAATAAACAGTGATTTTTTTTTAAAGAAATCTTTTTTCTGAGCAGTAGGTCTCAACAGTGGACTTAAAATATTCAGTAACCACGTTGTCAACAGATGTGCTGAAATCCAGGCTTTGTTGTTCCATTTATAGAGCACAGGCAGAGTAGACTGAGCATAACTCTTAAGGGCCCTAAGATTTTCTCAAGGGTAAATGAGCATTGGCTTCAGCTTAAGGTCACCAGTGTATTAGCCCCGAGAGTCAGCCTGTCTTTTGAAGCTTTGAAGCCAAGCATTGACTTCTCCTCTCTAGCTAGTCCTAGATTGCATCTTCTTCCAGCATAAGACTGTTTAGTCCACACTGAAAATCTGTAACCACCTTAATTATCTTAACTAGAACTTCTAGATAACTTGCTGCAGTTTCTACAACAGCATTTGCTGCTTCTGTTTTCACTGTGATGTCATGGAGACAGCTTCTTCCCTCAGACCTCACGAGCCAATCTCTGCCAGCTTTCAACTTTTCTTCTGCAGCTTCCTCGTACCTCTCAGCCTTCATGGGAGAGAGTGAGGGCTTTGCTCTAAGTTTTGTTTCAAGGAAATGTTGTTGCTCGTCTGATCTTCTATCCAGACCACTAAAACTTTCCCCAGATCATCAATAAAGCTCTTTCACTTTTGTATCGTTTGGGTTCACTGGAGCAGCACTTTGAATTTCCTTCAAGAACTTTTCCTTTTCATTCACAGCTTGGCTAACTGTTAAGCCAAAAGCTAGGCCTCTTGAACCAATCTTGGCTTTCAACATGCCTTCCTTACTAAGCTTAATCATATCTAGCTTTTGATTTAAAGTGAGAGACATGCGACTCTTCATTTGAACACTTAGAGGCCATTGTAGGGTTATTAATTGGCCTAATTTCAATATTATTGTGCCTCAGGGAATAGGGAGGCCCGAGGAGAGGAAGAGAGATGGGGGAATGGCAGGTCAGTAGAGCAGTCAGAACACATACATATATTCATTAAGTTTGCTGTCGTATATGGTCATGGTTCATGGCACCCCAAAACAATTACAATAGTAACATCAAAGATCACCAGTCACAGATCACCATAACAAATATCATAATAATAATTTAAAAGCTTGAAATATTGTGAGAATTACCAAAATGTGACACTGAGACACGAAGTAAGCAAATACCGTTGGAAAAATGGTGCCAATAGACTTGCTTGACGCAGGGTTGCCACAAACCTTCAGTTTAAGAAAATGCAGTATCTGCAGAACACAAAGCAAGGTCTGGCCATACCCAGGATGAAACAAAACGATGTCGTCTGGCTTATATATACTCATTTTCTGCAGGAAAATGTAAATTAAAATATAACCTTTGACTCCCAGAAAGTACTCTATGTTAAATATTCGGCTTTCTTCATTTCTTCGGGACTTGAATTCTCTCCTTTTTTCTCTTTTTACATTGTCTCCTTTACATTCTCAGCTACCATCTAGCCATTGTCAAATCCTTCTTTATATGTTAGAGATCTTAGCTATGTTCATACCAGGATTCAGACATGCCCGGCCCTGCCAGGAGGTTCACTGTGGTCGGCCCCTCAGAGCCCTGTCTGCATGAAGTATCGAGATCTCCCTAGGAAATAGCTCATTGTAAGAGCGGAGAGAGTGGAGGGGAAGATGTTTGTTTCAAGATAATGGGACAGGGTTGGAGGAAAGGGTCATTCGGGCAAAACATGATCATTCAGATCAT
This sequence comes from Neophocaena asiaeorientalis asiaeorientalis, assembly GCF_003031525.2. NCBI lineage: Eukaryota > Metazoa > Chordata > Mammalia > Artiodactyla > Phocoenidae > Neophocaena > Neophocaena asiaeorientalis. The sequence goes on from NW_020185339.1 coordinate 14,547,931, forward strand.
TCGTTCCCCATTCAGTGGAGTGGAGACTATAAGTAAAAACCTTTTAAGAGCTGTTTTACCAGAAGTATCTTTAGACAGTGGGAGCACAAAGAAGCATTTTCGGTGACGTAGGTAACACATGGTCATATAATAATTAATGTGTATTGTACACTTCCTAATCACAAAACACTTACCATATATAATCTTAATCAAACACATTTTCATAATCATCACAGTGACCCTATGATATGGTCATTTTTTTCCATTTTATAGATAAACTATAGAGGAGATATAAATATATCTTGCCTATGGACATGCAGCTAGAAAGTGGCAGATCCAAGATTCTAACTCAAATCTGATTTTAACATGTACACTCTCAGCTACAGCTACATCGCAGTACTGTCTTCCACCAAGACAAACTGGGGCACATTGGAACGCGGAACAGAAACTGTAGGCTATAGCAGTCATTCGTGTGTGCCTATGTCTGCGGTGTAAGATGGGAGAGTAACAGACCACTCAGTATGGGAACCGACACCTTCTGGCCCTAGTCACAAGCCTCTCGTGGGCCTCTGGGCAACCTCTTAGCTGCTGAGTAAGACAGGAGGAAAGTGGCAGCCTAGGTGACAGCTTTGAGAATACAAGTGAAGTAACTCCTAGGTTTCCAGAATAATTAGAGGGAAATTCAAAAGCATTTGAAGTTCTGGTAGAATAAACTGGGGACAGAATAAAATGAATTGTTTTGTTACCACTTTATGACTCTATTTTTAACCTCTGACTGGTTAGGCCTAGAGAAATAGGTTATGCTAAGAACCCCCCAAGTCAGGATTTATCTGATATTGAAACAAGGAAAACGGCCCCTCGTTTTTACATTTTGAGGCCTCTTAATGTCAGTTTGCGACTTCTGGGGGAGAGAGAGAACAACTCTGGTTTGCTCTGTTTTCTTCCCTTTGAGCTTACTGTGGAACAGGACAATTTCTGCCTCTTTTCCCCCTAACCTCAGTTATTATTCAAAAACAATTGTCAGCTACAGGTCCTTTACCAAATGAAAAAGTGCTCAGTCAATAAGCACATTTGGAACACTGACTCTGAACAAGAGGCACAGAGCAAGGTCCTGGGGCCTTCAAAGATGACTAAGCTGTGGTTCACTCCTCTTAAGCAATTTCATTCTTGTGGGAGATGGACAGGCATGTAACTCATCACACACAGGACAGAATAAAACAGCTAAGTGGAGGCCAAGTAACAAAACGTCAGGGGGCTTGAGGCACTGAGTGCCGTTCGTGCACAGGGACTTTGCCCCTGTTCTCCATCAATACTGGCTATGTTTGGGGTAAGCCTATTTCACATGATTCTTCCTGGCTTTCCCACTCCGTTCCTTCAGTTATTTCATCCATCATGGTCTCTTCCTATAGACACTTCCTTTCTCCCCTTCCAAATCGTTTCTCAGACACCCACTGAAATTACTGAGCTCCTCAGAACCACCTTAAAATCAAGCTACTAATGACACGTTCTTGCCAACCCTTACTCTTTAGGTCCATCTGTCTTCTTGTCTGCTCAGAAGTCCAAAAGTATTTCTCGATCTTTCACAGTCTTTACACCACATGGGAGAAACGCATTGAAGCTAGTTAACAAGACCACAGACTAAGGGCAAAGCACTAAGATCGACTTTTATGTGCCCAGTTACCACCTAAGATGTCAACTATGCACCAGGGGGTTCATAATGAGTGTGTGAGAGACAGCATCTTTGAAACGGTTTGGCCTTTTCTCTTTCCTTTATAACCCGGTGTCTATCCTACTCTACTGAAGAAGCAACTACAAAATGCAGAAGAGAACAGCAGTAAGGAAGAACCTTCATGATAGCCAGGTTTTGTCTGTTCACTGCTTTATCTCTACTACCTAACACATAGGACTAAATGAGTATTTGCTGAAAGAGAGAGAGGGAGATTGAGTTAAACACTGCACTTGGCTTGTACTAGACGAACTCCAAGGTCCCTTCTTACTGAGATTTATGACCGAGTAAGAGAGAGAACTTCAATTTGAAAAACAAACTCATCAGGTTGCATTGTTTCCTAGACCGTCCTCTCTGTATACACAGATTGCTAAGCAATGTGATGGCCAACACGGAGATCAAGTCAGGGAGAATAGAATCAAGGCAACGGAAAGAATTTCAAAGGGCCATTTATTTTATCCCCAGTTGGCAAGTAAGTCATTCCGTAAAAGGATGTAGGATGATATAATGGAAAGAGCACAGGCTTTGGAGCCAAACAGAGCTGGGTTTGAATTCCTATTCTGCTGCTCACAAGCTGCATGTCTTCAGGCAGTTTAAAAGCTTTGAGCCTCTGTTTCCTCTTCTATAAAATACAAACCATAAGAAAATATCTTAAGAGGGTTTTGTGGCTTGCACAGAATGACACATAGAAGGACCTCAAATTATGTTAGTTCCATTTCTCCCCAAAAATCTATGCACGTAATTAAATATTTAAAAGGTATGCCTCACTTTCCCTTTGGATAGCAGCATCTTACAAATTCCTAGTCTCTTAATTCTCCAAATTTTGTAATTCTGGCCTTTACCTTTTTTGTTTTACTTACTTCCAGTTGGAATTTCAGTTGAAAAGTATCACTACTGCCAAATCTCCATTTGTACAATAAGCTTTCATAAACTCAAAGACCAGTGTCAAGTCCCTTGTGTGTCTGTTGTAAAACCCAGCCCTCACTCCTCATTTGTCAGAGGTTTTTGAAGAAAAGAATTCTTTTTAAACACTTAGGGTATCACAATGTCTTAACCTGCTCTGAGACAGGAACTAGTTTTCACTCCACCAGGCAGAACCTCAAACATTAATAGGAATTCTAAGTGTGGAAGAAATATATCAGTGCTGGAATAAAAGAAAACATGTATTATCTCCTTCTACTAGATGAAGGTTAAACTCTCTCCAAAGACTCAAGTTTAAAATAGTTAGGACGCAGCCGGTCAACCTGCAAGGTGACGGGAGACAGAAGAATCATCTTTGCTTCTAATGGAAGTGTTTAAAAATGGAGTAAAATCTTCTAGACCAGGGACTGAGTCTTAATCCTTGGTGATTCTCCGGGACCAGGGTCATGCCTGGCACCCAATAGTAACCAGAAATCTCCATTATGCCAAATTAAAATAACTTTGTCACCTCCATAAAAACTATGACTCTACAGTAGTACTTTTCAATAGAAAACCAGAGAATATAGAAGTTAAAACCTAATAATATTAATGTAATTATTATTTTTAACATGGTCTTGCTATTTCCTTAAGAAGAATGTTCCCCTTTTAAGCCAAGAATATCACTTTATTTTTTTTTAAAGCTATTGAAAAAATATTTCAAAGGCTGTTAGTTCTGGGTCATAAGCCACTAACTCTTTTCTGGCTCCGATTAAAAATACTCAGTAAGATTTACCAAAAAATGGATTTGTCTCTGTGGAATAGATTCATTACTCTGTGCTTCTGCTTGCAGTAGACGGAGCCATTCTACCGTGTTTGCCCCAGAGCTGCCATTTCCATTGGCTGACATTCATTCACGTATACATAGCAATAAACAGTTTTCATAAATACATGAGGGAAACTTATTTAAAGCATAAAATACTCCAAATATGTCAAAGTCCTCTGTCGTGCAACTCAGTAAGAATGCTGGTAACTACCTCATGGGGTTGCAGTACGGTGTAAGTGCGATAACGAATAGAAGTCACTCAACATATGTCTGGGACGTAGAAAGTAGTTGGTACCAAATTAATGTTATTAGTAATCATAGGAGCAGAGTAGTAAAGACAAGATGTTCATCTATCAAGCAGGCCTGAGTTCAAATCCCAGCTCAACCACTTTACAGCTATGTAACTGGGGGCAAGTTTTGTAATCTCTTTAAGCCTTAGTTTTTCCATTTACAAAACCTGGACACTTAGGGCACGTACCTAAAAGCATTTTTGAGAGAGTTAAATTAAAAGGATTTAGCACAATGTGGTGTGTCGCTTGGTATGTATTCAGTAAATGCCTTTTATTGCTGTAAGCATTGTTAATAATAATAATTAATTTTGTCTGTATTTTTCTCCAGGGGAAAATGGTTAATAAACTATATATCAAGAAAAATACTCAGTAAAACGCTCTGTAACATTCTATCTCTGAATACTTCAGGTTGTATGGTAGTATAAATAATTCTCTTTGATTAATTTTTATTTATTTAATTGAAGTACAGTTGACTTACTATATATTAGTTTCATGTATACAACATAGTGATTCAATATTTTTCCATCACTATATTGTACTCCATCTAAAATTATTGTAAAATATTGGCTATATTACCTGTGCTGTATATTACATCCTTGTATCTTATTTTATACATAATAGTTTGTACCTCTTAATTCTTTTCACCAATCTTGTCCCTCCCTCCACCCCTCTCCCCACTGATAACCACTAGTTTGTTCTCTGTATCTGTGAGTCTGTTTCTGTTGTTATATTTGTTCATTCGTTTTATTTTTCAGATTCCATGTGTAAGTGAAAACATGGTGTTTGTCTTTGCCTGGCTTATTTCACTAAGCATAGTACTCTCCAGGTCCATCCACGATGTTGCAGCTGCAATAACCTCAGGACATGCTCCTCATGTTTAAATACGACCCCCAAAACCATGCATCTCATTTCCAAAAGTTGTAAGAAATATTTCAATGGCATCTTGATGGCATTGGCTTGGCCACACGTCTATTTCTAAACCAATCCTGTGGACAGGCGAATATGAAGCTTTGTGTGGCCAATCTTGGCTGGGATACCATCCTTAGGCCAGTGTTGAAGGCAGCTCCACCAGGACCATATAGAGTGAGAGTGGCAAGTGATAGATTCCCAGTTAACTGGGGATGGACTGGATTATGCTTGGCCCAAAACTAACAAATGTCTACTACCCTAGGGAAGGTTGATGAGCCACTGGGAGATAGAATAACAAGACTAGGACTCTTTAGTTAGGAAAGATGGAAGCTAAGAAACCACCTAATGGAAATCTTTAAAACCATAAACGTTTTATATGGATGAATATCAAACCCTTAATTATTATAATAAAAATGCCAGTTTTGAAATTTTGAAGGTTATTTCAGGAGTGAGAAGGGAGAAACACCCAAAACTCCCATGACTCCCTTTGAAATATGAGCCACATGACCCTCTAATGCAATCGGTGTGTGTCTCCTGAGCCTGGGTTGTCCACCAGCCTCAATCTCATTCAACTGAACTAGCATGGGACTGCTTTACATGCCGTTTTAAATCCTTGGAAAAGTTTAGGGATTAAGTAAAGCGGAAAGACACAACTGGACTATAAAGAAAAAATGTTTTCCATTATTTCATTTCCACATCCAACAGAGGGAAGAAAATGCAGCTGTAATCCACAGCCATGAATCAAGAGAGTGAGAAAAACATGATGCAAAATTTGAGGACATGGTGCTTGAGACCAAAAACAAACCAAACAAATGTTGCTGTATTAGAGCTAAACATTTATATTCCCACTTTTTGTTTTTAATTTTTCAAGTTATAACACATATAAAATAATTATATATTAAATAAAATATTATGTGTTATTATACATAGCCTCCTAGTTGACAGCTGACTATTTGATAAGCCCTTTTGCTTCCTTTCCATCTTACTCTGTTGAAGTAAGTCTGATAAAGTTTGATTTATTCACTGTAGGTTATTTTCTCAAAAAAAGCTAGAAATCCTTAAAAATGTAAATGTGTCCTTTGGGCAGGCTTCATTTTCTTTTTTCCTGGGGTATTATTGTGCTTTCCCAGTGACTTAGCCACCAAGGAATGATAAAAAGAATGATCTATTTCAAACACTTGTGGCTCATTATGGGGACTGAGGGACAAAGTTGAAATAAAAGGTCACAATGAGGTTTGATTGTTCTTTGTGTTCTGTCACAGACAGGAATAAAGGTACACCTTGGAGAAGAAACTGTATAGGAAACTGTGAAAGAAACTTTCCTTTGTAAGTTATGCAAAAAGCACAGATAACGTGCATTTACAGAAAATAAATGCCTTCAGAGAATCAAACATGGTTCCAAACTGTGCCAAGAAAATTTGAAACAAAAGCTTTTTAAAAATATGTGGATGCTACATTTCTCAAAGTTTAGGATCTATGAACCCAGGATACACTTTTTTTTCATGGATTTGGGGTCAGTGTGGGGCAGACACTCACTGTCTTGTTCACCTGTGCCCACTGACCTGATCAAAGGTGTGCCAAGAGTAAAACCATATACAGATTTGCTCACTTTACCAAACTGCTATCGATGGGAATCATTCTCTGTGTCAGAAATACAACACTGACCAAGAGAAAGCCTTTGCCTAGTGGTAAGTCTAGTAGGAAGACAGAAATTCAATAAAAAATATTGAACTGTGATTGTGGTAAGAGTCACAGGGCTTCCCTGGTGGTGCAGTGGTTAAGAATCCGCCTGCCAATGCAGGGGACACGGGTTCGATCCCTGGTCCGGAAAGATCCCACATGCCTCGGAGCAACTAAGCCCATGCGCCACAACTACTGAGCCTGCGCTCTAGAGCCCGTGCTCCACAAGAAGAAGAGCCACTGCAATGAGAGGTCCACGCACCGCAACGAAGAGTAGCCCCCGCTCGCCACAACTAGAGAAAGCCCACGCACAGCAACGAAGACCCAACACAGCCAAAAATAAATAAATAAATAAATTTACCAAAAAAACCCAAGAGGCATGAAGTATAAGCAGGGGTGTGACCGAAGTGTCCAACTAGGATATTAGAGTGGTTTGGGATAGAAGGAGGGACACCCAGGTTGCATCTTGAAAGAGTTAGATGGGGCATGAAAATGGCAAGAAGAGAAAGCAGTAATATCTCAAGCAGAGGGAACTACATCTTCGAAGGTTCTCAGATGGAAAGGAACACGATGTGTTCCATGAGCTAAAAGAAGACCCACAGGAAGAAGGCAGGGTGAGGGTGAGGATTGAAACTGGAAAGGTAAGTAGAGGCAGAACACATGGCGTCTTGACAGAGTGAGGATCTGAAGCTTTAGAAACTAACAACAATGGAAATCCATGGGAGAGGTGGTGGTGGTTGTTTTTTTTTTCCCCCAAGTGCATGTCACTGTCAAATTTTTTATTTTGAATGATCCCCTTTTTCACAATTTGGGGAATCAACTGGAAGGGTACACGTACAGGTATAGGGAGACCATTTGTGTTTATCATTGTGGTCCAGAAGCAGATGATGGTGACTTTGCCCACCAGTGGTGGCAAAGTTGATAGAAACAGAAGGGTTTGAAAGGTATTTAGGAGGCGGAGTCTATGATTCAGTGGGCTGGAAGGAGGGAGGTGCCTGGCACTGGGACCTCCAAAGGCAAAGGATGTTTTAGGAGAGATTGAGTTCAGTTCTCAAAATGCTGTCTGTGTCATATCCAGGTGGAGAAAGGAGTTGACAGCTGGACCTGGGATACAGTGGAAAAGTCTAAACTAGTTATATTTGCAAATTTATTTAGTAAACACTTTCAAATGCTTACTAATTACCAGTCACTATCTAAGCACTTTACAAATATTGTTTAATCTTCCTAACAGCCCTCTGAGGGAAGTACAACTGTTAAATCCATTTTACCTATGAGAGAACCGAGGCCCAGAATTATTAGAGTCGCCCAGCTAGGTCATGAGCCAGAATTCAAACCTGGGGCCATCTGGTTCCAGAGTCCACACTCTTAATCACTAGGCTGCCGGATGGAGCCCAGGAATAGAGTAGGTGTGGGTGAGCTGTAGACTAATAAGAGGAGAGAACAGAGCCCTGAGGAACTCAAACTATTAAAGGTCGGGAGAGGAGAGTGAACTGGCAGAGGAGACCAATCACTTGCACAGATCCGTGAGGCCCTTTTATCCCGGCAGGTTTGTCCAGCAAGGCTCGCACTCTGAAGTCAGCAGATCCCACAGGGGAGTCAGACAGTCCTCGTCTCCATTAGCCCGGACACACTCCCCACCAGCTCCCAAGTCTGAGGTTTATCCTGCTTGAGAAACCAGGACAGAGCTACCACGCCACTTTCTAAACTCTGCACAATTGGTGTTCCTCCAAGGCTGACTCTTTTGCCAATAACTTGACTTGTATTATTTTTAGTAAAGTACCATGTAGCAAGCTGTTTCTTAAAATATTTCCAGTCTGGAGTGCTGTCAAGACAAAAATCCAAAAAGAAGAAAACTGGGAGTGGAGGGTGACAGCTGAAAGAGAAAAAGAATAATGAAAGAGGTTGGAGGAGCCACCCCCCAAAACTGTTGAGGAAAGAACATAATCTAAGTGAGAAGGCTGGAAAGCCAGCAACACATTCCAGTCAGTCTTAATCTCAAGGGACTGCCACCCACTCATGCCCATATCATTCCTAAGTAAGCAATTACCTGGTTCCTTTTCAGTGATGATGTTAGTTAGTTGGTTCCTACTCCCAACAGAATTTCATGGTACCTCAGCATCCGAAAGCTGTGTAGCATCATATTTAAGAGTACAAGCTTTGGAACCAGCATGGTGTGTGTGAATTCTGGCTCTGGGCTAAATGTATGACTTCAGGAAGTTACTTATCTATGGCCTGAGTTTCCTCATCTGTATAATGGGGAGGATTACAACACCTACTTCATAGGATTCTCGTGAAATATTTGATCTAGTATCTGACGCACAGTGTAAATACTCAAGATGCATGAATTAATCTTCTTATTTTTATTATTGTTAGAAGGGCTGGTGCTCTCCAAATGCTTCTAGCAACATAAAACCATGGTATTTTCAATAGTACCAAGATACTATATTAATAGTCACTCATGGTCACAAGCCATTAAAGCAGGGTTTTTAAACTTAATTTGAGCAGTACAAGTTGAAAGATTCTCAACTATTGTTTGTATCAGGGAGCATTCAATCAGAGAAACAGAAGGATTGTGTGCGTGTTCACACATGCATGTGTGTGGAGAGAGAGACAGACAAACATATTTGTCATAGAGATTTGACTTTATGCAACCGTGTGATCTGGTTCGTCAGTCTCTGTAAGTCAGGTGCTTCCTGTCTGAGACTGGAGCTTGAAGCCACAGGTCAGGCCGACAGGAAGGGAAGATGGATGTAGAGTCAGGAAGAGCAAGGACAGCCAGGAACCCACAAATATGAGCTGGAGCCCCCAAGGACAGACTGAGACTTAGCTCAGTTCTCGTCACCTCTGGCCGTGATTACATGGCTGCCCTGCAGCAGTGGGGACCCTCAGTCAAGGGACAGAACACACACAAATGGTCCAGGAGTCAGATACGCTAAGGAAGGCTCAGGAAGAAGGTAGGCAGTTGTAGGCCCATATGCTGCCTCATGTCAATGAGGTGAGGAAGCAAATAGATAAGAGTGTGTGTAAACTACAAAATGATGGTCGCCTCACTTTGCCCTCTAAATATCCCATTAAAATCTCTTCCCGTATGCTAACACATATATATGGAATCTAAAAAAAAAAAAAAGGTTATGAAGAGCCTAAGGGCAGGACAGGAATAAAGACGCAGATGTAGAGAATGGACTTGAGGACCCGGGGAGGGGGAAGGGTAAGCTGGGACGAAGTGAGAGAGTGGCATGGACATATATACACTACCGAATGTAAAATAGATAGCTAGTGGGAAGCAGCTGCATAGCACAGGGAGATCGGCTCGGTGCTTTGTGACCACCTGGAGGGGTGGGATAGGGAGCGTGGGAGGGAGGGAGACGCAAGAGGGAAGAGATATGGGAACATATGTATATGTATAACTGATTCACTTTGTTATAAAGCAGAAACTAACATACCATTGTAAAGCAATTATACTCCAATAAAGATGTTAAAAATTTTTTTCAAATTAAATAAATAAAATCTCTTCCCACCCCAAATGGAAAGGGAATTCTGGGAAATGTCATTCAGCTGAGCCAATTGTCGATACATTACAAAACCACTGAAGGGCGCTTGCCATAGATATTTGCTAAATTGCCATGTGCCCAGTGCTGTGCCAACTGTTTTACCTTCCTTATCTCATCCATTTTCACCACAACCCCACAAGTCTGTCTGTCTATCACAAGTGAGGAAACTGAGAACAAGAATTCCTCTTGGGTAACTTGGCCAAGGTCAGATGAGAGTTATATAAATAAGTGATGAAATGCACAGCTAAGTTTTGGAGTTAGTGTCTACATTAACCAGATTTTCTGTAGTAGGAGACTTCCTCTCCAAAACAGCTTCGTTATCAACTGCAACAGATAATCACCATGACGTTCCTATCCCTGCTCTTGTTAAAAATAACAGGGCAAGACTGGCCCAAGGCGCTGATGCACCTAACGATATTATTACACTCTTGGAATCTTATGAAAGTAAAGTAGTTTTCAGGTACTGTTTATATATAAATATTATTCTCTTAAAAATGAAGGAGATATCAACACCAAATGGAATTATTCCTTAGGCTCAATCTATTTCATTTCAAAAGCTATGAATTAATTTTAGTTAATTCTAAATGTAAGTCATAGCTAGTGTACCATTATCTTATGTGTGGGCATGTAATTTGCATCAATTTGCACTGAATTTAATAAGAATTTAAATGGAAATCCTCACTTCCTCTTAGTTAAGAGTAATCAATATCTTTGAAGCTGAGATCCCTGCAGGCAACCATGGGATGCCACCCACAGAGGCAAAAATCCCAATTTACTAGTTAAAAGCTAGCTATAAAGAAAATGTAAGGTAACTGCTGAGTAAGATACAGATCCTGCTGCAGATAATAGCTATAAAATCTGGATATAAGGTAAAAAATTGGTAACTCAAGAAAACTGGTCACTAGAGAGTGAAGTAATACAACCCTATTCTTATGGGGAGTTCATGCTCGTAAGCAAGGAGTTGTATAAAGTGAGTTTCCATTATTGTCCTTTTAGCCTGGGACCAGTAGTGTTTTGGTGATAGCAGGGGCACTGGTGAAAAACTGCAGTCTTTTTGTCCTGGGAATTCAAAAGACCAAATCTGTGGAAACCAGTCACTGAGGAGAGATGGGGAGCTCTGTAAGAAAAATGGTCAGAGAGGGGTTCTCCAATTTCTATCTGGCTCTTACTCTTAATCACTCTTGAACCATTCATGTGCAGAACAGATGCAAAACAGTTTTGCTAAGACAAAAAATAGGAGCTGAGTTTGGACCTGCTACACAGAAATTGAGTTTCTAGTTCAAGTATGAACCAAGAAAACTGTTTGCTAAAACAAAGTAACAGTCATCAGAGAAAAGTATTAGAATCCACTCTCCACAACTTAACATTCATATTGTCCTGGATACAATCACCATCACTTGACAGGTGAAGAAGAAAAATGGAACATACTTTTTTTTTTCCAAAGAGCAAGACTTTTTCTTATTTTTTCAAACATAGGGTGTTAGTGACAACAGTAATATTTTTTTCACCCATACTTTTTTTTTTTTTTACTTTTGAGAGTGTTTTGGTTTTATTTTGATTTGATTTTAAGCCATATACACATAGTTTGTAAACTCTAAAACTGTAATATGTTGCAAATTAGTTGTATCATGTGGACTTTTGCATTTACTGGTATTTAGTGGTCATATGATCTATATTCCAGAAAGCATGTTTTTTTCTGGAGGGGTTTTGTGATGCCTTTTTGTTTATTTATTTATTTTTTAACATCTTTATTGGGGTATAATTGCTTTACAATGGTGTGTTGGTTTCCGCTTGATGACAAAGTGAATCAGTTATACATATACATATGTTCCCATATATCTCTTCCCTCTTGCGTCTCCCTCCCTCCCACCCTCCCTATCCCACCCCTCTAGGTGGTCACAACACCCATACTCTTAAGAGATCACATTCTTAAGAGAAAAATTAAATTAGTCCTAAATTAATCAAAATGTTAGACTTAGCTGCTTTGAAATCCTTATCTGTTATCATGATTCTATGTGATTAAGTTCTAAAAAAATGCTCATAATGGCAGGATAGGAAATTTCAGCAAAGATATTAAATCATAAAGAGAACCAAATGGAAATTCTAAACCTGAGAAATAAAACATCCGAAATAAAAAATTATCAGATGGACTTCAGAGCTGAGCAGCAATGACAGAGAAAAAAGTAAATGAACCTGAAAGTAGATCAACAGAAATTATCCAAAGTTAATATCAGAGAGAAAAAAAAGATTTTTAAATGAACAAACCTTCAAAGACCCAGTAGATTATATCAAATGGTTGAATATACATGTAATTAGAACCTCATAAAGAAAGAAGTTAGAGAACTACGCACGAAAAAAATTGAAAAATAATGGCCAAATTTTCCCAAATTTGATGAAACATATAAATTTACAACTCAATATGTTCAAGAAACATCAAGCATGACAAACATAAGAAGGCTTTGCTTTAGAACATCCTAATCAAACTGTTGAAGCCTGAATATAAAGAGCAAAACTTGAAAACAGCAAGAGAAAAATGACATTACATACAAGGGAATAATTATTTGATTAACTAGTTGCATCTTGTCAGAAACTATGGACACCAGAACACCTTATGTTTGATAAAGGTGGCAGGAATGTACAGTGGAGAAAGGACAGCCTCTTCAATAAGTGGTGCTGGGAAAACTGGACAGGTACATGTAAAAGTATGAGATTAGATCACTCCCTAACACCAAAACTATGGAGACCAGAAAAGAGTCCAAAAACATCTTTAAAGTACTGAAAGTACTGAACCACTGTCAACGTAGAGTTATATATCTGGTTAGGGCAGGGGGTGGGGGGAACCTTCAAGAATGAAGATGAAGTTGAAATAAAGATATCACATAAAGGAAAACTGAAAGAATACATCATCAATAGGCCTGTAGTACAAAATATACTGAAGGAAAATAATTCTGAATGGAAGTCTAAATCTAAAAAATGTGTCACAAATGAAAATATCTGCATAAATACAAAGACTGTATTTTTTGCTTTTTCTTCTCTTAATTCCTTTACAAAGCATATGCGTGTTTAAGGATTTAAAGGGAGTGCACAAGACCACCATCATTCTGATACCAACTGGAACTTCAGGGTCCCCAAGACCACCCTCAGATTCCATAATTCATTAGAAGGACTCAGAGAGCTCACTGAAAGCTATTATGCTCATTGCTATGGTTTATTTCAGTGAAAGGATACAGATTAAAATCCATCAAGAAAAGAAACACATGGTGGAGTCCAGGAGAGTTCCATGAGCTTCCAGCTCTCCTTTCCCAATGGAGTCATGGAAAGTGCTAACTCATCCCAGCAGTGCTGTGTGACAGCACGCATGGAATACTGCCAACTAGGGAAGCTCATCCGAGCCCTGATGCTCCCTTGCATAGACATGGTAGGTCACCTGCATGGTTGACCTTAGTTTCCAGCCCTTCCAGAGGCTGAGCTAATACCACATGACCCAAAGTTCCCACCATCAATCACACTGTTAGTACCTGGTGTGGCTCAAAGCCCCCAGACGCTGGGTATCAGGCAGGACATTCCAAGAACTTGGGAATCACCTCACAGGAGCCAAGGGCAAAGGCCAGACCTCTCTTTGAGCAAGACTATTTCTTTACTGCAAAGTGTTTAAAGTGAAAATTATAATATTGTCTTGTGGTGTTGATAATGAATGTAGATGCAGCATAGGGGACAAAGAGGAGATATGTATCTGTGGTTTGAAAGGGTTCTGTATTTTATATGAAGTAGTATGAGGTTAGTTGTAACTCGGTCTGCAAAAAGTTTAAGATCTACTGTATATTGTAATCCATAGGACAGTCAAAAAATGCAAACAAGTATAGTTGAAAAGCTGGTATGAACATTAAAATGAATTTCTAAAAAAATAAATACAGGCAAAGAGGAATATAAAACCTTATTTTCAAGAGCATCAGAAAATTAAAATATTTAGGAATAAATTCAACAAAAGATTGTAAGACCTATACACTAACTTCCTTCAAAATGTTCTGTAATTTTTAAAGAAGATCTAAATGAATGAAAGGCTATTCCATAGTCAAGGATGAGAAGATTTAATATTATCAAGATTTAAATTCTCACCCAAATAGATTCAATACAATTCCATTGAAAATCCTCTCAGACTTATTTCGAAGACATTGACAAACTGATTTTAAATTTTATATGGAAAAGCAATGGACCTAGAATACCTAAAATAATTTTGAGGACTTAAAATGGTTGGAGGAACGACACCATCTGATTTCAAGTCTTACTGTAAAAGCTGCTGTCATCTATACAGTGTGATGTTGACATAAGTGTAAACACATAACATCAGTGGAACAGAAGAGAGCTCAGAAATAGATCTGTACTTTTAAGGTCAATTGATTTGTTTTTTCCTTAGCCAAGATGTCAAGGTAATTTAATGGAAAAAATGATAGTCATTTCAACTAATAATGCTGAACCCAATGGATGTCTGTATGCACAAAACAACCCCTACCTCAAAACAAATACAAAAATTAACTCCATGAATTGGACGTAATGTAAGTGCTAAAGTTATAAAACTTCTAAAAAAAAACATTTTTTTTTTGGTGAAATTGGATTAGGCAAAGATTTCTTAGGCAGCAACAGAAAAGCATGAAAATAGAAGAAAATTAGATGAAATGGACTTAAATTTTTTTTTAATGTAAACTTGAAAATTACATTTAAAGTAAGTAGAAAGGAAGTCACAGACCAGGAGAAAAGATTTGCAAATCCTAGTGCTTGTATCCAGTACACAAAGAACTCTTCCAACTCAATAAGAAGGCAAAGAATAGGTGCTGGGAAGATGGCGGAAGAGTAAGACACGGAGATCACCTTCCTCCCCACAGATACACCAGAAATACATCTACACGTCGAACAACTCCTACAGAACACCTACTGAATGCTGGCAGAAGACCTCAGACCTCCCAAAACGCAAGAAACCCCCCACGTACCTGGGTAGGGCAAAAGAAAAAACAGAGACAAAAAAATAGGGACGGCACCTGCACCAGTGGGAGGGAGCTGTGAAGGAGGAAAGGTTTCCACACACTAGGAAGCCCCTTCGCAGGTGGAGACTGCGGGAGGCGGAGGGGGGAGCTTCGGAGCCGTGGAGGAGAGCGCAGCAACAGGGGTGCGGAGGGCAAAGCGGGGAGATTCCTACACAGAGGATCGGTGCCGACTGGCACTCACCAGCCCGAGAGGCTTGTCTGCTCACCCGCCGGGGAGGGCGGGGCTGCGAGCTGAGGCTCGGGCTTCGGTCAGAGCGCAGGGAGAGGACTGGGTTTGGCGACTTGAACACAGCCTGAAGGGGTTAGTGCACCACGGCTAGCCGGGAGGGAGTCCAGGGAAAAGTCTGGGCCTGCTGAAGAGGCAAGTGACTTTTTCTTCCCTCTTTGTTTCCTGGTGCACGAGGAGAGGGGTTTAACAACGCTGCTTAAAGGAACTCCAGAGACGGGCGCGAGCCACGGCTAAAAGCGCAAACCCCAGAGATGGGCGCGAGCCGCAGCTAAAAGCGCAGACCCCAGGGACAGGTGCGAGCCGCGGCTTAAAGCGTGGACCCCAGAGACGGGCAGGAGACGCTAAGGCTGCTGCTGCCGCCACCAAAGGGCCTGTGTGCGAGCACAGGTCACTATCCATTTCGAGAGCAAGATCTAGGATTTTTTCCGCTTTTCCTCTTTTTGTGAATGTGTATCTGTATGCTTCTGTGTGAGATCTTGTCTGTATAGCTTTGCTTCCACCATTTGTCCTAGGGTTCTATC
>NW_020185339.1:14563841-14570211 GCF_003031525.2 Neophocaena asiaeorientalis asiaeorientalis
AACATAATAAAGGCCATATATGACAAGCCCACAGCCAACATCATCCTCAATGTTGAAAAACTGAAAACATTTCCACTAAAGTCAGGAACAAGACAACGTTGCCCACTCTCACCACCGTTATTCAACATAGTTTTGGACGTTTTAGCCACAGCAATCAGAGAAGAAAAGGAAATAACAGGAATCCAAATCGGAAAAGAAGAAGTAAAGCTGTAGCTTTGTGACCGCCTGGAGGGGTGGGATAGGGAGGGTGGGAGGGAGGGAGACGCAAGAGGGAAGAGATATGGGAACATATGTATATGTATAACTGATTCACTTTGTTATAAAGCAGAAACTAACACACCATTGTAAAGCAATTATACCCCAATAAAGATGTTAAAAAAAAAAAAGGCAAAGAATAAAATTTTAAATGGGCAAAATATTTGAATGGGCACTCTATAAGAGAAGATATACATTTGGCCAAAAAGATGTATTGAAAAGGTGTTCAATATCATGAGTCATCAGGGTAATTACAAATTAAAACCACATTGAGAAACTACTAGACAACCTAGCACAATGGGTTAAATTTAGAAGAATACCAAGTTTTGACAATGATGTGAACCAGCCAGAACTGTCATACATTGCTGGTGGGAATGCAAAATGGTACAGCCAATTTGGAAAGCTTTAGCCATTTCTCACAAAGTTAAACATATATATATAACTGAACAGTCCTATTCCTAAGTATTTACCTAAGATGAATGAAAATGTATGACCACACAATAACTTGTGCATGTATGTTTATAGTAGCAGTGCTCATAATAACCAAACAGTCCCAATTTTCATCAACTGATCAATGAGTAAACAAATTATGGTGTATACACACTATGAAATACTACCCAGCTGTGAAAAGAATGAAATATTGACATGCAGCAAAACGAGTGAACCTCTAGAGCCTTATGCTATACGAAAGAAGGCAAATAAAACAGACCACATACTGTATGAGTCCATTTGTATAACTTCTAAAAAAGGCAAAACTATAGTGACAGAAAGCAGATCACTGGTTGCCTGGATGGCAAAGTTCAGGGAAGGGAATCAACTGCAAAGAGAAATGCAGATACTTTCTGGGGGGATAGAAATGTTCTATGTTTTGACTGTGAAGGTGGTTATATGACTGTATACACTTGCCAAGCTCATCAAACTGTATACTCTAAATGGGTGAATTTTCTTAAAAGTAAATTATGCCTCAAAGCAGGGGAATAAAAATTTAAAAATAAAAATAGAAAATATAGGGTCAATTCCAGGACCTAGTCATGAAATATGTCTGTAGGGTCTGCTGGTGATGCTTGTGAAGTAAGATATCATGCAAAAGAAAACAGGACTTAGGTCATTGGAACTAGGGGTTTGGGATTCTTATCCAATTCTGTCTCTGGAAATGTCTTCAACAAGAGACAACTTCTCTGGATCTCAGTTTCGACATCAAAAAAACGAGGAGCATATTTAGATGGTCTCTAACGTCCCTTACAGACAAATGACTCGTGTGCTTCTTCTACTCTAGTTCTTGCTCATGTCAAACATCGCTAATTAATCATGGCCAAACTCTCATGCAGCCCAGAATTCCAGACTCCTTGTCAACACAGCACTCCAGGCAACTAGTACCAACTGCAAAATTGTGACTTGTAAGAAATTTTGTGTGCTATAGCTACTCTAGAAAATAAGTGAATCTCTATAACCAGTATGAATAAGGGTCTTAGGAACATACCTCAATCGTTGCTTACTATAGTGCTAAATAGTTCTATTAAGCTAACTCAAGATGGAGAATGACTAGTGATTTCTATATGACAAGCTAGTGCAGAGCAAACCATGGTGCAAGGAAGATGGAAGGAATCCTCTAAGTTTGTATTGACGTCAAGCTTTGGAAATGTGATCTAAATGTGGAATTCAAATAAACCCTACCAACACCTCATGGGCTTGCTGTCATGCCCATCCTCCTGCATGAAGCCATTCTTTTCTGATTACTGTACACAGAATAATTTATCATCCCTGAAATCCTTGCTATTTCTGATCATTCATGCAGTGTGACCCTGATAGTGTCTTTTAAAAAAATTACTTTCCTATAGGTATCACCCCAAGCTGGGTCTGGCTCAGCAGAAAATTGTGCCATGATCGATTAGTGATGTCTGCATGGGTAAGGAGACATATCATGTGCCACCTCACCACTGCTTTTCTGAGCACACTTAAGTGGTTTACAGATATTATCTCGTTGAACTCTCACAGCAAAACTCTAAAGGAGGTAATATTTTCTCCATTTTGCAGATGAGAAAACTGAATTTCTGAGAGGTTGCCTAAGTTTCCCAAAGCCTCTCCCCATCCCCCCAACCCGGAGCCCCACCATTGTAAATGATGGAGTTGAGCTTCAAAACCTGAGCTTTCTCTACCATTCCATGCTGTTTCTCTTTATAACACCTCCCACACACTCAGTTCCAGGCAAGAGGCTAGCACAAAACAGGTTCTTAGTAAACGTTTTCATAGCCTTAATAAATGGGAGCTATGCTAACCGTGGCACACAGCAGCCTAAAATAGGGGGTTATTTTTTAGACAGGTGTGAAGCTGAAGGCAAGTCTGAATCACAATGACAGAATTTTTTAAATGGCATCCACATTGGAAAATAAACAAAGTATTTACATATCTGTAGATCACAGAGGGCCGTGGCCAGATAAACAGTTCTTCAAGTGATTAACAGAAGAGTCATTTTTAGTACACTCAAGACAACAGTGTTAAAATCTATATGATAATTAATCTATCTTTTTTTTCATGGCAAAAACTGTCATCAAATGAGATTTTAACCATATTACTTGGTGCTTAAAATTCTTCTTTGGGCTTTCATGCCTATCAATGTCCACAGCTCAGTACTAAACGGTCTTCATGATCAGATCAATATCTTTACCTTTAGCCCTATCCTTACATTCACTCATCTGACTAGCTTCACCTCAGTCACACCAAGTCACTTAGCCCCTTCACGTATCGTGTGGTTTTACATCTTCCCTCTCTTCACATACGGTAGGTATCCTTTCTCCCTGAACTGCCCTTTTACTCTTCTTTACTCTTCGACACTGATTTAAACCTTCACCTCTTCTCACAACTCTCCTCTGACCACCCTGAGCCTAGTCAAAGGTCCCTCATTCTTGCTCAGAGTAGAACCCTGGATTCGTCAGAGCACCTTTTGTTTTTCCTTTCTTTTTTCTGTTTTTTTTTTAAATTGGAGTAGAGTTGCTTTACGTTCCTGTGTCAGTTTCTGCTGTACAGCAAAGTGAATCAGCCATACGTGTACATATATCTCTTTTTTTGGATTTCCTTCCCATTTAGGTCACCACAGAGCACCGAGTTGAGTTTCCTGTGCTATACAATCTGTTTTCCTTAGTTATGTTTTATACATAGTACTGTATATATGTCAATCCCAATCTCCCACCTTTTTCATTTTAACTGTTGATTGCATTTTCACTCTTGTACCTGATCATAAGCTCTTTGAAAATACAGATCACATCTGATTTCATAACTACATCACCCAGCATAGTGTCTGACACATAATCGGAGCTCAATAATTATTTTTTAAATTAATATCAGTTCTGTTCCTAGATGACACATGGATATAAAGGACAAAAGGAAAAGAACAACTATTTATCATCGGGGGTGGGCACGGGAAGGCCTGTGTGTCTAGAAGATGCAGTAGTTTATCTCCAAGTTTCTATTAGTCAATCTGGTGAAGACTGCAGTATTCACCAAATTACATTTCCCAGTCTCACTTACCATTTGGTTGGTTACGTGAAGAGTTATGGTGAATGGAATATATGCAGGAAGAATGTAAGCCACTTTTCAGCATTGCTGAGAAAAACTTCCCGTGTGTAATCCTCCATTCTCGTGGTCTTCCTCCTATCTCCTGCTGGGTGATGCTAGCGTGACTTTGAAACCTCAGTGCAGTGGAGCCACAACATGGAAAGAGACTGGGTCACTGAGTCACTGCTTGGGTGAAAGCTGGTGCAGAGCGGCCCAATTAGAAATATCCACCCTGAATGTCATATTGCTGAGATTTGGGGTTTATTACAAGAGCTTATGTCATTTATCATGACTAATTAAGTCAAATAATTCTATTTGCACCCGTATTTCTCTTCCACAAGATTCCGCAGATATCTGAAAGAGAAGCTTTTAAGGCCTTAAAGGAGAATCATTCAATTAAGTAGCACTTATTAAATCTTCAAACTGTAACGCGCTCACAAAAGAGAAAATGGAAGTTGCAAAGGAAAACATTTCGGAATAGACCAGGTGGGATGCAGACCCAGAGAGGCCCTGAGATGTGTGCTGTGTGCGCTGTCAGAGGTTTGCCTGTAGAGGGGTATCGAGCTGGCCTCCTTACCATCCCCTTCTGGCCTATGTAGCTGTGCAGTCAGCAGAAATACAGCTTGCTTGGCTCTTTTAGTGACCAGCTATGGAGAGAACCAAGTTAAGATTGTAATTTCAATGCACCCTGAGACTTTTGTGTGTGGGAAAGCCAGGAAAAAGTGTGGGTGGCAGGGGAGGGGGGCTCTCCTTGGAATATTGCCCAAAGGGGGCCTTTTTCTCCCATCAACAGGCCCCTTGCCTGATCCTTCCTACTCCCAACTCCTGTTTTCCTCCCTGCAAGTGATAGTGTGTCTGCCACTAAAGCCACACTCTGCCTGTCGAAGTAGCAGCCAAAGCCAACTCTAGAGCCGTGGTTCCTGGCAAACAAGAAAGTGGAGAAAACCCGAGTGAGGGCACTTATGTAAGCAAACAACCTGGGGCCGTTACCTTTAGGTATCATTACCCAAGGGATGACTTTCCTGTGATACTACTAGGGACATCTGGTTCAACTCTATTTCACTTGCATAAGATCTTAAAATAGAATGTGACAAGACAGGATAATGCAAAGCTGAATGGATATTGTAGGAGCTTCGGAATTACCGGGTGTGACCAGACTCATGGCTTGGTACCAAGAGAGCCCCAAACAGAGTCATCACTCAATTCTCAAGAGTTCATCTCTAAAGGTTAATGTGGAGGACATCTCTTGGGCTGACTTCTAAAGTTCTTTGTGATTCTCTCTTATTGAGGAACAGCTCCGCAGCAGCCATGGAAATGCACTACTCAAATCTCCTGCTGTGAGAATGTAACTGATGGATGGCCCCAGTCCATCTCCATCACAACATTCATGCCCAAGGCCACCCCTCCCACAGTCTGCTCTCAGCCATTTTCTGAGTATGAAAGGGATACTAAGGCAAGCTAGTTTTTGCAAGGTTGCAAGGATTTTCTGATTCTCGACTTTGGCTCAAGGACTCCCATTGGCTTGGGCAAAGCTTTCTTAATGCTGCAGTCTTAGATTCTGCCAGTCCAACCTTGCTTTCTTCCTTCTCTTCCTCGTGGGGATTAGACCAGCATGAACAGTGTCCGCCGTCCCTCCTCTTTATCCTTCACAGGTGTCTCCCCCAGTAAATCTCTTGCATGTCTAATGCTATCTTGACGTCTGCTTCTTAGAAGGCCCAAACTGAAGCAAGATCACATCTACAGGTGGTGTTCCAAGAATGAGTCTGTGTTCTAGGATCTTGCCATAATTACCGTAAGACCAAAATGGGGCCATGGGATACTCAGTTCCAGGAATTTGGGGTGCAGAGACACAGACATGAAAACTGGGGTCCATGGAGCTCAGGCATATTCAAGAGCTCCTTGGGGAAAAAGTCTATGAGTTCGAATGTCAAGATCCTGAAGCTGCCTTCATACCTTTTTCTCCTGTATTTTTAACTATTCCTTTATATTTTTATGATTCTTCAGTTTCCTTCCACTGAATTCCCTCTTCTTCCTTTTTCTCAAGCTAGTCACAGTTGATTTCTGTCACTTGCAACTAGATGAGTCTGAAGGACACACTGAAGCACAGATCAGATTTTTCCTGTCTTTTATGGTGCTGCAAACTTTATCCAGATCCTTTCCTAACTCATTTATGTATCAGTCCTCTGATGCCATCTCAGGCATCAGAGGTAGTCTTTATTTTTAAGTTGTGAAAAATCTTTATTTTTCCAAGGTATTGAACATAAATCTAAAACTCCCAAAGTGTTTAAGTTAGAAACAAACATGACTCGGAAAGGACGGTTTAATAGTTAGAAGTTATAGGAAAGGATTGGTCAAGCATCATTTGCTAAACCTCACACATAAACAGAAGGTGCTCAGCAATTATAAAAGGGGGTATCTTGTCCTACCTTGGGCAGCTAGTTAGGAAGGTCAGAAAGTAAGATTACTTAAAGCAAGGTATTATTTTCTGTCTGGGTCTTAGAGGGATTTTTTTACCTTTCGAATGTTGAATCACTAATAAAATAGAAAAGACCTTAGAAAATGG
>NW_020185339.1:14570287-14638161 GCF_003031525.2 Neophocaena asiaeorientalis asiaeorientalis
AAAAAAACAGCTTAAGAGGAGGGGGGGGGGGGGGGAAGAACCACTGCAAGAAGACACAAAATGAAGCAAAAACAGAAGATTACAGATTATGTTCTCCGATGACACTTTACATCTACCCACAGCTCTTTGTCTGGCAATGTCAGCCTGTTTCTAAATGCCCCTGAGGGACATCTATGAGGATGGAACTCGTCAAAGTGCAAATGACAAAATGGCACTAACGCATAGCACTTGTTCACTGTTAACCTAGAAATCACAGTCAGAGCAGAGATTGGCAGCCCAATGTGCTATAAACTGTTGGAGACATCTGTGTGCTAAAGCAGGTCACACCACCTCTGAAAGTACAACTGCTGCTATGTTTTCAGTTTTATGAGAAAAGTTTGCATTTCTTCACTTGGTTTTCTGAGTGATTCCAAACAGATGGCAGAACTTTTAAGGGTTGTTTTTAAAGGCTCCAGAAATCTCTTTTGTTTTTCTTTCTTTTTAGTCAAATACCAGTCCATTAACCACACTTAATGGGGGAAAAGTGAAAAAAGTTATAAGCAAAATATACATTCAGAGACATGGAATCTTTGTCAAATAAGATGCTGTGTGGTCTAGATTTTCCATCTAAAGAATTAGGTGATACACTGAGAATCTATTTGGCCTCAAGAGTTCCCAAATATGTTTCCAAACACCAGACAAGCTTATCATTCGGGCTGAGTGGCAAAGTCTAGATATATAGTATTATACATCATTACGTACAGCGCCCCAAAGTTCTCCTGGGTAATTTCAAAAGCTTTTTATTTAGTTTGGAAACAGAAGAAGACAGATATTAGTCATCTGCTTAATCTCCAATGACAGAAATAAAGAGCACAATTTTATTTCTGGCCTGACTTACTTCTGTCTTCATTTTCTTAGGAGCAGAGGAAAAATGGCAGTCGTGCTGTGGAACATTCCTTCCTGTGTACGCTAAGCAGAGATCAAAGCATACCTTTCCCTCAGAGGCCCAGTGACATATTTTCCTCCACAGAGGATCTGGAGCAAGGTGAGGTCGCTGCCTCATCTATGTGTGGCTAGGATGTCAGCCCCGACTCTACTAGGCCTCCTAAAATTACTTCATATTGACGGATAAGGTCTAAATCACAAAGGTTCCATCCCCCGCCTCTTAATCACGGAGAGTCCCAACTTTTACCTGATCCTCTTTCTATTGAATTGGGGCAATCTCTAGGGAATGCTACTGTGTTCTACAAATTCGGCTCGCTTTGTACTTGGCCATGCACTAACTCTGCGCTGCTGATTTCTTCTCTCCTTATTAGGTACACAGCTCATGTAACAGCTCAGCTCTGCCCGGCAGTGGGCTCCACGGTCTTTGCTCCCAGCATTCTATTAGCCATTGCCCGAACAAAAACAAAACTCTTCCCAGGGACAAGCAATAATTTGTAATCCACTTAAAGGGCAGTCTAGATCCAGTTGGAGAAGAGATACAGCTACATACAGTAACAAATGAACCAACGTTTAGAGGGCTTCCTAGGAGCCATGCTTTCTGTGATTTTTCTTTCATTCTTGCTACAGCTCTTGAGTCACATACTACTCTTATTAACATAAATTTACAGGTGAAAAACTGAGGCACAGAGAAAGTTTTTTTAAAAAAAAAAATTGTTAAAGTCACAGCATTTAGTAAGGGGTAGAGCTAGGATTTGAGTCCAGGCAGGCTGGTTGCAAATGCTGGGGCTCTTCACGGTGATGCTGTATTTCCTCTCTGCCTCCTAGTTAAGTAAACGTAATCTGCAAAGATGCACCTTTTGTTTGCCTTTAAAATAACATATTGCATTATCTTCTCACATCTTTTGGCCTCTTGGAGCTCAAACTTTTCCCCTCCGGAGTCTTGACTCCCCATGTGCATATCTAACAGAAACCCGCAGGGATGGTCTGCCCTAAAGATAAAGTCTCCAGCTCTTTGTGAAACGTGAACCATTCCACCCAGAATTCTGAATGTTTTGTTCTTATTGTCTTGCTTGTTTAGTTTAGTTATGTCTGTTTTCGGAGTCTGTCCTCTTCAGCTAAAGAAGGTGACTGGCTCTTCCCTGTACAAAAGGAAGCTAGGGGTCCATGAGGCACCTGCCCCACCCCCATTCCAGTGGACTTGGTTACAGGTTTTTAAATCCCTCTTGACCACCGTCCTTCATTGGTGAATGCTCAAAGTCAGTGCCTGCAGCCACTGATAATATGCATACTTCCTTTAACTTGGGTGGCCCCTCTCCGCTGGCTTGTCCCCACCTCTTTGAACTCTTCTTGCTTTTAGCTTCTGTCCCAGGAGCCCATTCTTGGTCTGCCTTTCTTCCCACTCAGACCATGCCCATCCCTTCAGCTGGAACAATGCGGCTGTTTCCCAAGCCTAAGTCTTGAGTTTCCACCTCTTCCCCGAATTCCTCTTCCATATAAATACTAAACTGCCTTTAGGATGTCTCTACTTGGATGCCCGAAGTTCACCTCAAATACGGCCACCTCAGGGCATTGCACTAGCGCTTTCTCTACCTTGGAGTGATCTTCCACTGGAAGGAAGGAAGGAAGGGAGGCAGGGAGGGAGGGAAGAACCATCTCCTTGCTCCCATCTCAGGTCCTCCCTGCCCCAGCCACTCTGCTTCCAATGCAAAGATCTAAAATCCAGTCACGTGGGTCATAACTTTAAACAAATCCTTCAAATCCCTCCTCTACGCATAAATACTTCACATGGTCCTGGTTTTACATGCTACCCTCACCAGCCTCACCAGCCTCATTTCTGACCACTGTCCCATGTGCATTTTGTGCTTTACCCAGCACTTCCCAAATAGATGGGCCATGAACAAACAAATGGTCCTGTGGCCAAAGAAATCTGGATAACTCATCACACTGTAAAAGGCAGACTGAAGCCTATAAAACTTGTTAATAGTTTATTTGAGCAAAAATCAATTCGAATTGGGCAATACTGAATCCGTAGTTAGAGGTACTCCACCAACAGGAGCCAGGGGCAAGGTTTTTCTAGAGACGACATGGAAGCAAAGCAAGGAAATAATCTGATTGGCTCCAGGTTCAGCAGTTACACTATTTGGGAAAGCCTAGTTGGCTGCCTGTGACTGGTGGTTCTCCTTACCCTTGAGGCGCTTGCAGGGATGATTCTGGCTCAGGCACACCACCAAGGCGGTACAGCTACCTCAGTGTGCTGGCTTCCCTGTTTGATTTCTTTACTGATGTTCTACCTCCATTTCAAAGAATCACAAAGCGTGCTGGCATACTAAGAAAATCACGTCATTAATAAGCCCAATCAAGCAAGCATTTAAAAAGGAAAGCTGTTTAAGTTGGTTTAGTCCAGGTTTCTCAACCTTTTTTTGTCCAGGAACCCCTTTTTCTGAGGAAGAGCTATGAACGAGATCTCACGGAACACAGTTTGGGAACTACTGCTCTGTAAGACCCCTTACAGTTCCCTGAACACCCTGGCTCACTCATTCTTCCAGGCTTTACTTTTGTAGTTCTTGTGTCTAGAAGGCCCATCCCACTTTTGAGGCCTAAAAAATTCCTATAATTTCTATAAGTCCATCCTATAAAGCTGAATGCAAGGTCACTTCCTCTCTGAAAACTCTCCTCAGGGAGAATTAATCACTGCCTTCGGACTCCCCATTGTATCTGGTACCCCCCTCTATCACAGCGCTCACCTTGCTTATTATTGTTCCTGCTATTTTCTGAATCCCCAGCTAGGCTGTGGATTACTAGGGAGCTGGGGTCATTCTATACCCTCCATCACCTATTACAGCATATAGAACATTGTAAGTGTTTTAAAATGTGGGAAGTAATAGTCTATTAGGGGACATACGATTGAAGCTTTTCTCCATGGTATCAAACATGAGGATGGGGAAAACTATGAGGGATGTATTAAATATTTACGCTGATTCAATTATGTGAAAAGTGTTTCACCTCCTTTTGTGGGAAGGTATAAAGGAAATGAAAAGGCACAGCCCAACAGGAGGTAGTCTGGCTAGGACCTTCCCCCCACCTCTGACTAAAATGCATTCAACACTCTGAAAGTGACTTAACGAGGAGTCAAGATTCCTAGAATCAATTATTTCCCTTGTCGCCACTGCCCGCCTCTAGAGACGGGAAATAAACAGCCCATCGCCAGCTCACATAAAACACAGATGCCTCCCAAACCACAAGTTTGCCCTGGAAACTGGTCACAGTCATGCCAGCTGCCTGTGTTGTTACTTTCCACAGATGCTATCCACAGATGGGGTGACTTTATTTTTGTAGGAAAAAAACAGCCTAAGGAAGCAAGCAAAAAATAAACACATGACCCTTTCCAACTGAATAATGAAAAATGTGAACATTTCAGATTTCACATAAAACGGGGGAAAGTCAAGGAGTTGGGGTAATTCAATCTCATACCAGCCAGCATCCATTGTAGAGTATGGAACATAGCAAGTGCTCAAAAATGTGTGATGAATGGATTTCCATAAAATGTATCAGATTAAAAGATTTCAAGAGGTGCATAAAACAAGGCTATAAACTTGTTACCTTGCAAGGCTGTCTTAAAATGAGAACTAGCCTTGGCTTCTGGTCAACAAAGAAAAGACCGAGTGGGTTAAGGCTTCGGAATTTGTTGCTCTACTATTGGACCAGGGAATTGGGGGGAAGGCCACAGGGCGGAGGGTGGAGATCGCTAAACAAAGTCTCTTGCCATTCAACTGGTTAACAAGACACCTTACTGTGCAACCAGCCTGAAAGCTATGTATTACCATGCAAAATGATTAGCCCTGCCCCCTGCTTCTTTTAGCAATGCCCATTCTCTAGGGTTCTGTCTAAGGTAAACATGAAAAGGCCAATCATTTCTAGGTCCTCCAAAGCAACTTAGTAAGCCTGTTGTCTAAAGAACTAGGTGTAGGACAGTGATCTCTCACCAAGTAGTCTTGAAAAAATTTTTTATATCAATTTCAAATGACTTAGAGTAACTCTTACTTTCCTAGTGTTGCCCAGGAGACAGTTCTGTCCTATAATTGTACCCAGATCAATATTCTGCTCTTCTCTTTCCTGTTCTGTGTTCTGGAAGGCTCGCCCCGTCAGTGCATCACCTGGGCTCCCCTGCCCTCTGGCTTCCAGTTTTGTGGAGCCTGTGAGAGGCACAAGCAGGAAATCAAAAGGTGGGAAAGGAAAGAAGTCAGGGCATCTCTTCTTGGCCCTTCCAGCTGTACACGATGCTGGCGGTGGCCACAGGCTGCTTGACTACACATCCTTCTCACAGCTCCAGCTCCTTCCCTCTTTTGGCCTCGAGGTGGAATTCCACAGTCATTGTCATTGGCTGCCCCACCATTGCTTGCTGATTCCCTTAAAGCTTCTCCCACCAATGCAATAATTTCTTCAAGAAATTTTCAGCTAAACACTTTGAGTGTGCCTTCTGACTGATCCACCATGTTAAGGAGTTTCATTTTTATCCTAAGTATCTCGGAAAATCATTGAAATATTTTAAGCACTGTGGGAGGAATGTGGGAGAAAAGTCGTAATTAAATTCGAATTTCAAAAATGTAACTCTGGCTATGGTTTGGGAAATAGATTGGAAAAAGGCGAGAGTACATATGGGTAGATCAGTTAGGAGATGACTGTAGTGGTCCACAGGAGAAGTGATGGTGGCTTTGACTATGGTGTTGGTAAAGGTGAAGATGGAGGATTCAAGAGATGTTTGAATGTAAAATCAACAGAACCTAGTGATGGATTCAGCATGGAGAGAGGGAGGTAGGTGAGAGATTGAGATGTCAAAAGTCACTCCTTGGTTTCTGGGTTTTGATCATGCTATATGATAAGATATGTAACATTTGAAGATTTCTGGGATAATGCTTATGATTTTGATATAGGGCATATTCATTCTGAGTTGTCTTTAAGATATCTAAGCAGACAAATGCACAAGTCATGACTCAGAATAAAGGTCTAGACTTGAGATTTGCACTTGAGAGTTGCCTCTCTGTTGGTGTTAATTAACCCTGTGAATTATGACCCCTGGGAATGAGAAGTGCTTTCAATGTCCCAGATAGCGCTTTTCTGAAAACTCATGAGGGACCCTGAAAATAAAGACGATTGAACAAATATGTGAAGTGAACCTGCCAGTTGTTTTTTTTTTTTGCCCAGATCAGATGCAAACATCTTAATACAAGCATTACATTTTTAAAATAATAAAAAGGGCTATCTTTCATTAAGTACATATTATATCATTCTTCATTACCCAAGTCTGATGCAAAGTGTTTTAATGCCTTATGAGAGGATGCATGCTAAGTGAACAAGAGATATACTTATGTTCTCAAAAAGCACATGTTTTCTTTACCCTGAAGAGCTAGGACTTTTATTGCACACATTTAAGTGAAGTTGTCATGGTGACTAACTGCGGAGGATTGCTATCATTGTCTGTACCGCTCCTTGTCCCAGAATACGGCCTAGGTTCCTATTCGTCTCACCCATATCCAATTTGAAAAACAATTTTTTCTCCATCCAGAGTCCTTCCTTCACCAATTGCTGGAGAAATTTTACTAGATTCTTATTTCTGTAGCTTCTAAGCATATTTACTGGATCTGATCATGCTATTGGATCCCATTTTTCTCCTTCTTATAATTAAAATGGCTAAATCTGAACATGGAGAACAAAAATACCCGTTTTTGTAAATGCAACCCAAGGCCATCTTTTGACAGAGCAAAAGACATTGCTTTAGTTATAAACGTACATACGTGTACATACAGATACAAACGTGTACTGAAACATCTCATAAAACAACTTACTTTGCCATTTGCAATCTACTCTGAAATTTTCTATTCTCTCCTGCTTAGGTTTTTAGAATGCTGATTGAGGTCCAACAGCTTGTCTTCGTAATCCACTCTTGGGTTACCACCTCTGGGTTGGAAACATTCTCTAAATCCTTGTTCCTCTGCCAGCGTCACAGTTGTGTTACACCATCAGTGCATCCTTGGACTCTCACAATGACCTGGTGGTTGTCACTGACTTTTGCTAGTTTTTGACCCAGAGTCACTAGGTGAAAAAAGGAGGAAGGAGGACTGGTGACGTGAGCCGAACACAGCTTTGTGTGCGTGTGTATGTACATAAGTGTATATATATATACACACGTGTCTCTCTTACAGTTCCAGGGAACTCACCATTTTGTCTGCTCTAAGAAGTTGATGATTTTGTTTGTTATATCAGACAGGCACCTTTAGGAGAAATTCTTGCCTGGATTTAACTATAAGAGAAGTTGTGTTTCTGCTGAGCAATTGGTACGTGTTTAACTTAAGGACACAGTATACTCTGAGAATGACCAGCTTACCATCTTCTTGTTTGCTGCCAGAAACCTTCAAGCTAAACACAAGTGTACATTCTCTTCATTTCTATTTTTTTTAATTTTTTTTTTTTTTTTTTGGCCACATGGCGTGGCATGCGGGATCTTAGTTCCCCAACCAGGGATTGAACCCGTGCCCACTGCGTTAGGAGCGTGGAGTCTCAACCACTGGACCACCAGGTAAGTCCCTCATTTCTAGATCCAAGTTCCATTCTTATTCTTATCTTGCCTTCATCCCTATCTATATGCTATTTTGTATTTTATATATCTTTGAAAACCCTCTCTGATTTTTATTCCTCTCAGGAATACAAGTATACACAGGAACAAGGGATACAAAGAAAAATGGGAAGCACTGCAATGAGGTGGTTAAGAACAAGAGGTCTGGAATCAGGTAGCTTGAGTTTTGTGGGCACATTACTTGACCTCTCTACATGTTGGTTTCCTCATCAATTAGATAAAGGAAATAAGAACGGATTCCTCAGAGGTTTACTGTGAGGATTAGGACATAATGGGAAGTACTTTGCAGAGTCTGTCACATATAGTAAGTGCTCAATTAATATTAGCTATTGTTGTAGAAACAAGTATATTTGAGTTTGTATGTGACTGTTTCTGGACGCACAAACACACATGAACACATGTGCACACATGCCACTGGTATGCCGGCACGTGGCATGAAGAAACATTAACAGCTCTTTATTGATCTGAAGCTGGTAGGATGTGTGAAGAAAAATCTTTTTCATGACATCCTAGTGCACTCAGAATGTCCACGTGAAATTTTTGCTAAGTAGTTGTTATTCGTCAACTCTGGCTGCCATAACAGAATACTACAGACTGGGAGGCTTAAGCAATGGAAATGTATTTTCTCACAGTTCTGAAGCCTAGAAGTCCAAGATCAAGGTGCCAGCAAGTTCCCTTTCTCATGAGACCTCTCTTGCTGACTGGTGGACAGCCACCTTTTCACCACGTCCTCAATGGCCTCTTCTCAATGTGAACGCAGAGAGAAAGAGATCTCTGGAGTCCCCCTCTCTCCTTATAAGGACACCGGTTCTGTGGAATCAGAACCTTCTGACCTCATGTAACATTCATTACCAGTTAGGGCTTCCACATACGAATTGTGGGTGTGGACACAGTGCAACCCATAACAGTAGACATTGGCAGAAAGAAGTACAGGAAGTGTAAAGGAGAGAGGAAAAGAAAACAACAACAAAACCTAGAGAATGAGATTTTTCCAGCATGGAAAGGGGAGGAGAGGGAGAGGAAAAGGGGTCATGTGAGGGACACCCTCCTCCACCAGAATAAACAGTTCAGAGGAGGGCAGGGCTGCTTGTTGACACTATCCCAGAGGCTCTGCTGCAAGAGCCCTGGCTCTCCTCTGCTTGAGAAGCACAGATGCAGATGACGTGAGCTAAGCTGGGGTGTTTCACGAGATGAGGCATCTTCCCATGCCTTATAGAACTGGGGCTGGTTGGACCAGACCTGCTATGGAAACTGTGTCTTAGTGTCTTAGCTTGCCTCAGGACCATCAAGTGTTCAGTATCTTCAAACAGACCCCACTACCTTGTCATTTTCTCTTGACCAGTCATCATTAACAAGGGTATTTTTTCAGATTTCATTTGCAAAAGTCTCTAGGTAATGTCCTTTAGATGGAATTACAACAGGGAGCAGGTAATGACCCTGAGTTAACAATCTACCAACTCTTACAAAGCTAGGGAAGCGAGTGTGTGTGTGTATACAAGTAACAGGCAAGTTTTATCATAGAAGAATCCTCAAACCAGTCACCTTTCCTAAAATGAGTCGATAGGAAAGCTGATATGAAAACTCCTGAGTTCAAAATAGCCTTCGATTCAAACTCCAGCTAAAACTAAAGTGAACTGGGATCTAGTTGGGACAATGATCAAATCTGAGCAAATCTTCCACAAATATCACACAATTTAGCTCATTGTTTCTACCTTTACCAACAATTAAAAATATATCAAAAATGAAGATGGAGAAGGCAGAGGAGGAATAGGGAGAGGGCGAGGGGTGAAGAAGAGGAGTTGAAGGAGGAGGGAAAGAGGAAGGATGGAGAGTTCTAGGTCCAACTGTCGCCCTTGAACTTCCAGTCTTTGAACTTAAGTGTGAATATGTTACACTTTTTGGGCCTCCGTTTCTTTCTCTGCAAACTCACGGGCTATTTCATAGCAGTGGTTTTGAAAGCTTTGTTATTTCTGTAGTTGTTCGTTTGTTCCCTTTTTTTTTTTTTTTTGCAATGAAATTCCTTTTACTAAACAAAAGGTTATAGATACTCATATGGAATTCAGACAAAGGCAGAGTCCCCGGGAATGTGAGAAGCGGGAGCAGAGCTCACTGCGTTAGGCAGCTACTGCTCTGAGGGACCCCAGAGAGCATCTGCGGAAATCTGGATGCTGGTGCCTAAGCCCTCTCCAGCCTGACTCCTGCTATTGTCCTTAACCAATCCTCTATCAGGAAGTCTCACTCTGACGCCATCCACAGCCCACGCGGTAAGCCTGCTTTACGGTAACTGTGCTTCCTACGTGAAGTTCTGTGAGTGCCACAGGATTGAAATTTTTTTCACTCTCTACTGAATTTTACTAAGAAACAGCAAGATTACAGTACAACTACAGATGTTTTCAAAAATTTTAACGAATATCTCTATCCTGGACATAAGATGCCCACACCAAGGGAGACTCTGTATCATCAGATATATTGGCGAGACTCCAATCACAGCTCAGGTTCAGGCTGCTCCACACCGGCTCTCTGCCACAGCACAGCCTGACTCACCGCCACGTAGAGGACCCACACTGAAAAGTCTGGCTTGAAATTATTGCTGGAACACTGCTGGGAACCCTTCCACCACCACCACCACCATCGTGCAGAGCCACTGCAAAGCCTAATCTGAATTCACAATGCTGCAAGGAAGAGCCCGCCTAAGAGTTCTGTAACCCAAACCTCTGTCTGGGAGCCAACCATTTAACCTGCTGGCATCAGACAGCTCAGAAAATGAACTAAATTTAGAACACCCAAGTAAGCACTGAAGTTCTTTCCTTACTGTTTGGGTCCAGAGAGCTATTCTGGACATCACTCCATTAAACAAAGCAATGTAACTGACAAGCAGCAATGGCCAAAGTGAATTTCCTTTTGGAAATGAGGGAGGCTCTTGGCTTCTCCGTGGATTAGCCCCGCAGCTGTCACTCACTGGCAAGCGACAGAGCCAGGCTATATATATCAAACAACACGCATTTTGGGGATGACTTCAGGACTCCCCACATTTGACTACTTTGGGTCACAGACCTTCAGAACTAGTCTACTTGGGCCATTTTTAAAAAAAACTACATCAGATTAAAACCTTTTTCTCCAGCAATTTGTTCCCAGAATGAGATATTTCCAAGCAAAGAGCAATTATGTGGAATCTACCATCAGGCCACAGAAAACAGAGTAAACACTTGACATATGTAAACAATCATGCCTGTATTTCTCTTCTGTTAGCGTAAAGCAACTCACTGACTCCAAGTATTTGTCCCTTTCAGTCCCAACCAACACTAGGCAGCTGCAAAAACAGCATTTGCAAATTCTAAGATTTCAGAAAAGCTCACAGAAAGAATATGGTTCCCCAAGATAAGACTGCAGAGGCCAACTAGCGTATCAAGGGTCTTTGCTTTAGGCTGGAATTATATTATCTTAATGTAGTAAATATTCTTTTTAAATCTCATGCTGATTCAGTGTTTTGATTAGCAGTTTATCTAAGTCTGAGCAATTTTTTTTAAAAAAGACAAATTTTTTCATACCAAATGTAGTTTGGTAGATTGTATCTTTTCAAACATGGGACCCAGGAGGGGACAAAAATAAAAAGAGTCCTTGAGGGTGACAATATGGGAAACTACTGAGAAATCATTCTAAGGAAGTAATTGTGGAAATGTAGCCACATACACAAATTATCCCAGTCCTGCCTGTGATAAGTTTAAAGCAACATGAAAGCCCAGTAACAGAAGATTAGTTAATAAATTATAGTTCACCTATATAGAGCAAATACTAAGCCATCATTAAAAAATGCTGCAGATGTGAATTTATTAAAGGGAAAAAATATTCATAATATATTGCTAAGTGAAAAAGAACAGATTATAAAGCAGTTTAATGATGAGGGCAAACCCTAAAGAGGGGCTGTCTCTAGATGGTAGGATTATGTGTATTTTATAATTTTCATTTGATTATCTATAATTTCTAATTTTTCCTCTGTGCTCTTGTAATAAGGAAAAAAATGAAGTGGAATATT
This sequence comes from Neophocaena asiaeorientalis asiaeorientalis, assembly GCF_003031525.2. Lineage (NCBI taxonomy): Eukaryota > Metazoa > Chordata > Mammalia > Artiodactyla > Phocoenidae > Neophocaena > Neophocaena asiaeorientalis. Next base: position 14,581,876 of record NW_020185339.1, read on the forward strand.
AAAAAAAATCAAAATGCCCTGGCCAGCAGAGAAGGGAAGTTACGATGCTGAACAAATAGCTTCAGGGTCATCAAAAATGCAAATGAAATAGAATAAAATGTTGTTGAAATAAATAGATAGCGAATTAGAGAAAATCCAAAGTATTGAATCTGGGTGACCCGTGTCTGCGCGCCTGTGGTTTAGGGTTTTTTCCCACTGCTCACTCTTCTCTCATATGCATAAAGCTTTCTCTTACTTCTCCAGCCCTTCCTTGTGAACTAATATTCAGAATCATATTAAAATTTTATTATACCGTTTTTTTAAAGTAGTTCATTTAGTTTTGTAATAATGTTAGCCTTTTTTTCTAGTTCTTCCCTTATTCTCCAACTACTTTGAAAACCCTTTGTACACAGGAAATATCCTTATAGTTTTGTTTTTTACTGTGGGCCTTATCTCCCCTTGGGTCTCACCATAATATGGAACATAACCAGTCCAGAGCCTTGCAAGTAGTATACATTCAATAAACCCTGTCACAGTTGTCTACATGACCTTTTCTTTTTTTTTAACCAGCCTGTAAATTTCTTGTGGGCTGGGTCATGTCCTTCTTATCTGTGTACCTCCTTTAGTGCCTTATGATAACTTATGCACACAATAAGAGCTCAGTAAATACTGGTGAACAAAATGTGTGACCAAGTTATGAGGACTGACTCTGGCTCCTTTTATGTTTACTAGACAATTCTAAGCCATTTCTGTTTCTCTTTAGCTCATAAGTTCTCAATGGTGAGCCAATTCTGCCCCCTGGGGACATTTGACTATGTCTGGAGACCTTTTTAATGTCATGACTAGAGGGAGGGGAGTTGTTACTGGCATTTAGTGGACAGAGGCCAGGGATGGTGCCACACGTCCTACAATGCAGGGGACAGACTCCTACAACCAAGAATTGTCTAGCCCAAGATGTCAGTAGTGCTGAGTTTGAGAAATCCTGCTTTCACTGTATATGCACTTCTTAAAGTCATGACACTTTTTTTTTCTCCTTTACCTCCCCTCCACACACACACAGTTTTTAGAGAAAGTCTCCAAGATTAAAACGGAAATTGCAAGCCTATCTGGGCCCAGTTTTGTCATCTGTTTACTGATGGGTAGGACGTGCCCCACCTATCTTTCAGGGTTATTGTGAGGGCAAAATAAAAGAATCAATCTTCAAATGCCTTTAGAGGCAGATGGAATATATTAATAATCTCTGCCAAGATACACACTGAGGGGGAAATGGGAGATTTAGTAGAACATGAATCTCACTCCCTCACCAATAAACACATTTATGTTCTATTCTGAGTCATCCAATAAGCATTTATTAAGCATTCTCCATAGAGAATTTAAAAAATGCTACCAGGTTTTTGATAGAAAGAAATCATGCAATTTTAAAATATGAAAGTAAAATTATAATCATTTCTGGGCTCTAGGCAACTAGAAATATTTTTGTTAAGCTGGAAAATGCTTTCCTTATTTCTCTATATGGGCATAAAGTAGGACTGCAGAAAATGTGGCTAACTTAAACCCAGGACTATTACCATGTCTGCTTAATCAGACAGTGATCATTTTTGCTCAAGATTTTGCCGAAGTCTTAATTTATATGAACTCTGCATCCTTCGGTTTGGCTGCCAACATCTAAAGGTTGACACTCCTAATCCATAGATCACATTTGTTGGGAGCTCAATTCCAAGGAGATGCCCAGAGAACACAGCACAGTCTTTTGAATGGAAGGTGTGAGTCCTCAGAACTTAAAAATTTAGATCGTAAACAGAACATAACAATGTCGAAAGGCATGCGCAATTGTTTTAAAATAAACCAAGTACACTGACTCTATGGTCAGGCTCCAAAGCGTTGATTTGATCTGTCACAGTGGTCTAAAAACATGCATGAGTATGTCTCGAGGAGCCCCATGCCCGCTGCTCCTGGAACTACAGAACTGTGATTTTACATGCATGCTTAAGAGACATGTTGCGTTTTCCAATTTTTTCCTAAATTCATGACCTTAGTTTTGCAAATAGGGTCCCTTTGAGAATATGAGCCAGTTGGGGAGCTCTGCAGGAGGAATAGCTGTTTTTAAATGTCTACAAGAAAGCAAAATGTCAAACACACTTATGACAATTTTGAGTCAAAAATATAGCTGTGTGAATTGATAACTTTGTCATCTGTTCAATGAATATTTATAGAGTGACTTTTATGTAACTATAGCAAGAGTAAGGTATTGTGTTCGAGGCAAAGAAGAAGAGCTTGCAATCTACCTGAAAATATACATGCATGAAAATATGTCATCCAAGATATGTCATCAGACACTGAATGAGACATGCCAAGTGAGCAGCATTTCTATAGGTGAGAAGAAAGGTACTATGAGATATAGAGTGACAGAACGGATTCATGGGGGATAAAAGACTTCGACTTGGCCTTGAGTGACAGGTAGATTGTCAGGTGAAAAGGAAGGAAAGGGAAAACATTTTTGAGAGGAGCAGTAATGAGAGAAATGACACAGAGGTGGAAATTCATTGATCCATTCAAAAGAACCATCACTAAAGCCATTTTTATTACATGTCCGAGATGCTGTGCTAACTTCCATGAGTATAAAACTGAATGCACTGTATAGCCTTATAGAGTACACAGTCTAGTTTAAGCACATAATTACAAACACCCGAATTATAATGCACTGATCTCCGAAGTGAGGTGCAAACTCTCCAGGGAATGTGCAAGATGATCTGTTGGAGTACAGGAGAAAATAACAGATTTTCTAATTATATATATTTTAATGGAATCATTTCAATTTGCATAAAATTGAATTTATGCAAAATTCAACAGTATATAAATGTATATAAATATATATACATGTATATAAATGTACTGCTACAGTAGTTTACATCATTTATAAATAACTAAACATGTATTAGAGATGAGTGTTCAAAATTCTTTGCTGGGAATAGGGCAAGATCAAAAACTAGTGGAAGCCTGCTGTAATGTTGTACCTGTCCCACTGGAAGAGTAAACATATCCTCCGGGAAACCAAATCCCTGACGCTGGACAATGTCCAAATGTTACTGGATGAGGGGTGAGGACGAAGGGAAGGAGAGTGGTGGGAGAACAGGGTAAGAAGGGCAGATTGGCGACTACATTTGGGCAGTCTTGAGGAACCCAATCTCACGAGAGCAGAGGGATGTTATCGATGAGCCGAGGGGGCTACTATAGGCTGTGCAGAGGCCAGTTCCCATCTGCAGAAAAATAATGTCTCATTCCAAAACGCTACAGAAGTTCTAGCTAGAGAAGAACTAGGCGACAAAAAGACCAAGGTGGTTTGCTTTGTTCGACTTTGCTGATTCGCAACTAGGTCTAAAAGTCTCACCCTTTCCAGTAAGTTAAACACTCATGGCGCATACCCTTTGGGAGCTTTACACCCACAGACTATTTTCTATTCAGGAAAGTAGGCTTCCTTTAAGAAACCACATAAGGCTGAATCCCTCTAGCCTGTAACTTCCCAACTAGCCACGCTCTGAGCAGATGTCACTGCCAAGGTGAAATCATCCCTGCTGTCCACCAGGGTCCCTTGGACTTCCCAGAGCAAAGACCATAGGCACATTAATCCTCATTCCTTATGCTCGACTTAGGGATTCAAGTGGAATTTCAAGTCCTCCATATCCCTGATTTAGCCTTAATGTGTATGCGGATGAAAATCAGCTTACAAAATATTGCATTCAAGCCCAGAGGAAACACCGCTCAGTACCTTTATTTTGTTACCACGGACTATGAGAAATGCTCGAATGGTCCCTAGAGACAGAGAGCATAGTTGGAGTATGGTAATTATGTTGTACTAATATACTATTGGGTGTTAGGACACAAAGAAATCAGTGTCACTTGTGGCTGCTGGTCTGCACGGCTGCTAGTATATTAAATGCATTATATTCATTGCAACCGGAGCCCATAAGCCTCATAAGCACAATTAGAACACAGACCAACACCAAGAAGGTGGTTTGACCTACTATACTTTGAAATTATTGTGGCCGCTGGTAAGAAAAAGATATTACTCTTCTGAGAGTTTTAGGTTACTAATTATCTGTGCCCTCGGGAAGTAAAACATTAACAGAGAGGAAACTCCAAATTATTCTAGAATAAATCCTTGAATTTTCGTGGCCTATCATAAAAAGGAAGTATCTCTTAAGAAAAATGAAATGTTAATAAATCCTTGAGCATCATCGTAACATAGGTAACATTTTTTTTTTTTTTTTACAGAGAAGAACAAGAGTTCTACTAAGATTCTTCTCCATCACACCTCACAGTGACGAGCATTCTGAAGGTCATCTGAGGTTCTGGTAAAAAAAAAAAGAAGTGGTTCTGGTGGACCGAGTCCATTTCTCAATGTTGAACTGGAATGATCTCATAAGACCACACGGGGGAAAGCAGAAAATGGCACAAACTAACTAGAAAAAAAAATTACAGCATGGAGAATTATTTAACTCAAAATTAAACAAAATGATCCATCGGCTTTCAAGTTTAGCATTCTCTGGACAAGAAAGGTATATACCTAATTTTTTTAAAATAAGAAAAAGTATCTAAACCAAAATGCTTTTGCTATATGATCTCCCAGTGAGAAGATTTGGAAAGAGCCATCTATGCTTTCTCTCCATTCAAATATTATTCTTGCTTCATTTACCACCTGTCTGAAATTTCTTGAATGCCTTTCTCAAAGTGATAACAGAGTAATCCACTTGAGTATCTCAAAGACAGCTGGACCACCCTAATAATCTAGGGCACTTAAAAGTTATATTTAATCACATGTAACCTCCTGTGGAAAAGTTCTAAATTTTGCATTACAGCACATAATAAATAACAGGCTAGAATCTGGCACTTCCCTTAGTGGGGCTTTGATACTGTTATTTCCTTTTTCCTTCTAGCCTCAAAGCACTTTCTTAGACTTCGGTTTGCTGTAGTTATCTAGGCTCGTTGTATAATTACTACCTATTTGAGAAGGTTACAATATTCTGTTCAATATATAACAGTGTCATAATTTACATTTACCAAGATGGATGGATAGGTGAACTGATGGATGAGTCGTAGGGAGAGATGAGTAAATCCTATGAGAAGCAGGAGAGTTCGTGCACTTACCAACAAATACAACAGACCTATGATAGCATTCGTTAATAACATGTATCCAACAACAAATAAATACTCAGCCTTTGTTTTCTCTTACTCAGATAAAATTTAATCCTCACTTGAAATGAAACATATCTGAAAGAGTGGTTTAAATTTTCCAGAAATATATCTTCCGAACACTATAGTATAGAGGACTGTATTATAACTAGTCCATATTTTTTAAAGTCTATCTTTAGTGAATGAAATGAAATGGCCTTCAGCCATGGGATGAGAAAAAAAAATCCACCACAGGCTATTAATAGTAAATGTGTACTGTCCGTGGAATCTGAGCTGGAAATATCTTCAGAGATAATCTGGTCTAAAGTCCCAGCCAGTGCAAAAATTCCCAGTAAAACATCCTGGACAGATGGTTATCCTGTCTGTCTAAACCTACCAGCAACCAGGAAATAGCTCCGAAGGCAGTTCATTCACTGTGGAAGTCTCAGTTTTCTCAAAATTCTTTCTTTCTCATGGGATGTGCATTCTTGTAACTTCTTAGTCGCCTTCCAGGCTACTAGATCTGTGAAACTATTCTTTTTTTTTTTTTTTTTTTTTTTGCGGTACACGGGCCTCTCACTGCTGTGGCCTCTCCCGTTGCGGAGCACAGGCTCCGGACGCGCAGGCTCAGCGGCCATGGCTCACGGGCCCAGCCGCTTCGCGGCATGTGGGATCCTCCCAGACCGGGGCACGAACCCGGATGGGGCATCGGCAGGTGGACTCTCAACCACTGCGCCACCAGGGAAGCCCGTGAAACTATTCTTTAAGGGACCCAGGCTCGGATCCAGTGACTGCCACTTTCTCTCAAGTGTCCTCCACTCATTAGATAAGAGGATAAGAACAAGATGGGAGAGTCAAAATCCTGGATATCAAAGTTATCACCCCCAAAACATTAGAGTCTTATAAGGCATGCTGCTTCCAACACTGTGACATTTAACAGGAATAAATGCAAGGCTGTAACACAATTCAATAAACCGATTGCTTCATAAATGATGGAAGAGACTTAGCAGAAACGTGTTTAAAAAAAAAACTACAGCTGCTTCTCTTTCCATTGAGCCTTCAAATACTGAAGCTGTACCTAATTAAAAATAATTAATGAGAAACTACACGAGTCAGTACTGTGACTGGTAAAAAATAGTCTGAACAATCTTAGCTTGATATTAATAGAAACATAATTTTCTTGAAGGAGGGAAGTGAGATTATCACTTTTAAAAATCATGGTCAAAACACATCCTTGAACTCTGCCTTAGAGGTTTTTGGACAAACTGAACGTGTCCAGAAGACAGCGATCAGGATGGCAAAGGATCTGGAAGCCAGATCAGATGTGAAAAGGGAACTGCAGTGGTTTAACCTGGAGAAGGCAGACTCAAGATTGTGTTGTAGAAGAAGGGTTGGCCTCAGGAACAGAGAACCAGGGACACATGAAAACTACAGGGAGTCAGATTCCGGCTCACTGTGGAAAAAAGAGGATTTTCTAATGCAGAAGCTGCTCAGAGACTAGTGGGCTGTTTCCTCAAGCATGAGGAGTCTCCCAGTGTCAGCGGTGCTCAGGCACCATCAGATGTACTCATGGTGGAAATATGGTCAAAGGAAAGCAAGGATTGTGAACAGAATCAAATGTTTATTGAATGCCTATTACTTGCCAGTTTCTGGGCATCCAGCCTCCGCTAAACAAGACAAATACTCCGCTAAACAAGACAAATACAAGTGCTGTACTCAGAGTTTATCATCTAACTGGAAGGGGGTTGGATTAAATAGTCTAAATTTCCTTTTAGTTCTGAGATTCTAGGATACATACTATTAGCCTAATATGCTCTATTATACATAGTATTACACAGAACTGGGAAAATGTTTCAAAAAGTGACTTCACAAATACTTTGGAGGAGAGAGCTTTGTATAACATTTGTTCCCTGATTCAACATTTACTGAGTGTCAATTATGTCTCGAGTACTGAAGTGCCCCATAAAGAATAACCTATCCTAAAGGAGGTCACAATCTATAATTTTGACCACCCTTTAAAGACTGTTTCCTGGAGTACTCTGGCCAGTTCAGAGTCACAACAGCAACACGTAAGATGACCACTGATCTATCTTCCATAGCAAGACAGTTTTGAAAGTGAAAAGGGTGCTATTAATAATTGCATCAAGACAACAGGTGTAAAAAAAAAAGGACTGCCCAGACAAAACTAGGACATCTGGTCACCCTATTAATAAGTCTCTAGAGCAAATGGAAGCCCAGGCCCTCTGAGAATAATAAATCCTCTTTGAAGGTGAAGTAGACTGGGCATCAATTGGTTTGTCAACCCAGCTCCTCCCCCAACTCCTGGAAAGTCCTCCTGCCCCACTGTGTCCATTCCAGAAATGTGACTGTTAGTCACCCTTGATTCATCCACAGGTGGGCACCAGACCCAATCAGAGTCTGTCCCTGGGGACATTTTGATAACTGGTCCTCTCCAGTAGGGAGACGCACGAGATATCAAACTTGAGCGCTGCTGGTGAGAGAGTGCTCTATGTCTGGAGAATGAAGTCAACTCAGAAGGGCGATCGAGAAGGATGCCGGTAGAGTTTGACTCCCCAGTTGCAGTTCTCCTGATGCTCTCTCTACTGCACACCAGTGTTTCCTATGATTTGGTTGTTCATCCTTTCACGTATGAGAGAGATACCAATATTCTTTTAATATTTTCTCCCTTTTTACTGCACAGACTAATTCAGATGCAAAGAAGTACTTTAAGTAAAAAAGATGGCTCCCCAAAACCTTTCCATTTGCCTTTCTCCTATAGGTTTGGGCCTGTTCTAGTTCCCAGGAAAAAAAAAAGACGTTTAAGCCATTCTGAGGCTTGGCATCAATTCACCTTTGCTCTTCACTCACCCCCAACCTTGAGCATATGTTTGAAAAATAAGCTCACACCTGGCCTCTGAGACCCTCTTTATCTTTGGCACCAACTTGTTTCGCTGGGCGTCTTTGTTGGTCCCTGTTCCTGAGTCTCTGTCCTGGTAATTTGCACTCATCACAGGTCTGTCTGAAGTCAGGGTCCCTGCCATGACTTTAACCATTTCCTTCCCTAGGGACTAACTCCTTCAGCTGTGGATGTGGCCCTGATACCTGCAAAGGATGCCTATTAGACTTTATTGTACTTGGCCTCTCTGTAGCATTGAGGCTTCTGGCCCTGTTTTCTTTCTTGAATTTGTCCTTTCTTTTGACTTCAGTCATTATATCAGCCTCTTTGCATTCTTGTTCCACTGTTCTAAACACTTCTCAATGTTTTCTAAAACCATCTTTTTCTTTGTCCATTGAAAAAATGTAGATGTTGGAGGTTCCATCTATTCCCTCTTCTATTCTTCTAGACAATTTGACTGAATCTCATGGTATCAACCACCACCAATAGGCTGACAGGTCTCTATTTTTCTAGGCCAGGTCTTTCTTGAGCTCCTGGTTCATAAATCTGTCTATTGGATGTCTTCTACTGAGAGACCCATTAAGTGCTTCCAACTCAAAGCATCCAAAACTGAACTCATCTTTTCTGCAAAACTATTCCATCTCTGAGATTCTCATTGTCTTTAAATAGCATTACTATCCACCCAGCACCTAAAACGGAAGCCTGGGAGACCATCCTAGCTCCTTCCTCTCCCTGGCACCACATTTTAGAAGTCACTATGTCCTATTAATTCGACCTCCTAGTAATTCTTGAAGCAGTCCCTAGCTATCAACTCTCACTGTCAGTGCCTTAGTTAAGGTCTTCCTCCTTTCTTTAACTATTGCAATGGTAGCTTAAATGGCCTTTCTTTATCCAGTCCCACTTCCTTCAAATAACCCTCCTTTATGCTGCCATCATAGCCTTTCTAAAATACTCTCAAATTCAAAATTTTCCAGTGATAATTCTCTAAGTATCTACAAAACAATGTGCAACTCCCAGTGAGACTTGTGAAGTCGCTCTTGATCTGGCCTTGCCACACTTCCTGGACTCTCGTTCCAACACTTCACCAGCCATAAATGGAAGACCAGCCACACTGAACAGTTTGTCAGCTTCTTAACGGGCCACTCCCTGTTATCTGTTCGTGCAGGTCATAAAAACCATTTGACTCTGCCTGGTTCTTTTGGAATGTCCACTCTCATTTTGTTCCCTCTTGAAACTCACATTGTGAGAAGCTCAAGTCACATGGAAAGGCTACATGGAGGTACTTCAGGGTCAGCTGAGCCCAGCCCAGGTGCCAAACATATTAATGAAGAAGTCTCCAGATTACTCTGGCCCCAGCTGTCTTGAGTCATTCCAGCCCTCCCAGCTGGGGCCCTAGGCACCAGGAGGCAGAGACAAACCATCCCTGCTGTGTCCTCTGAATTCCTGACTCACAGAATCAATGAGCATAGTAACACCGTATTGTTTTCCGTCATTAACTTTGGGGTAGTTTGTTATTCACCAACAGATGACTGAGACACCCTCTTATAATATTGTGTTATCTGGATTATTCAATTTTAGGATACTTCTCTCTGTCTTCAAGAGTTTGTCCCACAGTTACAGTACATTCTGCAGTGCTGTGACTGTTGCCTTCATGAAGAGTATGTTTTATTCTTTTCCTGCCCAGTGCCTAGTACACAGAATATTTGCATTGAATCTTGTTGATGGGATCCCTGAGCCTTCTTTCTATCTAGTTACTTAGTACTATGTCTTAGGCATCCAGTGGGACCTTCCCCTGCTCTTTTATTCTCAGGTGCTGATAGGATCCCCTTTGTCTCTCAAAATAAGTCCTTCGGCAACCACAATTCTAGCAGTTCACCCAGACGCTTGCCTACTGAAAAACTCAGTCTGTTTCAGTTCAGCCCCCCACTCCACCCTCTTTGAGCTCAAAGTAATTATGGAAGGCTTGGCAGGGGTCCTAAGAAATGTCATGGATCCATGTCTGTTGGTACCTATAGGGAAAAGTGGGGGAGAAAGACATTCATGTTCTGAATACCCAGTGTGTGTCAGGATCTCTGCAAGAAGGTCTCCATGTATTATCTGACCTAATCCTCTCAGCAACCCTGTGAAATAGACATTTCAATTTCCATTTGACAAGGAAAGAATGCTGAGGTTCAGTGAGGCTGTGATCTACGTAGGGCCACTTAGCTGGCAGAATGAAGGATCAACCCAAGCCTGCTTGCTCCAAAGCCAATGTACTGTAGTTCCTACAAGCCATGCATTCAGGGAAACTCTTGTGAGAGGGTTGATGGATAAAATTTCACAAGTTGAATTTTGTTTCAGTGACTTTAACCACAAAGAGGAATTATTCTCTGATCAACTACTAAATATCTAAAAACAACATAGTAACTAGAATCAATCAATAATACTTCAGGATGCCTCTGTTTATTCAAGGGCAGGTCTGACTGAGGAGGATCAGGGAAGGGAGAGGAAGGAAGCAAGAACACACAGAAAGCCTGAGGGAGAGGAAGGAGTTGTCTCAAGGTGAGGTCAGAGGGAAACTGCAGAAGGGAAGGCCTGCAATCTAAGACAAAAGGCCTTTCCCTGGAGACTTGGGTGGGGTTGTGTCCTGGGGAAGATCAGAGGATTTAGGACATCCTTTTGTATAATACAGACAGGAAACTGAAAACTTCTTTTACCTCTAAGCAGAGGAGCTTGAAAACTTTGTTAAACCGAAGGCTACAAAGAAATATCCTCAATGAAACTTGGACCACAGGATTATACTTTTCAATTTTCATTAATGTTAATTTCTTATCATGCTTTTTACTTACACAGAAATTGATTTTTAAAAAATTTTTCATGGTTGTCAAAAGATTCATGCACAGAAAAGTTTGGATAAGGATCAATTTCTATTTCTTTTTCATTAGATCAATATATTTTAATGAAGGACAATTGATTAATATTTTAGAAAAAAAATAAGACTCCTTTCCCCAGGCATTATTGATCTATGTCTGAGCCAAAGAATTACCAAAGGCTAGTCTCTGTTTTTCTTGTTGCGTAAGTCCTGGGATCTTGGGTCATACTGCCACTTTGAGGCCAACAGAAAATCAAATCAGTGCATTTTGGCACTCTATAGTGTACCTAGCATCCCGTACCTGAATTACATATAAGCAACTTTTATGTATGTGCACGAGGAACTAGGAAACAAGATCGTATGTCTGAAATCTGGTTTCCTAAGCAAGAAGCTTAGAGGTTGCTTGAAAGATCTGGTTATACAAAATTAGTGGGCTTCCCTCTAAATGAGGACTCGCTTCTCGCTCTATCCCTCTGAGTTGAAGTTACATTTATGCCAGTGCCCCTGCTGGGGCTTGTTCTACAGTTGAGTGAAGATGTGTTATCTATTTTAAGACACACACACACACACACACACACACAAAACTCAAATTTCCACAGAAGTGCATTAAATACTATATAAAGTATAGCAGAGAACAAATACTCCAATGCTAAGTCATCCAGGTGGAGCCATACCAGCTTCTAGGACTCAGTTCTGTTCTTTGCTACATTCCACAGTGAAACAGTTATGGAAATCCTATGATGATTGCTCTGAGAGAACTCCATCTCATGTTCTTTGTTCTGTATCATTCTCTTCACCCACCAAAGACATATGAAGCTTCTTTTATATCGTAGGGGCTTTACCAGACTCTGGAGATGGGGAGGTAAGTAAGATAGACTGGCACCCTATTCTTAGGAAGCTTACATTCTAGTGAGGGACCCAAGACAATAAGAGAAGCAAGTAAATGAACTGACAACCCAGTTACAGATTATGATCATTGCCATGAAGAACATAGGCAGAATAGCTGGATAGAGAGTGATTGTGGAGGGGAGGGTGTCTATTTTAGATACAAGTGATTGGGGAAGTCATCTCTGGGAAGATGACAATTGGACTCACCCTGATGGAGAAGCAAAAGCCAGCCACGAAAGAGCCCGAGTGGAGCACTGTCATCTGAGACTGGCATGTGCAAAGGCCCTAAGGCAGGACACATCATGGCATGCTTTAGAAACTGTAAAGAAAATAGATAATGTGAAGAATTCAAAATACATGAAGCAAAAAATTGACAACTTAAAGGAGAAACAGGCAAATCCACAAATCACAGTTGGAGATTTTAACACATAACGAATTACCATAAAACTTAGCAACCTAAAACAGCAAGTATACATACTATATGTATTCTCTGTATATTCTGTAAGGCAGGTATTCTGAAACATCAGCCCATCAGGCTGTGTGGTTCTAGCTCAGGGGCTCTCATGAGGTTGCCATCCAGACATCACCTAGGATTGCAGTCTTCTGAGGCCTGACTGGGACAGAAGGACCCACTTTTACTCTCATGGCCTCAATTCCTCACCAACTGTAAGCAAGAGGCCTCAGTTCCTCACCACATGGACCTTTCCATAGGACTTCTTGAGTGTTGGTAGGGTATTCAGCTGGTCTCCCAGAGTGAAGACTCTAAGAGAGAGAGAAGCTACGTGCCTTTTTCATCTGGTCTCAGAAGCCACACACCATCACTTCTACCATATTCTATTCATTAGAAGCAAGTCACTAAGTCCAGCTCACACTCAGTGAGAGAAAGAAGGACTATCAGAAATGTGTGGTTATTTTTCAAAACCACTGCAGGCATACTAATTTAAATACGTGCTGTGAGGTACCCAAGTGGTTAAGACCAAGTAAGTGGTCTTCCTCGTGGGAAATGCTAGTCTCAAGTGAGAGGAAAGAGGCCTGGGCTGGAGATACAAATTTGAAAGTCATCCGCATAAATGGGAGAGATGCAAATTTGAAAGTAGGCAACATCAGATTGGGGGACTGGATAACATCATCTAGGGACAAAGTGCAGCGGAGGAAAGAAGGCCTAGCCCCGAGCTCCGGGGCCCACTCTAACGTTCAGCAGTCGGGTGAAAGAGGGGAAGCCAGTGATGGAGAGAGCCGAGCAGCCAGTGAGGTAAGAGGAAGACAGAAATGTGTGGTATCACGGAGGCAGAGGAAGAGTGTTTCCATAGTAATGATTAGTACAAGAGTAATGACAGCATTTATTGAGTACTGTCTATTGTCATAGGCATTGTTCTAAGTACTACCTGTGTATATGAACATTTAGTCTTTTTTGTGTGTGCGGTACGCGGGCCTCTCACTGCTGTGGCCTCTCCTGTCGCGGAGCACAGGCTCTGGACGCGCAGGCTCAGCGGCCATGGCTCACGGGCCTAGCCGCTCCGCGGCATGTGGGATCCTCCCGGACCGGGGCACGAACCCGTGTCCCCTGCATCGGCAGGCGGACTCTCAACCACTGTGCCACCAGGGAAGCCCTAGTCTTTTTTTTAAAAGGATTCTTTTTGTTTTAATTTGTTTATTTTATTTATTTATTTTTGGCTGTGTTGGGTCTTTGTTGCTGCCCATGGGTTTTTCTCTAGCTGCAGCAAGCAGCTACTCTTTGTTGCGGTGCATGGGCTTCTCACTGCAGTGGCTTCTCTTGTTGTGGAGCATGGGCTCTAGGCGCACGGGCCTCAGCAGTTGTGGCATTCAGGCTCAGTAGTTGTGGCTCACGGGCTCTAGAGTGCGGGCTCAGTAGTTGTGGCGCATGGACTTAGTTGCTCTGTGGCACATGGGATCTTCCCAGACCAGGGCTCGAACCCGTGCCGGTGCATTGCCAGGCGTATTCTTAACCACTGCACCACCAGGGAAGTCCCAACATTTAGTCTTAATGACAGAAGGTAGACACTTTATGATTCCCTAATTGTAGTTAGAAAATTTCTAATCGAGACATGAAATATTTTTCCAAAGTTTTGCAGGTAATTCAGTGGGAAGCTGGGAGAAGGAAGCAGTTGCTGGGTGAAACCAAACCCTGATTAAACCCAACTCTCGCCTATTTAGTGCCTGCGCCCAGGTGACTAAGATTTTAGATCTATTCTGTCCTCATCTCACTCAACCTGTTAACAGTTGAACAAATATCTATTTGGTGCCAGGCACTCTTCTAGGTACTGAAGATACAGTGGCGAGTGAAATATTTTAAAGAGCCCTGCCCTTTGGAATCTCCCTTTCAGTGGGAGAGACAGATCATAAGATAAATAAATAAAATATACAGCATGTAAAATAGCATAAGTGCAAAGGTGAAAGATAAAGCTGGGAAAGGAGCGCGGAAGTGGTGGAGGGGCCATGCGGGCAGTTTTTAGATGGGCTGTTCAGGGAAGGCCTCGACAGCAAGGACATTTCTGTAAGGCCCTTAGGTGAGGGATGAGCCATGCAGATATCTGGGGAGAAGTTTTCCAGGCAGAGGGAAAATTAATTAAAAAGGCCCTGAGGCAAGAGTGTGCCTGGCGTGTGAAGGAAGAGCAAGGAGGCCAGAGTGGTCAAGGCAGAGGAAGCAAGAAGGGTATGAGGAGAGAGCAGAGAAGGAATGGGGTCAGACAGGTAGGGTCTTGTAGACAGAGCCTGCGCTTTGACTTTTATTCTGAGTGAGATGAAAAGGCGTCGGAAGGTTTTGAGTACATGATTTACATGACCTGATTTGAGTTTGAAACGGGTCACTCTGGCTGCTTTGTTAACAATAAACTATATGGAAGCAAGAACAGAAGCAGAGGCCAAAAACAAAAAGAGTAGAGACCAGTTAGGAAGCTATTGCAATAATCTAGGCAGTAAGTGATAATGGCTAAATCAGATTATTAACAGTGGAGATGGTAAGAAGTGGCTGGACTCTGGAAATACTTTGAAGGTAGAACCGACAGGTTTTGCTGATGCACTGGATGAGGGATGTGTGAGAGAAAAGGAAAACAAGTATGACTTCAAGGTTTTGGGTCTGAGAAACTTAAAGAATGGAGGTGTCATTTATTGAGATGAGGAAGACTGCAGAAGAAGCAGGTTCTTGGGGGGAGAAAATGAATTCATTTTGGACTTATTAAACTTGAAGTGCTTATTAAATATCCCCATGGAGAAGCTGAATAAGCCCTTGGACACATAAATTCATCTGGAGCTCAGGGAAGAGAACCAGAGTAAGATATGAAATAGGAAGTAATCAGAGCACATACCTGGAATTTAAAAAACCATGCAACTGGATGAAACCACCAAGAGAGCAAGTGTAGCAAGAAAAGAGACTCAGTTTACAGACTGATCCCTGGCCCTCTCCAATGTCTAAGGCTATGAAGAAGAACCAGAAAGGAGTCTGACAGGAGTATACAGAGAGGTGGGTGGAACACAGGGCAAGTGTGATGTCCTGGTTACCAGGTGAAGTAAGTGTTCCAAGGAGAAGGGCAATCAAACGCGGCTGATACATCAAACAAGAGCATGGACCTTTGGACTTAACAACGTAGAGGCCATTGGTTGATCTCATTAAGAGGTGTTTTCTTGGAGTGGAACAAGAGATTGGTGTGGTAAAAGCCTGACTGCAGTGGATTCGGGAGAGAATGGGAGGAGTGAAACCAGAGACATGGAGTGTAGCCTGCTCTTTGGAAGAAATTAGCTATAAAAGTGAAGCCATGCGTAATCATCAGTCCAATCCATTTCACCTGTAATCTGCCATTGCTAATCAAGGTTGTTTTAATTGTTGCTACAGAAGACTTGCATGTCCTCCAAGCAGCATGGAGCCTGAACAGTATTTTTGCTCAAGTTTTTTCTAAGAAATTGCGGTCAGCTGTGTCTAGTTCAGCTGAACTAAGAATCAGCTGTGTCTAGCTGGAGCTGAACTGGTTAAGACTGGATAGGACCACGGACTATCCAACCGGGCACACTTGAGTATCCCCTCACTTACCTTTTTTTTTTTTTGCAGTACGCGGGCATCTCACTGTTGCGGCCTCTCCCGTTGCGGAGCACAGACTCCAGACGCGCAGGCTCAGCGGCCATGGCTCACGGGCCCAGCCGCTCCGCGGCGTGTGGGATCTTCCCGGACCGGGGCACGAACCCGTGTCCCCTGCATCGGCAGGCGGACTCTCAACCACTGCGCCACCAGGGAAGCCCCCCTTAGTTACCTTTTGATGTCAGAGGGCCAAAAATCCACCTTTAGATGCTGCTAAGCGTCTCCACGTTTGAACTTGCAGAGGCCTAGAGCTTAGCTGCGCCTGCACAGAACCACGATTCCCGAACCTTTTTCCAATCACCTTCCCCACGCCCCCCACGCCTTGGACCGCCCTGTGGCTTCATTCCTCGTCCCATAAATACCCCAAGCCCCGCCCCTCTGGCGAGGCTGTTCTGAGACTTTCTCCCTACTCCTCGCTTGGCTGCCTACTGAATAAGCTCTCTGCCACAGACCTCGGCGCCTCAGCATCTGCCTTGCTCTGCGTCGGGCAAAACGAACCTACATACCTTTGCGAAAGTTACTTACTTTAGCTACAAGCTGTCACAGCTATGTGTCATTAGAGTTAAATAGCTGCCATGGATTGAGGATTTACAATTAGTTGGGCGGAGCTAGGTCTTTGTATGCAGTGTCTCCTTAGGTCTTATAGCAATTCTGTGAGCTATTTTGATTATTATTCCCATGTTATAAATGAGAAGTGGAGGCAGAGCTTAAGCAACTTGCCCCTTTAGTCGCTCAGCCAGTAAGTGGTAGAACTATCATTCTTAAGCTCTACCTTCTTTCTGTCTCTAAGCCCCTGTTTACTCAGTTGTATATGAGATAAAATACAAGCTTCCTTACCAGAAAGACATTTTTCTCACGGATGTCCCAAATCATAAGCATTACTTTCCCCAACTCTTCCAACATCCCCTATCTTAACGTGCCAAATTCCCCTCTCCAGAAACCTGAGTCCACCTAGATTCCTTCCTCTCCCTGATTCCCTGCACCTCTTCTAACATCCACCTCCCCTACGGTCTACCTCCTTCACGTTCCCTGTGTCAGCTGGTCATCCCAGCTCTGGTGACCCTCTGTACAGCTCAGATCCACATCACCCTTCCCTACTGCTGCACTCCTCATCTCCGGAGAGCCGGATCTGAGACTTCTCCCCTCTCCTTATTTGGCTGCGTTTTGAATAAGCCCCCTTTTTGCTGCAGACCTCCGCATCTCACCCTTTTCGGCTTGCTGTGCTTCAGGCAAAATAACCTAGTTCACCTGGTTCGGTAACAAGTAGAAGAAAAAGAAATGGGAGTAAGAACTGGAGGAGAAATGGGGCCAAGAGAGGATTTTGTTCTTGCCACGTTGTTGCTCTTTTTTCACAAAAGAAGCAACACATACTTGTAGGGTGCGGGGGATAATCTAGAGTAGAGAGAAATGTTTGATGCACAAGGACAGGGCAGAATTACTAGGACAGTCAACGAGTAGGTGAGAGAAGGTGGGATCTAGCACACAAATGGAGAGGTTGACCTTCGCGAGGACCATGACACCTTAGTTAATAAACCAGAAGGTTGGATTCAGCCGTGTGCACTGTGGAAGTACTCTTCAAACTGTTTTCTGTAAAACTAGAGCGTAGGAAACAAGGTTATCTACTAGACTAAGAATGGGAAGGTATTGGAGCTCCAAGAAGACAGAACATAAAATACTCAGGAACTAGGAGTGTAGATAAACCAGAGAAATGTAGTGTAGCCTCTGGGCAGTGTGAAGAACCTGTTAGTAGTGATCACAAATTTAAATTCATGTCAGTCAGCATGGGTGTGTGGTTTGCTCCAAATCATCTTAGCTGTACTGGTGCAGAACAGACGCCAAGAGCAGTTTCAGTGGAGTAATGTGGGAAGAAGCCAAACTGGGAAGACTTGAAGAGGAAATAGGAGGTGAGGAAGCAGAGATTCCAGACTTAGACAACTTGTCCCAGAAGGAATAAAATATACAAAATGTATGCAGGTAGGGGATGTGGAATTGGGAAACGTAAGATTTAAAAGTGGGAGACACTAAAGTATGTTTGTATACTGTGGACTGAGCAAGTAGAGAAGAAATTGATGATGGAGAAAAGGGCGGGGGGAATCAAGGAAGTGGGTAAAGTCCTTAAGCAGGTTAGGGGATAGAGAACACGGATCACAAGTGCAGAAGCTGACCGCTGATGGGCACAGGTTTGAGCAGGTTTGTAGAGAAGACCGGCAGGAAGGTCAGGTTTCCACTCTGAGGGCTTGTATTTTCTTAATGATAAGACGAGGTCATTAGTTGAAGAAGGCAGGTGTGGGAAGTTGGAGAGAAGGTGTGAAACAACCATCTGGAAGAAGACATAAGTGCACTTCTATGGAGGCACAGTAAGATTCCTGGCCGTTGACAAGCACCCATTTGAGGTTTTTATCCAAAACTTAGAGTCAGTCTGGTTCTGTGATGTTTTTTGGTTTTTTTGTTTGTTTGTTTGTTTGTTTTTCTTCAAGTAGCTACTGAAGTGGAGAGTTGGGTTCACCAGGGAAACCTACAAGACGACAGAGCTTTCTCCATGAATAATATCCTATCTCCAGAACCCAGGGAGGGTGGCACAGAGGGGAACCAGAGGGTGACACTGTATGTTATTCTGACTGCTGATCCCTTTAAATGAGTTTCTATTTTAAGAGCCTGGGGATCAATAGTGCTTAATTTAATCAGCTTCTTGCAGGTTAAAAGGAAATTGAAAATCTTTATGAGTACTGGAATAAGTTTTCATCAGCAGCTCAGGCTAATGTGCTGAGAGTGTCGTAGGGCAAGGGAAGGTGGCTTCTCTGTTTATTCCAGAAGACAATTATGACCGTGCAGGGCATTCTTTGGCTTGGTTCCTGTTTATCTGGATCTTACCAGGCCATGCTGGTTGCTTAATTCAGGATTTCTCCTTAACTCCAAGCTATGATTTTTAGCGTAGCCTACAGAATCATCCCTGTCATCAGTCCTGACCTTAGCACAGAGATTTTTAGGAGCTCTAGTTCAAAACTCAATGGACCTTAACCTCTTCACTCTGGGATGTACGGACTTTTATTATATGGCTTCAACCTACCTTCTTAGTTCATATCCTACTGCTCCACCTATACCAGGCTGCTTGTAGATCCCTGATGATCCAAGCAATTCCCCCTCTTCACCTAGAACATCCTTCATTGCCTGTCAACCTGGGCAGCTGCTGTTGTTCCCTCAAGAATCCTTAAATATCACTCCTTTAAGCTTTCTCTGGTTCCTTTTTTTTTTTTAACATCTTTATTGGAGTATAATTGCTTTACAGTGGTGTGTTAGTTTCTGCTTTATAACAAAGTGAATCAGCTATATGCATACATATATCCCCATATCCCCTCCCTCTTGCGTCTTCCTCCCTCCCACCCTCCCTATCCCACCCCTCTAGGTGGTCACAAAGCACTGAGCTCATCTCCCTGTGCTATGTGGCTGCTTCCCACTAGCTATCTGTTTTACGTTTGGTAGTGTATATATGTCCATGCTACTCTCTCACTTTGTCCCAGCTTACCCTTCCCCCTCCCCGTGTCCTCAAGTCCATTCTCTAGTAGGTCTGCGTCTTTATTCCCGTCTTGCACCTAGGCTCTTCATGACCCCCCCTTTTTTTTTTTTAGATTCCATACATATGTGCTAGCATACGGTATTTGTTTTTCTTTTTCTGACTTACTTCATTCTGTATGACAGACTCTAGGTCCATCCACCTCACTACAAAGAACTCAATTTTGTTTCTTTTTATTGCTAATATTCCATTGTATATATGTGCCACATCTTCTTTATCCATTCATCTGTTGATGGACACTTAGGTTGCTTCCATGTCCTGGCTATTGTAAATAGAGCTGCAATGAACATTTTGGTACATGTTTGCAAATGAAGCAACTGACAAAGGATTAATCTCCAAAACTCACAAGCAGCTCATGCAGCTCAATATCACAAAAACAAACAACCCAATACAAAAATGGGCAGAAGATCTAAATAGACATTTCTCCAAAGAAGATATACAGACTGCCAACAGACACATGAAAGGATGCTCAACATCACTAATCATTAGAGAAATGCAAATCAAAACTACAATGAGATATCATCTCACACCAGTCAGAATAGCCATCATCAAAAAATCTACAAACAATAACTGCTGGAGAGGGTGTGGAGAAAAGGGAACCCGCTTGCACTGTTGCTGGGAGTGTAAATTGATACAGCCACTATGGAGAACAGTATGGAGGTTCTCTGGTTCCTTTTGTCATTAACCTCGCCCTTAGTACTTACCTGGCTCTGTAAGCACTTAGCACATCGTGCTGTGATTTATGTGTTCGTCAGTATTCCTTGAGGAACTCTGTCAAATTTATCTCTGTAGGCCCAGCACTTAGACCAAACTCTCACATATGATACGTGCTCGAAGCATCAGATCCAACTTATGGAGCAAAAAAATAATGATTCAAGAAACAGCTTCCACCTTTTTTTTTTTTTAACTAAGCCCTAAACTTGTTTCAAGATCTCTAGCATTTGGGGGGTCAGTATGGTGAAGTAGGTAAGTCTTGGGGTTCTAATCAGAGACTGGCATTTGAATCTCTGCTCCACTATTTATTAACCAAGCACCTGTTTGTGCCTCAGTTTCCCCATATATTTAATGATGAATATGAGTATCAACTTCATAGAATTACTATAAAAATTATACAAGACAGGGAATTCCCTGGCGGTCCAGTGGTTAGGACTCTGCACTTTCATTGCTGAGAGCCCTGGTCAGGGAACTAAGATCCCACAAGCTGTGTGGCAGGGCAAAAAAAAAAAAAAAAATTACACAAGACGGTGCATACAATGTGCTTAGCTTAGTGTTTTCCATGCTTTGCACATAACAGGTAATAAACATTAGTTATCATAATCATTATTATGAATTGTAATTATCTGGAAGCTAGATTCTTGCTGGTTTGTCTTTGCCTGAGCCCTTGTCTTGAAAGCTTAAGTGTCTTATTTCCTCTTTGAATTCATCTCTGCCTTGCATCCCTCGCCTGCTCTCCCCCATCTCTTCCAAACTACCATCCCACCCCAGATTCCTGGTCTCCAAGAGGCAGGACCCTGGCACCTGATTATCTGACCTCTAAACGCTGCCTCCCTGAGGTTCCTATTACCATGTGCCCCCCACTGCCGACCCCGCCTGCCTTTGCAGGCACCGTCATCTCTAGTGGGGTCTCATCCTGAATCCAGCTTCTGCCTGGGCTGTCAGAACACAGGTCTCTGCCTTCCTTCCCTCCTGCACTGACTCTGCCTCCATCCCCAGTATCTGCCCCACCTCAGCTTTTCTGGGGCCCTCTGGGTCTGTATGCAAGGGCCATGGTTAACTTCTTCCCTCCATATCTGGCCACAGTGCACATTTTACATTTGCTGTGTGTACTTTTGCCGAACAATAATGACCAGCCCTGGGACTACACACAAAAGAGTGTACTCCTGACCCAGTTAAATTCTTTTCCTACAAGGATCCCCATTATCCTTGTGCAGTATCCAAAAGGTCTTCAATTTATCAAATTGTTGGCTGTTCTAACCAAGTCATACATATTAGATTACACTACAGTTTGTTAGTTTCAACCAGAGTCATCTAAAAGACCCAATCATTTCATCCTAGCTGGAGCTCTGAAGCAGAAGCATTCCAACGTAGACGGTGGTGGTTACACATGCTATGGCTTTCGCTTTTTATTCAAGTGAATTTCCCAACTAGAAATTTCAGGCCTATGCAATATTTTGACTAGAACTCCACCCAACTACCAACAGTCTAAGGAAATTAGTGGGTTTTGTAGCAGACGTAAATACGTGGAAATAAGGAGAATCCCATATTCTAAGTATTTCCCAAGCCTCACAGTTAGAAACGATGTTGGCCAAATCTGTTTGTCTAAAGTCTCTAAAGTCAATTGAAATGGCAAATTTAACAGAGATAAGGAGCGAGAGAGAGAGACAGAGAGCAAAGCTGCCCCTGGAACTCATCGTTCCTGGATAAACTACCCTTAAAACAGAGCTACCGTTATGGTAAGTCAGTTCAACGAGGCACTTACTTCCATACCATCAAATGAGTTAACAACTTTATCTACGGGACTATCTTTTGTTAATTTTTACTCTCATAGAATGTTACTATATTATGTAAATTTGTATGGGCTTATAAGAAATAAGTTCATATGTAATGATTATGTTCTACTTATACAATTATATTTTACAAAGGAAGACATATTTTTAGACCCAGGGCCTTCTGTAATGTGAAACAAAATCCTTTTAGTACCAAAGATACATTTCCTGCAAAACCAAATGGAGGCAATTTCTCTTACTTATGATTTCTCTATACTTAGGAAACAAGGCAATAAAATTATTGCATGCATTGTATCAGTGGTTAGTTAACCTGATATGGGAGAAGAGGTGAGGGCTGGAGGGAGGGAAATCGCTGTTTACGACATTTTGAGTGATGGTTCATTCAACAATCAGGATTCCTTTCCTCCATGTTAAAAGAAGCCGCAGAGGTGAAAGGGACTGACTCGTTCCCCAACCTAGAAAAGATGCCATGCAGACACTCTGGAGGAGATGGACGGAGAAAGAGCCCAGCTCTCTCCTAGGGCTTCAGCTTCAAGCCTCCTTGGGGACTGGAGTAGAGATTCACACACAACTGCCTTCCAGCAGCCCCTCCCACATGGAGCTGCTATTCTGCAGGGCCTGTTACTAAATATAGCACCTGCATTTCAGACTGACAGAAGAGCTCCTGCTGTGTACACTGGGGAGCTGAATCTTCACACTCTCCTAATATGGTAAGCCCTGAAGCCCATCAGCCAGGGAAGCAGGGAGGGAGCCCAGCGGGTGCTAACATGCGCCTTAAGATTAACTCTTTCATGGAAGGCAGAATGGAAGCTAGCTTGACCACTGGTCACTGCAGAGTCTCCATTTACTAAGAATCTGGAAACCAGGATCCAGTCCCCCTTGCAAATAGTGGTATTTGCAGACAAACACTAGATCAAGGAAGCTGGGCAAAATAAACTGCCTCAACCCAAGGGTCACTGAAATAAAACAGGAAAAGAAAAATCAAGAAAAAATATTCTCAGGAGGGTGGGAAAGGCAGTAGAAAAGAGGACAGCAGAGGGACTGACAAGTACAGTACATGCCACCTCTGCCCCATAGACTGTCAGTCTGTCACAGCAGCTGTGCCCACGGCAAAATGGCGAGCAGTTGTCCGTGTTGGCCTTTGATTACAGACCCAACAGCGATTGGAGACTGCAGAGCATGGGTGCCCCGGCCACTGGCTGTTCTTCCCAGCCTGCTGGAGACCCCGCCATCCCAAGGACTGGGCCATTCAGCATTTTAGGGTGTCTCCCCAGAGCCAAAGGACTATGCCCCTTGCAGGAATAATAAGAGGAAGCCCATGGTTAGACAATCAATGTCCCTAATAACTCACTAAAGTGTCAGGGTGAAATACTAAAAGCCTCCTCCTCTCTTTCCACGGGGGAAAAAAGGAAAACCACTGTGGCAGCTGCCCACTCGGAGTGCTGGGAGGACTGGCGAGTTCTCTTTTGAGCGGGGGTGATGGATAAGAGAATGAATGAAGTTTCAAGACGGCCTAATCTCGCTGCTCTATCCTTCCGCTTCTCAGTGCCCTGCTGGCTTCCATAGTTGGGTAGCAGGGTTGCGAGTCTACAAAGGTTAGGGAGGGTAAGGCCTTGTCTAGGCCGTATAAAGTATTTACTCCCTCAAGGGTCAGATGTGGGAACTCTTTTTTTTAACATCGTTATTGGAGTATAATTGCTTTACAATGGTGTTTGAGTTTCTGCTGTATTACAAAGTGAATCAGCTATACGTATACATATATCCCCATATCCCCTCCCTCTTGCGTCTCCCTCCCACCCTCTCTATCCCACCCCTCTGGGTGGATACAAAGCACCGAGCTGATCTCCCTGTGCTATGTGGCTGCTTCCCACTAGCTATCTATTTTACATTTGGTAGTGTATATATGTCCATGCCACTCTCTCACTTCGTCCCAGCTTACCCTTCCGCCTCCCTGTGTCCTCAAGTCCACTCTCTATGTCTGTGTCTTTATTCCTGTCCTGTCTCTACTTTCATCAGAACGTTTTTTCTTTTTTTTAGATTCCATATATATGTGTCAGCATAAGGTGTTTGTTTTTCTGACTTACTTCACTCTGTATGACAGACTCTAGGTCCATCCACCTCGCTACAAATAACTCAATTTCGTTTCTTTCTATGGCTGAGTAATATTCCATCGTATGTATGCACCACATCTTCTTTATCCATTCAGCTGTTGATGGACACTTAGGTTGCTTCCATGTCCTGGCTACTGTAAATAGTGCTGCAGTGAACATTGTGCTATGTGTCTCTTTTTGAATTATGGTTTTCTCAGGGTATATGCCCAGTAGTGGGATTGCTGGGTCATATGGTAGTTCTATTTGTAGTTTTTTAAGGAACCTCCATACTCTTCTCCGTAGTGGCTGTATCAATTTACACTCCCACCAACAGTGCAAAAGGGTTCCCTTTTCTCCACACCCTCTCCAGCAGTTATTGTTTCTAGATTTTTTGATGATGGCCATTCTGATTGGTGTGAGGTGATACCTCATTGTAGTTTTGATTCGCATTTCTCTAAAGATTAGTGATGTTGAGCATCTTTTCATGTGTTTGTTGGCAGTCTGTATATCTTCTTTGGAGAAATGTCTGTTTAGGTCTTCTGCCCATTTTTGTATTGGGTTGTTTGATTTTGTGATATTGAGTTGCATGAGCTGCTTATATATTTTGGAGATTAATCCTTTGTCAGTTGCTTAATTTGCAAATATTTTCTCCCATTCTGAGGGTTGTCTTTTTGTCTTGTTTATGGTTTCCCTTGCTGTGCAAAAGCTTTTAAGTTTCATTAGGTCCTGTTTGTTTATTTTTATTTCCATATCTCTAGGAGGTGGGTCAAAAAGGATCTTGCTGTGACTTATGTCATAGAGTGTTCTGCCTATGTTTTCCTCTAACAGTTTTATAGTGTCTGGCCTTACATTAAGGTCTTTATTCCATTTTGAGTTTATTTTTGTGTATGGTGTTACATAATTTCATTCTTTTGCATAATTGTCCATTTTCCCCAGCACCACTTATTTAAGAGGCTGTCTTTTCTCCACTGTATATTCTTGCCTCCTTTATCAAAGCTAAGGTGACCATATGTGCACGGGTTTATCTCTGGGCTTTCTATCCTATTCCATTGATCTATATTTCCATTTTTGTGCCAGTACCATATTGTCTTGCTTACTGTAGCTTTGTAGTATAGTCTGAAGTCAGGGAGCCTGATTCCTCCAGCTCCGTTTTTCTTTCTTAAGATTGCTTTGGCTATTCGGGGTCTTTTGTGTTTCCATACAAATTGTGAAACCTCATTATAAACTTCCAAATGTGGGAACTCTTGAATGTGGGCTGGCCTCACTCCTCACTGTTGGGCAGTGATGACATCAGTAACTGGCCAGTGATGTGGGTGTCTTTACCTTCTGGAACCCTACATTATCAAAACTGCTTTCCACATTTTATTTTGTCAAGGCCAGAGTCCCCAAGGACATTATAGGAGGTCTCTAAATTAGAAGTGAGACAGTGGTTGGGCTTTTTGTGACATAAGGCATGGGCCCAGACTCTGCTAGCTACCATCTCCTGCCTTGTGAAATGCAGTGTGTACATGGAGGGAATCCCCACTCCCAGCCTCACCCAGTGTGTGACTGTTCCACCTGTCACTGCCTCTCTGAGGGCTCCAAGGACCTCACCCTCTGTGCCCAGAGTGGCTTTCAGTTGGGGGGTTAGATGCGGGCTCTGCTAAGTTTCAGGGTGTAGGTGGGTGGCCTTCTGCTGAGGGCTGAACTCCAGGAAGCTTGTGGAGGAAAGTCCCCCTACGCACATTGGAGCCCCGCCTCACTGGCCCTTTCCCTGTATAATCAATAAGGAGATGGCCATCTGTAGCTTTGCTTGGCTTCCACACAGCTCTTTGGCCACTGGCTATCCTCTGGCACCTCTGCACTCTCTCCTTCCTCCCCTGGACCCCCAAGTCTGGCCCTTTCAGGTCGAGTCCCCCCTAAATCTCTGTGCCCCAAGAAGGGGTGGGGTGGGCAAAATCTGCTGTCCCCTTTGTCCTTAGCAACCCTGCTCTGTTTTTCTTTTCAAGCTCTGTTCTTGCATAAACTCTTAAGTGAAATGTTTGGTCCCTCAGAACCCTTGCTTTTGATTCAAATGAAGCCCCATTAGTAACTGGTTCCTGATACAAGAACCAGTTTAGGATGTTGGGAGAGCAGAAATAAAAAAACCTGCAATTAACTATGTTTTTCCTGTTTTGGTGTTTGGATACAGTAATCTAATTCTCCTTGTATCAATGTAGACCCTCTAGTGACTATATAGAAAGTGTCAGGAAATGTGGAAAAGAAAGAAAGGCATAAAAATTAATATATAAGATCTGCTATTGTACCAGTTGATATGTCTACAGACTATTACAAAAGAAATGATATCCAATTGGCAGGAAAGGAACGCTGAAAGTTTAAAAAGCGTTATTTCATTTTGAATAAAACAGATTAAAAATTCTTCATCAGAACTATTATCACTACCCATCTTTGCACCCAAATGGGGGAAAAAAGAGGAAGGTGGACACTTTTCCAGAGTTCTTCTTTCAGTGGTCAGTTAACTTCACTAATTCATAAACTAAAGCTACAACTTAACTCCAGCCCACCTGCTCCATTCCACCCAGGGTTGGGGGAGATGCCTTATAGCAAAGCCTGAGACTGCTGTGATTCTCTGCATCAGAAGCTTTAGGCCCTAAGAAAATGTGGACCGTGAATTGAACCTGCTTGTATTCACAAATGATTTATACTGGAAATTAATATTAACCAATATTATCCATTTACTTTGTTCAACAATTATATTTTTGAGTTCCTCTACGTGTTATTCTCTGTTCTTGCCAAAGGAGATACTGCAGACAGAGGTCCTACCCTTTGGAGCTTTTAGTGGAGGAAACACACCCACGCACAACCCAGGAAAACAAATAACGTGATTGTCATCATTACTATGAAGAACATAAATAGGGTGATATGGTGAGTAAAAGAGTATGTACAATACAGGCACTATTTTCGAGAGCATGATCTGCGGAGAAAGACCTCTAAGAAGAGGACATTTCGAGTTAAGACAAGCCTGGAAGTGTAGAGGTACTGATGGAAGAATTTGTTTCAGATGCTTGAAGGATGGAGACGAAACCAGTGCATGGCTCGAGCCTAGGGAAACAAGGGGAAAGAGAAGAGAATGAGATTGGTCATTAGGGAGGGATCAGAAAAAGCCATAAAGAAGTTGAGTTTTTTGTGTTTTTTTTTTTTTTGCGGTACGCGGGCCTCTCACTGTTGTGGCCTCTCCCGTTGCGGAGCACAGGCTCCGTACGCGCAGGCTCAGTGGCCATGGCCCACCGGCCCAGGCGCTCCGCGGCATGTGGGATCTTCCCGGACCGGAGCACGAACCCGTGTCCCCTGCATCGGCAGGCGGACCCTCAACCACTGCGCCACCAGGGAAGCCCCCAGGTCTAATTATTAATGCTACCCAGCTTTCAGATGAGCTGACATGCCCTTTGTAGGGCTTTGGGTTGTTAAAGCCTGTGGATCAATATCAGTTTAAAGGTGGTTTCTCTCTGTTCACCCGTGGAACACAACAGAGGAAAGGGTTCTTCCTCAGATGCAGCAGAGAGATGTGTCTTCAAAGCGGGCAAAGAGGTAGACAGCAACCATTTGTCACAATAAACGTTAGCTGAGCCATTGCATTTTTTAAGCACAGATTTATTGGGTAGGTTTGTGTGAATGTGTGCCTTTGGCAAAGCTCTCAAGGGCTGTCTGTTTCATTGGGGAAGAAACACCTCTCAGCCAAGGCCAAGAAAACGATTTCAGCTAAGAAACGAACTGCTGCGGCTCATAATATAACCCATGAAATAATTGTAGCCAGAGCCAGAAAATGCAGTCATTAGAAAGGCTTCAGCAAGAACAAGGCTGTGACGACACCCCCTTCCCCACCCCAGATAACTGTGCTTTCATCTTTATGGCTCCCACTACAGGAAAATGATCTTAAGATGACTTTCAAGTCCTAAATTTCTCCGTGAAAGAAAATATTAAGAAGGAATAAGAAAATTATAGACGGGCCCCAAAATTTGAATAGAAGGGGAAATTCTTACGAGTTTACTTAGAAAGGAAATCATTAAATTCTTTCGAAATGATCTTTTCTGTTCAAGTGCAAAAGACGGACTCGGGGAGGGAAGAGACTACAGGCAGGACACACATGGTCAGATCAAGTCTTCACAGACCAACTGCTAAAAATAGATGAAATTTAAAGCTGGGATTGAATTAGGTCACCTTAGCACTTTGATCAGGGAGCCCGTTTACCGAATGTGATGCTGCTCAGTATTTGGCCGTTACAGCTGAAGGAAGAAAAGAAGGATCGATTGTTGTAGCAGCCACTGTAGACACGCACATAGACAGAGCATCTCCTAGGCAGGTGGGCAGGAAGGCCGGTGTGTGTGCTCCAGATCCTGCATGTGCCCTCCTCTGGCTCCTTTCTCCGTCCCTGCTCTATACCCCAGGGGCAAGCTCTCCCCGCTCCCCGCTCCCCGCTCCCAGACTGCTGACTTCTGGTTGGCTTTGAGGCTCGAGTGTGAGAGACAGCCAGCTTGGGTATTTCCTCTCTGCTCTGCCTCTGCTCCTCGCGCGGGCCTCTGACAGGCAGCCAGCATCCTGCCAGGTCACTGCCTCTGGGGCTCGTGTTCTCAGTGGGCTCTGAGCAGGTTCCCCTTTCTCCAGCCCTGGAGGTGATAAAGGCTCTCTGCTCTCTAATTTCTGGCTGCCTCACCATGCACTCCCTGCTCCCTCACTCCTTCCTCACTACTCACAGTAGCCCCGGGACTACATTCTCTTCACTTAAATCACTTGCGTGGAACTGTGTTCCCTGCCAGGACACTGAGCCATACAGCCCTGAATACATGTGCACAGAAGAAGACTCCAACTCTATTCTAAGGCAAATGGTTATGGTATACCATGGGTACCTCATTTAGCTTTGATGCCTTAGTGTGGAAAATAAGGTAACATTAGTACAGAACTTAGACTGGTGGTTCACTGTTTTCTTTAGGCACTTTCAGCAGGATACTCATGTCTTTTACATACACATTATAGGAAGTCTGGGCCCGAGGCCCCAGATAGCCACAGTCAGATTTACATTTTGGGGGTCCCAGCAAGAAGGTACAGGACAGCAGAGGTGAGCTGCTGCAAGCTTTCCCATTGGTGTTAAGAGAGCTTAAGGACTCTAGAAATATCCCCCAAGGTATAAAGGGATAGAAATATTTTGCATTCATTTTTATTCCTGGCTGTGAATAGGTGGTCAAGATAAGAGAAAGATGAAAGAAAGATACAGGAGAGGAGAGGAAGGGGGATGAGGTAGAGAGGGAGGGGAGGGGAGGGAGAAGGGAGGGGAAGGGGAGAGGAGGAAAAAAGAGAGAGCTAGTAATTCTTTGTTAAATTTCAGCCAGGGCTAAATAAAGTCTCTTTTTTAGAAAACTAAATAATCTTACTTGCAGAATTAATGCCAAGAGCTTTGCTTTGAAAAACGGGCCAGCCAACATAGAGATACTTAATTTACAACCTGCAGCTCAGATGCCTTTCACAAATACCCTGTCTGAAATATCCCTGTCCTCCATAACCCACTGCCCCATCATGTGTTTTATTTTTTCTCATGACACTTAGCACCACCTGACATGACATTACAGGACTTCTGTGAGTGTCTCTTGTCAGCTCTGCCCCTGGCGTGCCAGCTCTTGGAGACCAGTGCGCTGTGCATTCCTTCACCAGCGCCAGGGCGAGAGTGGACATCAAGACCAAGGTGACAGTGGGAATCCAGCGAGTCCGGGAACCTCCAGTGGCCATTCCTCCTGCAAGGCAGATGGCTGAGCGGCGGTCACCAAACAAACAACTGTGACTACACTTTGTCTCAGGAAATCGGAACGGGGGACCCTTACGTATTCAAGAGCGATTCTCTCCCCAAATTTTTGTGAAAACCCGATTCAGGGTTTCATTCACATGCTGTTAGTGGCAGAAAATGAAGTGTCCCTTTTTCTCTTCCTTGGTGCTGGATTTTCTTCCTCTGAAAATAAGGAAGAAAAGACTCCAGACGGAGAGCTCACATTGTCGGCAGATTTAGAAAAACTCCCCTGGAATTTGTACAGACTGACAAGCGAGTCATCTTTCATCTTATTGCTTTAATTTCAGGCTTCAGAGATGCCCAGCTCTGTTGTTCAAATAGTTTTATTAAAAATTTGTGAGGAGGGAAAAGAAGTCTCCGTGGGCCTGTCTGATTTCATTATCCCTGACACAGCACACAAATGGAGCAGGGCTGCCGAAGGCTGGAGATGGCCGTCTGTGGCACTGGGGGGAAGTGAAAGCCCCTGGAAGCTTCCAGTACTGATCACAGATGTTCTCATCTGCCAGGGGATCTCACAGAATCACGATTCTCAATATATAACTTAGTGCATGTTTCTCAGTCATTAAACCACCAGTATCCTAGTCAGAAGACAGACACCCACCTATCCCCAACCTTTAACTTGTCCCTTTAGTCTAACTTCTATTGCTCCTCTCATTAGAGAAATTCCATTCTCTAAGAATTTTCTGAGTCCAGATTGAGCAATAACATGCCAGCCATTCCTCTGTGGCTTTGATGGATGACCCCAGCATTCCACAAAGAGAGGATACTGCCATTCAGATTGTGATCCAGTCATTCGAGTCCCCCAAAGTCTAGGTACAGACCTGACAATATCCTGAAAGGCAGGGATTTGCCCGATGGCACCAACTAAAGTGGAGCCCCTGTGGAAAGGGCAGATGGGCTTCTGTGTTCCCTCGGAAGGAGCACTAGGTCACATGAAGGTGGTCAGCCCAGTGAGACAAGCTACCTTCTCCCATACATATTTTTCTGGTTGCCAGGAGAGGTCTCCAGCCTCAAGAGCGGCCCTGTTGAAAGAAGCCCAACTGAGTTTTGTGAAGGTTTGGAGCAGCCCTGTTGAAAGATGCCCAGTGGAGTTGTGTCAAGGTTTGGAATGAGTAAGGGGATTGGAGGGGGTGTACTAGCAACACAGGTGGACACGTAGAAAGTAAAGAGCCCCCAGCAGGCCATCTGGATTCCAGCTCCAGCTCACTCCCTGACTCCATCACAGCCTTTCTCAACCCAAGATAAATGTTAGGATCAACAGAGCTTTTAAAAAATACTGGTGCCTGGACACAACCCTCAAAACAATTCAAATAGGATCAAATCAGAATTTTTCTCCCCACCTGAAAGTTCTAGTAGAAAGTATAAGGGTGTAAAAAGTCTGGGAAAACTTTAAGTGCAGAGTTGCAAAGTTAATGCCAAGGATGAGTTTCTTTGGTTTCTCCAGCCACACTCTCATGCAGGGGGATGGGGGGTGGGGGGCATCGCCAAAACCAAAGGGTTTTCACGGCCAAAGAGGAAAGTAGATGGAAGCTGACCCAGGAGAAGGGAGGGCTGCTTCCATGGCTCAGGCCCCAGGGCTCTCAGGCCAGGACCTGATTTCATAGCTGCTTTGGGAACTTTGCAAATTCCTGGGCCAATGCCCAGGGCTAGAGAAACCACCATGTCTACGTAAGGCCCCAAGCATCCACCTTCTATCCTTTAAGATCACACCTACCACTGAAGATCAAAAGATTTCTCACTCCCTCTACCAAGTCCCTTCCAACTTAGCCAAGAATTTTGTCCCTGCTTAACCTCCTTCCCCTGCTCACAGGAGAAATGAGGGTAGTTCTTTTTTCTTCTCTGTTAGGGGCCTGTGTTAAGCCTGGTGATGGTCCCGATTTTGACTCGCAGCATCACTGCCCTATTCAGGGGGTTTGCACAGTGCACGATCTGTATGACTGTAGATGATGACCCTGAGGAGGCCGTGATTAGATAAGCATGCCACAGACACAAATGTGCAAATGACTGAACACACACTCACTCACACACACACACACACAGTCAGTAAGCCATCAGCATGGCAAAGAAAGAAAACTAGCAACAACGAAACCAGAAGACTCATTTTTTAACCTAGACAGTGATCAAACGGTTCCATGTAAACTGTGATTTTAGTTGCTTCTTCCTCAGCCCTAGAAATTATGCTTCCCTCTGAAGAGCTGATGTAGCACTCTAAATGATACATTCACTACTAGAATTCAGTGTTCTGTTTCTCTCTAGGATAGTAATAGAGACTGGATACATGTCCTAGTGTCTAATCCTCAAGTTATATAATTAGTAACTACATCATGCAATTTTTTTTTAAAATCCTGCTACAAGATAGCAGCTCAGGGCTTCCCTGGTGGCGCAGTGGTTGAGAGTCCGCCTGCCGATGCAGGGGACGCGGGTTCGTGCCCCGGTCCGGGAGGATCCCACATGCTGCGGAGCGGCTGGGCCCGTGAGCCATGGCCGCTGCGCCTGCGCGTCCGGAGTCTGTGCTCCGCAACGGGAGAGGCCACAACAGTGAGAGGCCCGCGTACCACACACACACACACACACACACACAAAAGAAAAGCAGCTCATAGGAGGCAAAGCTGAAGTTGTTCAGCAGGTTCAGTTGTTTTAAAGTACTCAGGCTTCTTTCAGCCACAAGTCATTATTACCTGTTTCTTCTTTATCATTACCATTATTATTATTACTATTTGACCACCGTTAAGAGAATGTTCTCTAGAAATTTAAGAGTTAGAGAGTGAGAGGGAAAAGGAGTATGACATTGAAATCATCTCAACTATAGCTCTTTGCATCTCCTGAGAGGGGTTTTCTCTAATTTTCATGATCATGATTTCTATCTCATGAGGTGATTAGGTCTTCTCTAATTTTTATGAGACACCAGTGCATGTCATGATTCACTCTTTGGCAAATAACCCTGCAGAGGGCAGGGAAGACTAAAGCAGAGAAGAAATCAAATCATATTAACTAGTAGACACTAAGTCTGTAACGGGATAAATCAACTCCCTTTTCCTTTTAGTTGTTCAGTTATATAATTATTATTATCTACATGCTCAGTCTAACTTTTCTCAGAATATATAATCATACAGTTTACTTCCTAGGGCTGGACCTTTCAGTCTCTGATCTTCTGAAATGTTAGTTTCAGCTCACTGGCCACCTTGGGTGACCCACAGAGGTCATAGTTAGGGACTGACTTGGGCACCAACTGGAGTCAGCAGCTTTTTAAAACTGCACTTTCACTCAACAAAGAGAAGTAGCTCCTTTGGTGAAAGGCATTTCAGCAGAGCTCATGGTTGATCTATTGCTTTCTTGGGGGGGAGGGGGCATTTTATCTGGAAGGTACCAAAGAGCTCTCCACCAGTCTGGTAGTGCTCTGTCCGCTCCGGCCTTCCATTCTCTCCTCAGTACAAACACATACACACTTGCTTTCAAGCCTGTCCACTGCTAGGGATGTCCTTCTCTCTAGCATACACAAAAGATGAGAATAGCGTCACCACTGACTGACACGTCTCTTAAACTTTGAGAAGCAGTGTTGGCAACTGCAACCACAACAAACAATCCATATCGAGGGCCCACACTTCTGCCTCGAACATGGGAATTCAGGCCAATTCAAATATTTCCAAAACACCTCTCAGAGCCAAACTCTCAGATCCGCACACTTAAGGGGCAAGCACTCCAGCCCTCATCTCGGGGAGCTGTTTTTAAACAGGCCTCTGCATTAGAAAGTCAACACTTCACAGATTTCTAGCTACCTCTAGATCTGGTCTCTGAGATTTGAGGTTGTGCAAATTCAAACTCTAGACCATAGCTATGTCAATGAGTATAGTCCAGTACTAATAGTAATTAGCATTAAAGAGAACCAAACAATATTCAAGTTGCTTTTGTATCCATTGTGTCTGATGTAATGCGAGGAATGGAGAAATGTGAAATTACATAATTTTCAAGAGACCAAAATCGTCTGTCAATGCTGAGGAAAAAGATGACCAGGACTCTCCCTTGGTGGCATAGAGTGACCTACACTTTCTAGGAGAAATTTCCATATTTATGACATTCTTTCTAGATTTTCCAAAACAGTTCTAATTTCTATCAATTTGCCCTCTTGTTGCCATAAATATCCTTGTATTTGTCATATTGTGTACCATGTATTTTTGGTTTATAGTCAGCATAATTAAAGCTCACTGCAACTTTTGGGGCAAGTATGCAGGCCATTTAAACATAGGTCACTCTCTTTTTTCTTCCATCTCCCTTTTCCTGGGAATTAGTGATCCCTTGGCCCTACTAGCAAAAGAAGAGAGGGATGTCTCTATGCTGCGGGAGCACAGTCCACACCTTGGCCCATGGGTATTTGGAAGATATTTATGCAGTCCAGTCAAGTAAGTTCCTTGCCAGATTTAAAAAAAAAAAAAAGGAATTTTTACAGAATGGACCAGACCTTCAAGATTTTGTATCTGGTGATCTAGCAGACAAGAGCACCTGGGATGAGTATAAAGGAGGCATAAACCGCCAGAAAGGAGAACGGTTAAGACTACCCCCATGGCTAAAGACAGAGATTCCCATGGGGAAAAAATTACAATAAACTGAAAATACAATGCAGAATTTAAATCTCCATACAGGGTGTGAGGAAGCTCGGTGTCCCGATATTGGAGAGTGTTGGGGAGGCAGAGAATATGCCACTGCCACTGCCCCAATCATGTTGATGGGTGACACATGTACAAGAGGTTGTAGGTTTTGTTCTGCTAAGACTGCAAGAAATCCACCTCCACTGGATGCCAATGAGCCCTACAATACTGCAAAGGCAATTGCAGAGTGGGGTCTGGATTATGTAGTCCTGACGTCTGTGGATCGAGAAGATATGCCTGATGGAGGAGCTGAGCACTTTGCAAAGACTGTGCCTTACTTAAAGGAAAGGAATCTGAAAATCCTTGTGGAATGTCTCGCCCCTGATTTCTGAGGAGATCTTAAAGCAATAGAAAAAGTTGCTCTGTCAGGATCAGATGTGTATGCACATAATGTAGAAACAGTTCCAGAACTACAGAGGGAAGTTCGTGATCCCCGGGCCCATTTTGACCACTCTCTACGTGTACTGAAACATGCCAAGGAAGTTCAACCTGATGTTATTTCTAAAACACCTATAGTGTTAGGTTTAGGTGAGGATGACGAGCAAGTATATGCGACGATGAAAGTACTTCGTGAGGCAGATGTGGACTGTTTGTCTTTGGGACAATATATGCAGCCAACAAAGCGCCACCTTAAGGTTGAAGAATACATTACTCCTGAAAAGTTCAAATACTGGGAAAAAAGCGGGAAATGAACTTGGATTTCATTATACTGCAAGTGGCCCTCTGGTGTGTTCTTCATATAAAGCAGGTGAATTTCTCCTGAAAAATCTAGTAGCTAAAAGAAAAAAAAAGCCCTCTTACACTTAACAAGACATTCAAGATCACAGGAATTTTAAAACTTTGACTCCAGTTGGTAATAGAAGTGATGGCAGAATGCCTAGACTTCAGTGGATATATCCCAGTCTTTTTGTCTTAAGAAAAATGTCAATAAGTTGTGCATATTTAATTATAATAATTCATTTTTCTTTCAGCACATCTTCTTTGTCCCAGTAAACAATTGCTTGTTATGATGTAATCATAAAACATCTTTGTAAGAATTTACTGTTAAGAGTATAATTTAAAAAATACATTAAAAACTTCTAGAAAATCAAAAAAAAAAGTCATTCTCAATCAAATTTGGAGACTATAACCCTACTATATTTAAAAGGGAGGAGGGAGACTTAATCAAGGTTACAAAAGTTGTATGATTTAAATATTGGCATTTAACTATTTAATACCTTTAACCACCACCCCATACAATGTAATATATCCTGTTTGCAAGAAATTCATAGAATTCTGTGTGCACACAGACACATACACACACACCCTATGATATGTCTGGTGTGGGTTTCAGCCTTGTCCTTGGATCCCCTTATCTCTGGCTAGAAGTTTATTTGGAGAGCATGTTAAACATCTAAATGAAAGGTGCTTCATGACTTTGACCCTGCAGGGTAGGAAAAAATAATTTTTCCTCTACCCTTCTAAGTTCTTGGCCAGGGCCCCTGGAACAAAAGACCGATTACCAAGAGAAAAACACAGAGAAGTTTATTCACGTGTATATCTCACGTACATGGGACACACCGAGGGAAATGAGTAACTCAGGGAGGTGGCTTAGAATTCAGGCTGAAATACCACCTTCAGCTACATCAGAGAAAGGACTGTGGTGGGGCAGGTCAGGGGTGGGAAGGTGACCAAGAACAGTGACACGGTGAACAGGGTAAACTTCGTTACGCAGATTGCAGCCTGGGCCTTCTCCATGGATAAGTCTCTTCTGACTTAGAGCCATCCTTCTCTTCCCGGTCCAGAAAGCGAGACCCCCTCACAAATGGATATTTCCTTTACAAGTATAAATTGTCCTTACAAAAGGGCATCTTTTATTCTGTTTGCCAGAGCTTCTCTTCTGTCTTCTCTTTCTCAAAACAATGCTTATGTCTAGAGGCCTATTTTGGGGTGGTGTATCCTGGTGTCCTACAATAATACGAAATGCCCTTCTGGCCCCCAGGTGAGAGGCCTTACGGTGAATGCTCATAAAGCAGCCCTGAATAGAAGCACAAGTCCCAGTAAACACAGTCATGAGCCTGATGGGAGAACAGCAGTCTCCAGAATGTGGGCGGGAGCTCTGTCCTCCGAACGCTTGGCTTTGGTGCTCAGGGCCTGGGAAGAGCTGGACAGAAAACCCTGAGGCCTGGAAACAATTTCACAGGCGGATACATTTTTGAAACTGAGGGGTTATTAGAGCTCAAACTTTTGTGCTCTTTTCTTTTTTTTTTGCGGTATGCGGGCCTCTCACTGTTGTGGCCTCTCCCGTTGCGGAGCACAGGCTCCGGATGCGCAGGCTCAGCGGCCATGGCTCACGGGCCCAGCTGCTCCGCGGCATGTGGGAATCTTCCCGGACCGGGGCACGAACCCGCGTCCCCTGCATCGGCAGGCAGACTCTCAACCACTGCGCCACCAGGGAAGCCCTGTGTTCTTTTCCAAAGTAGCTTTCAGTAGAGCAACGTAGAAAGCCCAGACAGAATCAGCTTTCCAAAGCTGTCTGTCTTCCCACCTGCTGTTGCTGGGTGTCCTGGGGTAAAGGGAGGGAAGCTGGCCCATGAGAGAGGACCATCTACTAGCCTACCCCACTGGGAGAAAACCTGCTAAAAGCAAAATGAAATCTTCCCCTGGGGCCATTACTCACTAGGCCCAGCTCTGAACATGACGCTGGTGGGGAGTTTTAGGGAAGTTTTAAAACATAGAAGTGGGAATTTACCTGTGTATATGTACCAGCATTGGAAACCTCCATCCTCACAGGCCCTATTCCTGAGGCATCAGCACCAACTAAAGTTGTGGTCAGATGCTTCCTACTAAATTAAGGGAAAGAAATATAACGTGGCAACCTGTCCTAAGTAAGACATAGGAATCCCTGTACATTCCTCCTCTTGAATCACTCCCTCCTTGCAAGCAGGGATTGGTGCTGGTTTCATGGAATATCCTTTTTAGATTTTGAATGCAGCTCCTCTCCTATGACTCTGTCCTTCCCAACAGCTGTCCAGGGTCTGGGGCACTTCATTAGGTGAAGCCTTGGGTCAACTGTATGTCAGATCCCTAACCCCACATTTATTTTAGGGATTAAAGAATGGAAGGAGTAGGGAGCAAGGGATATTCAGAATTTAAACATTTTCCCAGATCCTTTGCCCCAGGTAGCATTAAAAAGCCTGAAAACCAAACGCTGTACTGACCATGGGGCCTGTGTCTCTGAGCTTTCAGCCATCGGCCTGCTCGGAGCACTCAGGAGCAAATAAAATTGCCAAGCGTTTAACAATTATAACAGCTTTTGTTCAGCACCGTTTACGTGCCAGACACCGTGCTGAAAGCTTCTTATACATGAAATTATTTAATTCCCCTCAGCTCCTGAGAGGTTTATATTATTTCCCCCCTTTTTTTGCAAGAGAAGAAACTGAGGTTTAGAAAGGGCAAGAGACTCGTCCAAGGTCACACAGTGAGGGTTGGTGAACGCAGGGTTCAGAACCACACTAACTCCAAACAGCAAAGTGACAGAAAGGGAATATTTGATTCAGAAATTCTCAGAGCATTTACCGCTTATCCCAGTCATTTGGGACTTTTCACAAAATCTAAAATGTTGCATCAATTTTCATTTCAGGTTTTATAATCACACTAAGACTGCAAATTCCTTGAGGTCAAAGACTGGGTTTTCCATTTCTCTGTGTTCTTCCAAGTGCCTAACATAGCAATTTGCACAACAAAGGCAATTAAAAAGTAGGTATTAACAAAGCTAAATGTGGTAGAGGTAAATTAATAATTATTAAGTGAGTCAAAGAAAAAAATGAGCCTTCCAAAATAAAAATGGAAGAGGGTTTTGTTTTCTCCATTTCCCAGGATGTGGGTCATTTTTAAAAGGCAAATTTTCAGCGCATCTGGAGTTCCAAAGGAGGGAAATAGCCCAGGTTAATTAACTTCTGAAATAGCTCCACTGCGAATGAAGTGGGCAAGTGGAAGCCTCCGCCAGCATCCTGAATATGTCAGCGGGAAGTGATTCCAGCAAAGCTTCAATGTAAATCAAGCTTGGTTCCCCGTAAGCCCCAGATTCTCACAACTTCAGAGACGCATCCTTTCATCTTTTCACCCTCTCCTGAGGGCTTATAGCTTCTGCAGTGGCCGGAGGGCAGGAGTCACAGAAGCTCAGCCCTGATGCCCACGTGAGTGGACAGGGGCTGTGTACCATCAGAAGCCAGTGAGATAAGCAGCAAAATCCTTTAAGCAGAGACCTTGGGGGCAGAAATGCCAGAGACCGAGGTACTGGAATGTTTAGAGATTTCAATCTGCAAGGAGAGAGAAGCCTTCTAACATCCCAGCCTGAAAGAAAGCCAAGTCAAGGGGTCACGCTTCTTTCCTCCCCCCAAGGACTGCATCTTCTACGCTGTCCCCTCTTGAGCGGTGTGCCTGTGCCCCTGCCCTCACGTGCACTGCAGCGTGCATAGGCACATACAGCTACCCTAACTGTGCTCAGTTTCCTCTTTCTTTTCTTTATCAAAGTGCACGGCTGTGATTCTCCTAGATGCTGCTGGACTCCAGGCCGCCGTCCCCCTTCCTGGGGGCAGCTGCACACCAGACAGTATAAAACGGGGAGGGTAACACCAACGCGTTCGAGTGAAGAAATCCCCCTCTCCCTTTGGTCCTCTATTAATGCAGCAGTATCTGTCACCTAGATTTTGTTTTTCTCCTTCAAATACACAAGTAGGAAGTGTCATCCTTTAAGACACCTTTCTGGGGAGGGAGAGGACTTTTTTCCAACATTGGTCTGGCACCATCTCTGGCCACCATCTGTGGCCTCTTTGTGGGCCATCACCCTCCCAGATGTAGGTTTCAGCCAGCAGTGCACATCTGTGCTCAGGGCCCCGGGGAGGGGAGGGCCACCCTCCCAAATGTTCCCTTAGTAGCGCACACTGCTTCTCTCCCGGTGAGGCCAGAGCCTGCCACCGAGCTCTGGTTTCTCCCACTGTGATGGGATACGCTGCCAGTAGGGTCCTGGTGCTGCCATTTTGAAAATGAAAATATCTGCAGCTAACTCCAGTTACCATCTGTTTGTAACCTTTACTCCTATCCTCAGGCCAGCATGAAACTGCCACTGTAGCCTCTGGGTCTCCTGGACTTTCGCAACAGACTAGCCACCAGCTTCCTCTTGCAATTTTTTGAACAGCCAAGAGCCATTGTCACGAGCTATGCATCACTACAAGCATAGTCCACATTTTTAAAGGGCTGCACATTGTATGTCACTTCCAGTCTTCCACGGTGAGGAGCAAGAAAGAGGAAGAAAGGATCAGAAATTAAAATACGAAAATTTGCAAACCCACAGAGTTCACTGCACCTTTCAGAATATAACCGGGTCGATTGAAAAGAATTGTTCATGTTATCAAAGCAAGTGGAAGAAATACGATTTAATATTTCTGGATAACAATGACATACCAGAAGAGGAAGAACCCTATTTAAGGAGTAAAACCTGTGGGAATTTAAAAACATCTGAGGATGTGTGATATCCATCTCTGGAAGAGATGGGACAATAAAAGATGCAGTAATGATATTGGTTGGGATGCTAAGAAAGCAAGTCTAGCTTAAAAGCAGATATCGCAGTGGCACAGTGGTTGAGAGTCCGCCTGCCGATGCAGGGGACACGGGTTCGTGCCCGGGTCCGAGAAGATCCCGCATGCCGCGGAGCGGCTGGGCCCGTGAGCCATGGCCGCTGAGCCTACGCGTCCGGAGCCTGTGCTCCGCAACGGGAGAGGCCACAACAGTGAGAGGCCCGCGTACCGAAAAAAAAAAAAAAAGCAGGTGTCAAACAGAAATATTCAATTCTGGGTAGTCGGCATCTTAGCAATCAGAACCGTAGAAATTTTTTATTCGATGCCAGTATAAGATAGAAGACCCTGGTTGCCCAGCCAGTTGGCCATGTGTATCATTCATCATTTCTTGGTTACCAAGAAAATTATCAAAATATGAGTTTGCTATAATGCAAAGCAAGCAGGGATTTCAGTATCCTATGTCATCAGGGAAGAGGTATAAATCTAGATTGGATGGGCCCGTGATGGGAGAGAGAAGGGACCAATCTAGTCAACCCCTCATGAGTAGCTGAACAGTCAGATGAATAATATAAAG
Source organism: Neophocaena asiaeorientalis asiaeorientalis (assembly GCF_003031525.2). Taxonomy (NCBI): domain Eukaryota; kingdom Metazoa; phylum Chordata; class Mammalia; order Artiodactyla; family Phocoenidae; genus Neophocaena; species Neophocaena asiaeorientalis. The sequence continues at coordinate 14,622,504 of NW_020185339.1, forward strand.
AGGGTATAAAGCATTCACATGCGAGTCAGCCAACCTGGTGCAGAGGGGCCCATGGCAGGAATCCAGCAATCAGACAACAATAGAATCTTAAAGGAAGTGGCACTGCATTTCTAGGCATAGACAGTAAAAATCACGTCTAGAATTTGTAGGTGTTCCTGGTACAGGAATAACAAGAACACACCTGCCAGGCTCTGTGCTAAGAGCCTCACAAATTTTATTTCACCAAATCCTCGAAACCAGCTAATGAGACAGGTACTATTTTTATCTCCTATTTTTAGATGGGGAAATTGAAGTTCAGAAATGGTAACCCTACTGGTAATCGCCAGAGTAGGGATCGGAACTGAAGCTCTGGGTTTTTCACCCTGTAGAATCTAAGGAAAAAATGCAACCCTTCATTAATACCATGAGGCAGATACTGTTCCCTTCATTGTATAGATGGTGAAACAGTGGCTCAGTTGGTTGACTTGTCCATGGCCCACAAGCTAGCAAGGAGCAGACCTAGAATTTCAGCCCACATCTTGTTTGAAACCAAAGCCAGAGCACTTAGGGTTAAGAATGGCCCTTATTGGCCTTTGTCAATCATAGTAATTCACTGACCAGTGATGGTTCAGGAACTTGGACCAGTCAGTGTCTAACATTTCCCTATCAGGCAATTTTTGCATCAATAATTGTTATGACTAAAATTGGTCCAAGCAAATGAATTGGAAGGACTTGGGTTCCAAAGCTCAGGTTCAAAGATAGCCCTCTCTCTCCCTTTCTCTCTCCTCACCCTCCTCCAAAAGTGAACGGAAAAGCATATGGCACCGATTGTTACTCGAAGCCGCCACACTACCAAGTAGAGAATTCACCTTCGGATGAAGTCGTCTTTGTAGATGGCTGTGTGGAGAGATAGAGGTAACCTTAGCTGTTGATGACATAATTAAATGGTAGGATCTACCAACCTTAGGCTGGATTCCTTTTTGTATGAGCCAATAAATGTCCTCACTGTCTGAATAACTTTGAGTTGAGTAACCATTCTCTGCAACGAAAAACAACCTAACAAACATCTACCCCATGAGTCCTCCTCAGAGAAGAAGGGGAAGAGTCATCAGAGCCCTTATAGATGATCTAACTCATGTGAGGGAGTCCACACTGTGCTCCCTTCATAGATGAGAACGGTAAAGTCCAACATGGTTATGTAACTTGCCCTAGGTTACATAGCTAGTAAGCGACAAGGCTGGAATTTGTACCAACGAGGGTGTAACACCAAAGCTTGTGTGTTTTCCAATATGCACGATGGAAATCTTGGCCAGTAATCTTCCAGTCTCCTGCAGAAGTTAGGTGAGGGCTCACTGAGGACAAAACCTAATAAGAAATCTGGTTTTCACAGCAGATTGCCAGTCTCAGCAAGGAATTTGTGAGTTGGACATGGAGAACCTGTTGTATGACTGGGCCAATGTGACAGGAGACGAGAGAGGCTGGGATTCAGAGGCTAATCCTGGCACATTGGACCTGGGTTGAAGGCCAAAGCATCACATTCAGACTCTACCAGATAATGTGTGTGAGGTTACTGATATCTCTTCCTGCCCCAGTCAGGACCGGCTCAGCCATCAGTGGAGAACACAGCAGCTTAAGTGGAAACTCTTAAAGACAGAACCTGGTAAAAAAATAAAGGAAAAAGGGAAAGGGAGTAAATCCACAGATATTAGAAACATGATTATTATGAAAGTGACAAAGTGACTCCCTGCTAGATTTTTGCTTTATCTCGAAGTATCAGCTCTTTCTGGCCAATCTGCACTATATCCAAGTTTCTAATATGCTTTTAGTGCATTTTCACATATAACATATTGTTTTCCTAAAACTGGTTATTATTCTGTCTTGAGTTCTTGCTCAAAATTTACATTTGCACCTGAAACTCAAAGTACTATGGTACCTGGCTACCTTTCCCAGAGCTGGCATATATGTCTGCTGACATTGAATACTGCACTCTTTCTTGTAGAGAGCGCCATTCATGTGACTTCACTCAAATGGTGCAGTGCACAACCTGAACAACCATACCCAGTAGTCCTGCCTGATTCTCCAACTCCTTGTCCACTTTTTGTCTAAGACTTCTTTCTTAGCTGTGTTTGTGCCTATTTTCACTATTACATATGAGGTAGATTGGCTGATGGTTGCCACAGTTGCTCAAGTAGTCAGTGTAAGAAAAAATGTTCTGGCTTTAGTTTCATTTCAAACAAAATGTGGTCTGGAATTTTAGGTCTGCTCCTTGCTAGCTTGTGAGCCATGGATAAGTCAACCAACTGAGCCACTGTTTCACCATCTATACAATGAAGGGAATAGTATCTGCCTCATGGTATTAATGAAGGGATACATACTAAATGAGATAAAACATGTCAATGTATATTTTTGTTATTATTATTAATATTATCAGAGTCCCTAGCATGATGTCTACAAATGAGTAGATCTTCAATAAATATTAATTCTCTTCTCAAGCTTCTATATCAATCTCAGTCCCTTCTCTGTGCAGGGAATGAACCTTGTCCAGCAGATGCCTGCATCCTAAGTGAAGAGTACCCTGTCCTGAATGTTTGCCAAACAGGCTGGGGAGCATTTTGCAAGTGTGTGTCCGTGAGAAGTTTTGGGCTGAGAGAGGAGGGAGATAAGTTCTCTGGTCAAACATTTGAAAAGTACTGCATTCTCTACCTGCTGTTGGAGATTCTTACTGGCACATGAAAGGCTTTGAAATATCAAATTTCAAAGACTTTGAGAAATACCTGGTAGAACATTTAAATGAAATAAGGCGGCTATGGATTTTTTTGTCGCTTTGGACAAATTAACTTCTCATGACCGTGCTCCATAGAACATATACTGGGAAGTGTCAGTTTAGGAATAGAAACTAGGAAACTTGGGTACACCAGGGGGAAGGTTGGTGTGATGAAAACGACGACACTAACGGGTGCTGGGGCAAAGTTCTTATGCAAAGTTCTAGAAGGGTCTAGAGTTGTGACTTGATGTGCACTATTCCCTCTGAGCAGAAAGGGCGAAGTATGAGGAAAGAGAAGAGCAAAAGAGAGTAAAAAGGAAGAGCAAAAGCATTCACTAGCTCAAGCATTTGTTGAGCAACTACTATGTGAGGGATGCAAATATGAATAACAGTGTCACTTCATTAAGGAGATAAAGCAAAACAGAAGAAAAAGAAACCAAAAGAGAAGGGGTGAAGGCAAAGAAAGATAATAGATTAGAAAGAGGGTAGAAGATATATTTGAGAAAGCCTTGTCACGATGTCTAGGTGACATGGATTCCAGCATGTTGTACCTCACACAGGCTGTCTGAGCAACCCATATTTAAGTGCAAGGCAATGCCTCGCAAATGAATTGATTTCCGTCTTTTTTTTTTTTTTTAAGTGAATTCTCCCAAAAGATTAAAATTTTCTTTAGGAAAATAAACAATAAATAAATGTATTAGAAAATTACAGTTATTAGAATGGGCAGCTGAGGGCAATAATGAAACCACCACAACATTAACTCACATTTGTGGTGCATCTCTGAAGCTAATATGATGGGCCAGACCTGAAAATGGCTTCAGAATAAACCTGAAACTTGAGAGGAGGCAGTTTTTCAAGTGTGTGCCTTGGGAATATGCACCCCATTCTGTCATCTCATTTGCAGAAAATTGTGAACAAATTGTCTTCAGTGTGGAGGAAGACAAGGAAAAAAAAAAGAAACGAAAAATTAGAAGCTGAATTCAGAGGCAGGCTCAGCATCTGGGAGGCAAGCTTCAGAAACTCTGGAATATTAATGTTCTTCTTGGAATATTGAGTTCATCACTGCCTCCTGCTTGTTCTGCCCTTATGTCCCGTCAGCTCACCTCCAGTCCCCAGCCTCCCTCGGCCCTTAGAAAATGAAGATCCACCTTCTAAATATTCTCCTCTCATGCTGATTTTTGTGTTGGTTTAGCCCCTCCTGCCTGCATCTATCCACTTATTCATTCTTTTTTTTTTTTTTGCGGTACGCAGGCCTCTCACTGTTGTGGCGCCTCCCACTGCGGAGCACAGGCTCTGGACGCGCAGGCTCAGCGGCCATGGCTCACGGGCCCAGCCACTCTGCGGCATGTGGGATCTTCCTGGACCGGGGCACGAAACCGTGTCCCCTGCATCAGCAGGCGGACTCCCACTGTGCCACCAGGGAAGCCCCCTAATCTTTTCTTTTTTATTTAAAAATTTTTTTTAATTTTTCTTGGAGTATAGTTGATTTACAGTGCTGTTAGTTTAAGGTGTACAGCAAAGTGAATCACTTATACATACATCCGCTCTTTTAGATTCTTTTCCCATACAGGCCATTACAGAGTAATCCTACCTCTGCTTTTCTCCAACACTTTCCATTTCTATTAATAATACCACCAAGCTCCAAACAGCTGGGTCATATTTGATTCCTCTTTCTTTTTAATCCTAAATTTAAGTTTACCTTTTATATTTTTGGCAGGTCTGTATTCTCCTAACGCTGCCACTGTCTCCTAGACTCTTAATAACCCACTACCCAGGCCAACACTACAGTCCAGCTCTCAATATCCTCCAACTCCAATACATCTATCTGACCCACAGTTTATCCCTAGAGGAATGTCCCCATCAGAACCGAAGCACAGAATAAACCCTCGTTAATCAGAGGTAAGTGACCTTTCAGGAACTGCCCCGATACCCCATCTGACATCATTTCCTACAGGCTAACTATGCCATCCATGCCTCCATTCCTTGGTATCGCCACAACATGGGCTGCCCTTCTTTTCATTCTATTTCTAAATTCTAGGAATTCTTCAAGACTTTCTTGTAAATGCTTTCTTCTCCAGGAAGCCTTCAGCCAAAAGAAATCTTTACTTGCTGTAATCGTCCATAGCACTTGTCTGTACTTCGTGTCCATCATTGACTATCTTAGTGTTATTTATGTACATGTTTTATCATTAGTACTAGACTAGTGCTTCTCAAACAGAGGTGATTTTGACCCCAGGTGACATTGCCCAGGCAATGGAGAAATACCAGGAGATGTTTTTGCCAGTCACAATTAGAATGGAGGGAGGGAGGAGGGTAGTGCTGGCATCTATAGTGGGTGGAGGCTAGGGATGCTGCTAGACATCCTGCAAAGCACAAAACAGCCCCCACTGCAAAGAAACCGCAACAGTGTGAGGGTGAGAAACCCTGGACCAGACTCTAAGCTCTTGAAAAAGGGTTTCATAACCTCTTCCTTTGCATTTCCTACAGTTCCTAACTCAGTCTTGTACATGGTCATTGCTAAATGAATATTTTTTGACTTAATGAAACAATACAAGTTTTGGAAGAAGATACGCAGTCCTGAGGAATGGCACCTGATATGGTTTTACAGTAGCGTGCGTGGCCGTGTGCACAGTAGGTCTGCTTCTGTGTGTGGAAGGAGCCACGGCTTTCCAATACCTGCAGGTTTTCATCGTCTCACCTGGTCACAGGGTACAGCTGACCGACTCAGAGGGTCCCCTGAGCATCGCCGTTAGTCTGGCGATTGACGGTTTTAAAAACTCTTTCAAATTAAATTCTTATTTTTCTATAGGAGGACAGATTAAACGATGCTTCATTTCCCTTTGCTAGTTTAGCATGCTAGGCATATGTCTTGATTCTGAGTGAGCTGGGTGATTTTAAACATACCAAGGTCATCACACCCTGAAAGTTGGCTTCCTTCCCTCAGAGAGACCTGCAGTGAAGCCATCCCAGAACCATCAGACTTTGCAGATTGTCAAAGAGTGTGTTTCTGTGGCTGCCATTAACTCACTGTTTAAACAACCCTCATATTAAAAAAAAAAAAAAAAAAATCCCTGCTGAGTTTTCTCCCAATTTATACCCACTAGAGTTTAGGCCTGCTTATTTTTAATCTGCTCTCAGAAATAGAGAACCACTCAAGGGACTATAATACAAACAGTAACAGTAACAACTAAATCCTTCTGATTTATAAACCACTTTTTACCATAAGCTTTCCCACTTACTAAATTAACAGTGTGACCACCCAGCAGTGGTCAAGGTGGAGTCACCAGTCTCTTTCATTTTTCTTCTCTTTACTGTTCATTGGCACCCTCTCCATAGTGGGGACAGGAAAAACAAAAAAGGGACACTCATCAGACATTTTTGCTAAATCTTCATTTTAAGCAATGGTTCATTTTAGGTTTGTTAGATAATCTAGAGATTATCTACCTTCTTTATCCATTAACATACAAAACTGCAACTTTTTGGTAACTGGGTTTAAACCGAATTGTTCCGGGTAAATCTGAATTTGTTAAATAATTCCTTAACTTTCAGATCTCACTTCTCTTCTATCAAATCATCTCCCAAGTTCTTTCTTATTTCATAAGAAATAAGACTTTTAAAATAGTTATTTCTAGTATAGGATATCGTATCAAGAAGTAAAATGTGTGATAATCCTATGACGTAGATATTTATGAAGAGTTTTTCATGCAAGAAGGATCAACTTCCTTATACGAATGTCTCATCCACCCCTACATAAATACCATGAAGACTGCAGCATTACTGAGGCTTGCCTATGAAAATATAAATAATAAGTAAGGATTTGCTAACAAAACAGCTGATAGTTTATTCCGTATCCTGGTGACCTCAACCCCTAAGTATGAAAACATGCTCGCTTTTCAATGAGACTTTTATTCCCAGGTGTCACTTTGTCTGTGTCTGAAGGTCACAAGATGGGATGTCCTGGCTAAGGAGCATCACGAAGCTGTGTTCCAAGTGAGGAGTGAAGGACTTGGGGAGAGGCCAGTCCATCCTCGCCCCACAATCTGCAAAATAAACCTTTCTGAATTTGATTTTGATTTGCTTCACTTAAAGATACATTTATTGTTGACACTGAACAAGTTTTTTCACTTTTATTTCACAGAGCTTCTAGCTAAGGTTGTCCATACTACATGTATACGGTGCTGTATCATTAAGGTTACTGGGTACAACATATCACACGCACTGTCTTATTTAATCCTCTCAACAGCAGCATGGGATCGGTTCTGCTATTACTCCCATTTTGCAGATGCAGAAACTGAGGCTCAGAAGGGTTAAGAAGTTTGCCCAAGTTCACATACCTAAGTAGTGACAGGACCAGCCACGTATTTGAGCTCAGGTATATTTAATTCCAGAGCCCGTATGTATATATGTGATATATGTATATATGTGTATATGACATTATTCATATTACAAACCCAGGTGCAAGTGTTAACACTGTCATTTGATGTTTGTCCTTAGTAAATTACTTAAAACTTCTAACCAATCTCATTTTCTTCAACTGTAATGGAGATAATTCCATAGCGTTGTTACTATGACAATTAAATGAGAGAATTCTCCAAAGTGTGATAAAGCAAAAAATAATTGTGATAGCTGGCACCGGATTTATACTAAGAGACAGAAGCATCTTGGAAAAGAATATCTCAAGCTTGGTGTCAGTCTGGGGGTAAGGGTCAGAATAATGTGAGGAAATAGTGAAAATGATAAACTCTCTGCACAAGAAATAAGCAGGGCTTGGAGGAAACTAGAGAAGGGAGGAGAGAGCTTGGGGAAGAGAGCTGAGCAGGGTTTGGGAGCCTCAGGAGAAAGGTACCGAGATAAAAAATTCCAAGGGCGATGAGGTCAAAGAATTTTACAAAGGATATCATTGTCTAGTATCCATTGTTAGGTTTTCTGTTTCTCTGTGATGTGAATAGGTTTCACCTCAAATACCTCCCCAATCCCCACCCAGAGAGGCCTTCCTCAAACCCTCTCTAAAATAATGTCCCCATCACCTTCTTTTTCTTACTCCACTGACCTTTTCCTCATTACTTTTATAACTACTTAAACCTTTTATACACACACACACATCCAGATAGAATAGACTAGACAGATGATAGATCCGCCCTTGCCACCAGGATGCCAGCTCCATGAGGACAAGGAAAAGTGTGTTTGCTACTAGAGCCCTTAGAACAGTGCCTGACACCTAGTAGATGCTGAATATATATTTGATGAATTAATGAATCAAGGATGCTGATGAAACCAGGATTAATGAGGTGGTGTCCCTATCCTCATTCAAGTACAGTCCTGTCTTTATTTTTGTGCCTGAAATCCATAAATTTCCCACTGTTTCTTTGTTTCACCAGTGAACTGTCTTGGCCCCCTATAAATCTGTCTGTGTCCACTGTTAGAGAACTCAGAGATGCATAGTTAAAGGGCAGATTTTTATCTCAGGGACGTGGAGTTAACAGTTTTTTTCTTACTTTATAGTCTTCCATTAACTTGCTGTTGCAGTACAGTGGTTTCTGCAGGGATAGGAGACGAGGTGCCTTTAAAATGCACCCCGGAATGCCTGCAAATGCCCTGTTCTGTATCCTGCAGTGGTGGAAGGGGTTCCTTGGCTCCAAAAAAGGAACGAAGTCAAACGATTACTAGAAATCTGAAACATTACCCTCTAAAGAGTAGAAGCAAATTAGATAGTAACCAAATAGGAAACAGGAATATTTATTGTACTACAAAATGTGACTTCCCATACACTCTGAACCGCACAAGAAAATCAAAGTGCTGTAGAATCTCTTGTTTCATTTCATAATCCCAAAGATTATAACACGAGTTGATCGTGTACTTTTTAACACTGATTTTGGACTCTCTCCTCCAAAGAGACAGTCCAAAAACGTTTTAGGAGAGTCACCATCACTGAAATAAATAAATAGCTTCCCGATGTAACCAGTCAGTTAAATGCACACATTTATTAAGGTAATTTTCTTTTCTTTTCTTTTCTTTATTTTTTTTTTTTTTTTTGCGGTATGCGGAGAAACAGGAATATTTATTGTACTACAAAATGTGACTTCCCATACACTCTGAACCGCACAAGAAAATCAATCAAAGTGCTGTAGAATCTCGTTTCATTTCATAATCCCAAAGATTATAACACGAGTTGATCGTGTACTTTTTAACACTGATTTTGGACTCTCTCCTCCAAAGAGACAGTCCAAAAACGTTTTAGGAGAGTCACCATCACTGAAATAAATAAATAGCTTCCCGATGTAACCAGTCAGTTAAATGCACACATTTATTAAGGTAATTTTCTTTTCCTTTTCTTTATTTTTTTTTTTTTTTTGCGGTATGCGGGCCTTTCACTGTTGTGGCCTCTCCCGTTGCGGAGCACAGGCTCCGGACGCGCAGGCTCAGCGGCCATGGCTCACGGGCCCAGCCGCTCTGCGGCATGTGGGATCTTCCCGGACCGGGGCACGAACCCGCGTCCCCTGCATCGGCAGGCGGACTCGCAACCACTACGCCACCAGGGAAGCCCTAAGATAATTTTAAATTCAGGCACACCCTCTAATAAACTTATACATATTTAGTTTATGGTACATTAACTTTTCTAGTATGCATATCAGTTAATTAAAAAAATGGTTCATTACAACTTTTACAAATTATTTATGGGAGAACTATATCTTCTCCAAGAATAAAAAAAAAAAATTACTTACTTTAGAAACACATAGTGTTGGTCAAACATTTTAAAATATACAAATAGTTATTAAAATTACTATTCTATACTCCATTAATTTCCTTGAGGTTTTTACTTTAAAAAGAGGTCTTTTTTAAAAGGGTACATGTTCAAAAGACATTCCTGATTAAATGCCATAATAAGTAATAAAACTATTAAGAAGGAGAAGGTAGAGGGAGGGGAATGTAAGAAGTGGGAGAAGAGGGAGGAAAACAAAAATTTCTGGGTGACAAAAATTTCCAAATTCCAGCCAATATCCCAGTAATTTTAAATAGTACTCACTATAAAAATTTTAGTAAGTCGGACATATTTATCAGGCCCTTAGAGTTTCATTTCCACCATTGGTTGACAGTAAATTAAGATGTGTCCCTTTTGAGCTGTTACTATATTTGTAATTTGAATTTAGTGGCCAATCTACCCAGCCTTGCCAGTTCCTTCAAGCTAACACAGATCTTTTTTCACATGGCCTGGAGAGGCCACTTCAAATAATTTACCAGCTAATTCAGCCAAAGAAGCAGATCAGTAATGTACACAAGCTCATTCATTATAATCTCAGAAAAAGTCACAGGAGTATATTATAAATAACAGCACCCCAGGAGAGTCATGGAGAAAGGCTGGCTTAGCAAGTGCTCTGCATCACAGAATGTGCTCCTTCATTACTTTGTTGAGGCTTGTTCGGTCTTCATTGTATGCAACAAAGATTTCTCATAATGAGCTGGTAAATGCACGGTGGCATCTTTCAAGAGAAATAATAATGCAGAGCTTCACGCTGAGGTCAGAGGCACTTTGGTGGAGGCAAAGAACACAGAGGTATCCACTGCTAGACAACAAATCAGGGGTTCGGTTCTAGTGATGACAAAAGCGTCTGATTCTGAATCATTTGAGAGACGTAAATTGCTCTAGAAAACTAGAGCCAGTTATAGACCGCTGGCCTTGAAATGAAACTGCCACTAGGGAAAATGGAAAGAGAAAAGCTTAAATATATTCCCTCAGGGCTTCCCTGGTGGCGCAGTGGTTGAGAGTCTGCCTGCCGATGCAGGGGACATGGGTTCGTGCCCCGGTCCGGGAAGATCCCACATGCCGCGGAGCGGCTAGGCCCGGGAGCCATGGCCGCTCCGCAATGGGAGAGGCCACAACAGTGAGAGGCCCACGTACCACAAAATAAAAACAAACAACAACAAAAAAACCAAATTTTTTCCCCTCAAAGTTCCCTAGAGCTTTTCTTTATGCCCAGGGCATTTCTGGTAGAAACAGCCTTAGGAGACAAGAGTGTTGTTTTGAAAATTACTCTTGTCTTTTCGGAACATTGAGAAAAATACGCATTTTAGTTCTTCCACCCCTGCCTGCCTTTTGAGCAAAATTAACTTTGGAAATAGTTTCTCTCCTGATTAGCCAAATTATTTAATTTTGCTCATCTAAAAGTTATTTAAACTATTGATTCAATGTTTCAGCAATTTTAAAACTTCAAAGCCAAATTTATTAATCATTTATACCACATATATTTATCTGAGCTCCTACAGGGTACTGGAGAAATGGCCATGAAAACCCGACAAGCTCCTTACTCTTATGAAGCTTATTTTGCAGTTGGGGCAGGGAAGGGAGGGGCTACAAAAATAAATAAATGAGAAATCTAGCAGATGGTACTCAGTTTACTGAGAATCAAAATACGCCAGTCTGACAGAGGGACAAGAGGCTATTCTAGATTGACTGGTCAGGGAAGTCTTCTTGAAGAGGCAACAGTTGAGTTGACGATTGAATGGTAAGAAGGAGACAGCCATGCAAAGATCAGGAATAAAAAGCGTTTGGGACAAACAGCCAATGCAAAAGTCTTCAAGTAGAATGAGTCTGGTCTGTTCTAGGAACAGGAAGAAGGCCAGATTAGGTAAGGAGGATGGATTGAATCCCAGTCCAGAAATGAGAAGCTAGGTCTCTCCTCTTGATTGCATTGGGAAACATCAAGGCAGTCAGTTCTGATCTGATTTCTGTCCCCTTCCGATATAATTTGCACTTCACTGTTAATTAACCTAAAACATCATGTTAATTGATTCAACTTCCACGCTCAGAAACCATCTTATACACCATCTGCCTGCAGAAGAAAGTTCAATTTAGTTTGACATTTCCAGACCTCTAAAAACGTACACTAACCAATCTGTACAACTTTATGTCCCTCTGCTCCTCCAATAATACTCCCCTCTAGCCAAATCTTCACTCCAACACTCCTTTCATTTTATCCTCATGATTTTTTCCTCCTGCCTTTCCCTGTTATAGCATGACCTTTTCCCGTCTCTCAACAAAATTCGTATCAAGTTCTCAGAAGTCTTTTTGAAACTCTCAAAAGAAAATTCAACACAAAGTGACTTAAATAAAAAGAGAAATTTCCTGGCTTAAATAAATTAAATTATCCAAAGTAAAATAAACTTTAGGCGGTTTTATCCAGAGGTTAATGATGTCATTTACTTTGAGATCACCTTGACTCTGTATGGCTCCATGTGTTAAGTTCATTCTCAGGCTGGCTTCCTTCAGGATGGCAAAACTGGCTGCAAGAGGCCTTGTACAGGCTTGGATAATGTTTCCTTAAAACTCTTGTCCATTGGGAACCTGTGAATATGGTCTTATTTGGAAATAGGGTCCCTTGATTCATCTTAATCAAGTTAAGATGAAGTCAAACTGGGTTTAGAATGGGTCCCAATCCAATGATTGGTATCCTTATAAGACTAAAGAAATTTGGATACAGTTCTCTCCCTGTGTGTCTCTATGTGAAGATGATGGCAGAGACTTGAGTGGTGCAGCCACAAGCCAAGGAACGCCAAGGATTGCCTGCAACCACCGGAAGCTAGAAATGTGCAGGGGAGGGATTCTTCTCTAGAGCCTTCAGAAGGAGCACTGCTCTGTCAACACTTTCATTGTGGATGTCTAGCCCCCAGAACTGGAAGAGAATAAATTTCTGTTTTAAGCCGCCTAGTTTGTGGTGAGTTGTTACAGTCACCCTAGGAAACTAACACAACCCATCTCTGCTCCCCGACCACACAGGGGAGTAGAGAAAGATATATCTGGTAGTTCCCATGGGAAAGGAGCTTCTTTTCAGAAGCCTCAGCAACTTTCTCTTGTCTCCTATGCCCATGTCCGTCTGAATCAATCATGGCATCCAGACGTACTTGGAGCTAATAGACTGTCTCTCCCATTTAAACCACAAGGCAAAATGGTAGAGGGATTCCTGCCCTTCCCCCATAAAAAAAACAAAACAAAACACATAGCATTTAATTTATTTCCTTTGTTAGGAAAAGAGGTAAATATATGCTAGGAAAGGAATCAACTCTACTATTTGATAGCAGTTTGCATGACTTTGGCTGGGGGTTACAGAAAACCTGACTCTATCTGGCTTAAACATTGAAGAAATGTACTGTCTCATACAATAGGAGATCTAGAGGCAGATCAAGCTCCAGGCACAGTACAAATAGGGCTCCAGCTCTGAATCTCCCCTATTCTCCAGCCTCAGCCTTCCTCCACGTGCCAGGGGCCCTCATGAGCTCAAAAAGACTGCCAGAGGCAATCAGGGCAACCAACATCCTTTTCCTGCACAGTAGGAGAGAAAAAAAATCTTATTCCCAATTATGGAACAAAGGTTCTTCCTTTCAGACTGATTGGACCTCCTAGACCATTGCTAGGGGAAATGCCAGTCACTGATTGGCATTAAGTTTGGCTCCCTGAACAAATCATGGGGGGAGGGGAAGAAAGAGAGGATAGGATTACCATGATGACTTCACATTAGACTAATCAGGATTCTCCCTTGGAGTTTAAGATGGAGTTTGCTTTCCCTGAGGTATGTGTCCTGCATGGGAGAGGGTTTCTGAAAGATATGCAAAGAAGGGTGAATGGACGGTGGTTAGGCAACAATATTGTCCATCAAGGCATCCTTTCAAGTGCAGATCGGATCCCACCTCCTCCAGGAAGCCTCCCCAGATAACTCTAACCTGAAGCAAACTCTGTGAATTCCTTCAGCATTTATTGCTCACACTGACATTTCACACTTACCTTATACTTTTTAATAATATTTTTATGTACATATTTCTAATCTCCCGATCTAAATCCTTAAATTAGAGTATGTGTTACCCTCCTTTGTGTATGGGAATATCCCTCATGTATCACCTTGCCCAGAATATTTTATGCTCAATAAAAATCTGTTGCTTAATTGAGTTACTTCTAATATAAGCATAAAGAAGCAAGCAGCTTTGAAGCTTAGCAATAGAGATATGGATCCAGCTCACTAATTCAATTCTTCCTTCTTCCTAATAAAAAATCTCCTCGTGCTCATTATCTCCCGGGAGTCTTTCATACAGACATATTGGTGATTCTCAGTCTTCGAACCCATCTGTACTTGATAAAATGGTAAGATTTTGAACCTAATTAAATAGTGAGAAGCACTGATAGTACATGACTTGGCTAATATTTTGAGTAAGAATCTGGACAAGATACAAAAACTAAAGTAGTGGCTGTTTTTCCTCTTCTCTGGGTTGTGCTTCCTTCCCTAGTTAGCGAAGATGCAGCTCAAACCGATGGAGATTAACCCGGAGATGCTGAACAAGGTGCTGGCCCGGCTGGGGGTTGCCGGCCAGTGGCACTTGGAGGATGTGTTGGGCCTGGAGGAGAAGTCTCCGGGCTCGGTGGCAGCGCCTGCCTGAGCGCTGCTGCGGCTCTTTCCTCTCACGGCCCAGCATGAGAACTTCAGGAAAAAACAGATTGAAGAGCTGAAGAGACAAGAAGTAAGCCCTAAGGTGTACTTCATGAAGCAGACCATTGGCAACTCCTGTGGAACCATCGGACTCTCATTCGTGTAGTGGCCAATAATCAGGACAAACTGGAGTTTGAGGATGGGTCAGTTCCAAAACAGTTTCTTTCTGAAACAGAGAAGTTGTACCCTGAAGACAGAGCAAAATGCTTTGAAAAGAATGAGGCCCTCCAGGGAATCCATGATGCCGCGGCACAGGAAGGCCAACGTCGGGTAGATGACAAAGTGAACGTTCATTTTATTCTGTTTAACAACGTGGATGGCCACCTCTATGAACTTGATGGATGGAGGCCTTTTCCGGTGAACCATGGCGCCAGTTCAGAGGACTCACTGCTGCAGGACGCTGTCCCAGGTCTGCAGAGAAGTCACTGAGCGTGGGCAAGGGGAGGTCTGCTTCTCCGCCGTGGCCCTCTGCAAGGCAGCCGAATGCCTCGAGGGGTGTGGGGGGGGGCACTTCGCTTTCTCTCCCCTTCCCTTCATCGTGAAAGTATATCCCTACCTATGTGGTCTGAAATGCTTCAGTACTTGTAGAGCACAGCTGTTCTCCTTCGGTTCTGCAGATAAGCACTTACCCTCAACCTCGCCTACTCACTAGCAGAGCTCACTGTCCATTGAGCAAGCTTGGTGTCACCCTCTGATGGCAAAGCATTCCCCTCATTGTATGTCTTATACCTCAATATCTAATGCTTTAATGGCTATGTTGGTTTCTGACTGTAAGCTAAGGCCTTGGATGTGGTTTAATTGTCCTTAAAAGGGATAAAATTTTTCTGCTGCTAAGAGATAAAAAACAAACAGGGGCTTCCCTGGTGGCGCAGTGGTTGAGAATCCGCCTGCCAATGCAGGGGACACGGGTTCGAGCCCTGATCTGGGAAGGTCCCACATGCCGCGGAGCAACTAGGCCTGTGAGCCACAACTACTGAGCCTGTGCGTCTGGAGCTTGTGCTCCGCAACGAGAGGCCGCGACAGTGAGAGGCCCGCGCACTGCGATGAAGAGTGGCCCCTGCTCCCAGCAACTAGAGAAAGCCCACGCACAGAAACGGAGACCCAACACAGCCATAAATAAATAAATAACAAAACAAACAAACAACAAAACAAACTAAAGTAGTAATACAAGTTTCATTATGGAAGCTGAATAAGATAAAGGAAGGATGACCTCTTCAATTGGGCAGAGATGTTTTCGTCATTTTTTTCCCATTTTAGTAACAAATCACAATTGTGCTTACCCATTTCAACGCTAGATTTCTCAACAGATGCTAGGTCTAATCTAGTAGTCATGCATGACAGTTTTGAGTTCCATTACTCAATATATTATTAAAGTTCTATTATCTTTGAAAATGATTACACCATGTTTAGTAGCAAAATTTTTTTTTTTTTTTTTTTTTTTTTT
>NW_020185339.1:14638209-14664604 GCF_003031525.2 Neophocaena asiaeorientalis asiaeorientalis
GACGCACAGGTTCAGCCGCCATGGCTCACAGGCCCAGCCTCTCCGCGGCATGTGGGATCCTCCCGGACCAGGGCACAAACCCACGCCCCCTGCATCGGCAGGCAGACTCATAACCACTGCGCCACCGGGGAAGCCCAGTAGCAAAATTTTTAAGGATGATTTCTTATCTAAAATCTCAGTGATCTAGCATGGATTTTGATTATTAATTGAGGCTTGTCAACACTTTGAAGATGTCTTGAGGATATCTGGAATTTTCTCTACAAATGAATTCTAGTATTTCCAATGGTTATTATTGCTACCATTAATGAATAGTATAATGTCCTGGTCTAGATACATAACCCAAGTGACCTAAGTGGTCAACACTGTGTTTCAAGGAGATTTCATCTTTCAAAGGATGAAAGTAGATAACTTAAATTCTTTATTAAAAAATAGAGTTGAGAGTAAAAATGTCTAAATGAAATCACCTTATTTTCCCTCTAAGAAGGAAATGGGAGCAAGAAAATTGGAGGCACACGTTCCCAGCAACCTTTCTCTGGGTTAATGGAGGTAACAAGGGCCGCCTTTATAAAACAGATAACTAATAAGGACCTACTGTATAGCACAGGGAACTCTTCTCAGTACTCTGCGGTGACCTATATGGGAAAAGAATTTAAGAAAGAGTGGATATATGTATAACTGATTCACTTTGCTGTGTAGCAGAAACTAACACAACATTTTAAATCAACTATATACTCCAATAAAAATTAAAAAAAGAAGAATGCCTTAATTGTGAAATGCATTACCACTCATTTCCTACCCTGAGTAAGCCTGGTCTCATTTTTGAAAAGAATTTGAACCAAGAAGAAGTTGAACTCCAATAGTGACTCAAATCTCCAGGAACATTTCATGTCTGCTGGCCATATTCAAGTCACTAGACAGAGTAAGGAAGAATACTGCCAGAGGGTTCAACACCCAAATTTCAGTTCTGAGCACTTCCAGGCCCATCCTTTCCCTCTTGCTTTCTAATTACGTATGTATTTAACTCTTCTGTAGATCAACTTCAAGAGCTTTCAGGGGGTTGGGGGGGAAAGGCAGGTGGAGAGAGAGCATTTCAAGGACAACAGGATAAAAACAGCCTGAACCTGGCTTGACAGAAAGTATTTCCAAGGCATAAGATAAAAAAGATTCCAAATTTCCCAAAAAGAAACTGGATTGGGATATTGAGGATGAGGGCTCCGGCAGGTTACATACACGAAGGCCCTCCTTAGCCAGCAGTCACGGGGAAGCAAAGAAATGTAGTGACTGAGGGACCCATCGGCATATCTGAGTCCAAATACCAGCTCCACTCCTTACTATGTGACCTTGAGAAGTTACCTAGCTTTCCCAAGCTTCAATTTTCATATCTGTAAAATGACAGTGATAACAGTTCTTTCCCTGCAGGGTGGTGGTGAAGGTTAAATGATTTAATCCATGTGAGGCAGCTAGCGAAAGGTCTGGAACATATTAAACATTCCATGAATGTGACCTACTACTGCAATTATTAGGGGGAAGCCAGTCAGCTTGGGGTCCACTCTTGATCCTCTGACCCATGGCTCTCAGCCCACCATGCAATTTTCTACAGATGGAAGAGGCTGCTTCCCTATTTCTCACCTCTTTGCTGTCATTTTGCTTATAGAATGGTTTATGTCAAAAGAGATGAAAATAATAATGTATCTATTTACATCACATTATCCTTATTTTCTATCGTCTCTCAGAAATGCCCTGGTATTATCGAATTAGGCACATTTTGAAGATGACATCCCCCTAGAACTAATCAAACTGAACAATTTTTTATTCCTTGATATTACCCCGGATTCTCACCCATTAATGTAACAGCTGCACTACTTTTAAAGGAGGCTGGGAACACACGTGGCAGACTTTCGGCACTTGATGACTGCAATCGTGATTGTTTACTGAACACTAATATTCTGTATGTGTTATGTGGTTTAGCTTTCTAATGCCAACACTCATTCACTGCACATAATCATAAGTCTGCCGGGAGGAGAGGTATTTCTGCTCAATTCAAAATCTTTTATTCCAATTGTCTGCTGAGCTTTGTAACTCTTTATTAACACTAAACTCTCACATACTAAATTTCTGAATAAATCTAATGAAAGATAACCATTTAAAAACCTTACCTCTTGAGTACCAAACTAGTATTTCAACATTGCATAACCTTCTAACAATGGACTGCTCTTTGAAATTTGTCACTATGTCTGAAACATACATCTGATGTGTCCTGTACCTTTAGATGTCCTCCTGTATTTGAGATGTTACTGACACTGTTATTTCTCTTTCATGCAAATGTCTTCTAAAAAGCAGGTATAAAACCAAACGCCTCTTCCCTTTCTCTCTAAGCTACGTCTCAATAATTCTAACAATGTCTGCATGACAAATGAAAACTTCATCATTTATCTACTTTTTGTAAATGATAAAAAACAGCTAACCATTTGGTACTATTTCTGACTAAAGTTTCAGATGTTTGACCCACATCACATGTTTAGATCTCACTTTTTATCTGAATATTTTGGTGGATTCTGCTTAGAGCATGTATTTATATACACCATTCAAATGGTAGAAAAACTAATGAAACACAAGACCACCAAACTGTGCTGCATTTTAAAAAACTGTTAATATTCTGTTGAGTTGCTATATTCTGAGAAAAAATGATTTTCCAGCTTTTTAAACCATTGCTGATTACTACTGCTTATGTTTATTATTCTTTTTTAAAATGCTTTCCCGCTTTTTCTTCTGAGTATAAATATGATATATGCCCATTATAAGAATTCAAACAGAGCAGAAAAGCACAAAGATGAGGTTAGAAATCACTTGAAAGCCCACTCTCTAAGGACAGCCACCATCTGCATTTTGCTGAATGTCCTTAGTTACCTATGGATTTGTATGTGTAGACGTAATTCTACATCATGTCAAAGATCCTGGCTTTTCCAGTCAGCAATGTTGGGACATTTTTCCATGCCAATAAATGCACAACTCTGCATCCGTGGTTCTCACTATGTCCTCCGTTCCCTTCCAGTTAAGAGTAGGATGTGTAAGTGGAATGATGTGGAACAGGTAAAAGGGTTGAGTGACACTGATCTCCAACATCAGAGTTCCTAATTTTTTAACTTACCCCTTCACGATTGATGTTTGTTTCCAATGGTTCACAATTATACATTTGTTGGGTCCCAGTGCAGAGACAGTAGTTTGAAGGGAGCCTGGGTTAGACACACTTGCTGATCTTGGAGAGCTTCCCAAAGAGGCAGGAGGCAACTGGGACTCCCCCTGGAGACAAAGATGCTGGCAGCAAGCATTTCTGAGAGCTCATTCTACCGCAAGAAACTGGTGCTGACAAGTGCCACTTTGGAGTCCTCCCTCTAACCTACTAGAAGCAGGGGCTTAACTGCCCATCAGTGGGCCAGCACCAGTCCTGGACACCCCATCCCACCATGCTGGGACCCAGGCCCACGCCAGCAGGTGGGCAGCCATTGCGCAAGCCCTGCCTGCCAGTGTGCCTACAGTAGTCAGCCCACCGCAACAGAAGAGCCCAGGCAGCCCACAGAGGGGGCTCCCGAGAGCATACAGCTCTGGTGACCAGAGGGCAGTGTGCTGCTGGGCCCCATAGGGCATCTCCTACATAAGGCCACCTCTCCAAGAGCAGGAAATGTAACCGACCTATCTACTACATAGAAATAAACACAGAAAATTAGGCAAAATGAGGAGACAAAGGAATATGTTCCAAACGCAGGCACCAAACAACACCTCAGAACAAAAACTAAATGAAGTGGAGAAAAGCAAAGCAATCTACTCAAGAAAGAGTTCAAGGTAGTGATCAGAAAGATGCTCAGCAAACTCAGGAGAAGAGTGGATGAACACAGTGAGAATTTTAACAAAGAAAATGTGGAGAAGAACCATACAGAGTTGAATACAATAACTGAAATGAAAACTACACTAGAAGGAATCAACAATCGATTAGATGATACAGAGGAACAGATAGCAAACTGGAAGACAGTAGTGGAAATCACCCAGGATGAACAGAAAATAGAATTAAAAGAAATGAGGATCGTTTAAGAGCCCTCTGGGAAAACATCAAATGTACTGACATTCTCATTATAGGGGTCCCAGACAGAGAAGAGAGAGAAAGAGGCAGAGAAATTATTTAAAGAAATAATAGCTGAACACTTCGCTAACCTGGGAAAGCAAACAGACATCTAGGTCCAGGAAGCACAGAGAGTCCCAAACAAGATGAACCCAAAGAGGACCATACCAAAAGGCATATTATAATTCAAGTGGCAAAAATTAAAAATAAAGTAAGTAAATCTATCGATCTGTGTAACTCTCAACTACCAGAAGATTAGAAACGAATTCTTATTTTTTATTTTTTTGCGGTACACGGGCCTCTCACTGTTGTGGCCTCTCCCGTTGCGGAGCACAAGCTCCGGACGCGCAGGCTCAGCGGCCATGGCTCACGGGCCCAGCCGCTCTGCAGCATGTGGGATCTTCCCGGACCGGGGCACGAACCCGTGTCCCCTGCATTGGCAGGTGCACTCTTAACCACTGCGCCACCAGGGAAGCTCACGAATTCTTTTTTAAAAAGCCAGCCTCCTCTTTTTCTTTTCTCAATATATTGAACATATTGAAAGCTAATGTATATAAAAACAAAAACCAGGCACCTTCACTTAAACGCTTACATGGCTGTGGTTAGGGTTTGGTTTCTGATTCTTGTCTCTACCTTGGTTCTGAATCATGTTTCATGGTCTAAGTATAGAGATTACTGGTTTCATTCAAAAAGAGGGTCTGAAGGATCAATGGAAGAGAAACTGTGATATGAGATTTGATTTTATCTTGTCCCCACTGATAATCAGAATATCATTTCGCCCAGTAGTGAGTTACTACGATTATCTCATTCGGAAACAGATAGTAAAACTACTAGAACCATCAGCGAATGATTGTGTCAAAGTGTCCCCTCCATTCCTCAGCCTCAGGGAAAGGGAGAAGCAACAGCGGTGTATTTTGACGAGGAGTCCTCTTATTATCTACCCACCAATAGGCCTCTCCATATTTTCCTCTTTCTCCAGCTACTTCTTTTTTTTTTTTTTTTTACTTTTTGCAGTACACGGGCCTCTCACTGTTGTGGCCTTTCCCGTTGCGGAGCACAGGCTCCAGACGCGCAGGCTCAGCGGCCATGGCTCACGGCCCAGCCGCTCCGCGGCATGTGGGATCTTCCCGGACCGGGGCACGAACCCGTGTACCCTGCATTGGCAGGCAGACTCTCAACCACTGCGCCACAGGGAAGCCCTACCTCTGACTTTTGAAGGTTATCATTTCCTCCATTTCTCGTTAAAGTCCCTTCCTAACCTTGCCCTTCTCCTCCCAGCAAAGCATGTTGTAGAGAGAAAGTCTTTTCATCTTTAGGACCCCACAATCTGAAAAGAGGGAAAATCTTTGTGAACATTTATACCAATCCTTTCGTTCTTCAGATGAGGAAAGAGGGTCAGAGCCAAAATTAAAATTAGGTCTGGGACCTCCAGCCCAATGCTTCTTCTATTAGCTACGTCTGTGAAGTTAATGTTTAAGTTATGCATAGTTAGTTTTTAAGTTAACTGTGGTCTGTAATGCCAGCCCTGGGGCAGTCTGTCCGGCCTGGAGAAGTCACACCCACTTCAGCAGCTGAGCCCTCTTACTGAAGGCTGTGTCTACATATGATTAAAAGTGGGGTAAGTTCCGGGCTTCCCTGGTGGCGCGGTGGTTGAGAGTCCGCCTGCCGATGCAAGGGACGTGGGTTCGTGTCCCGGTCCGGGAAGATCCCACATGTCACGGAGCAGCTGGGCCGCTGAGCCTGTGCGTCCGCAGCCTGTGCTCCGCAGCGGGAGAGGCCACAACGAGAGGCCCGCGTACCGCAAAAAAAAAAAAAAAAAAAAAAGAGGGGGAGAGAAGGGCTCATTGGATATTTATAGTGGGGAAGTTCCATCCAGTGGCTGCTTGTCCCAGGCACCCTTTCCCCATCTCACCCAACAAAGTCTAAACCTACCATCTCCATTCCTAATCATCTACAATTCCTGCATTTCATGACTGGTAACAGGGGAACGTATGTGGCAATGAAAGGCTATTGCAGTGCTTTGCAGTGTTTTGACAACAAGCATCTTTGTTCAGTGTATTCTCGTCAGAGGACACTAGAATTCACTTTATTTGAATTCTCATGACATTTTTTGCCTCTCTTAGAGTATTGTGTATTTAAGAAAAGCATTATTTTAAAATTAAGGTTTTCATTAAAAACTACTATTTATCTTTTCCTATAATTTTTTTTTTTTTGCAGCAAATTGTGACATTTTTCTATTATTGTAGCAAGACAAATTCACTTTGGGAAGATAAATGTCACATTTTAATGAAAACCAGCTTCCTGTGTGGAGAGGAAGAGTGATCTTTAAAGGGGAACCAATGTGCATACACTTTGACATTTCTCATTCTTCTTAGCCACAACATTAAGATTTACATTTATTTTTTAATATTGGAGAAGTTACCCTATAAATCCCATCAGGAAGATGAATGGGATACATTTGGAGCTCACTGACCCTCACAAACTAAGTCCAGAAAAAACTTCCTGACACAAGAAAAATTTGCAGTGAAATGGGAGATGAAATAAAGCAAATGAGAATTGGAACAGGGGGATGTTCTGGAAAGGGGCCACATGAGCATGCCACATAACACAGGAGAGCCACTTCTTCCATTTGAGGTTGGGAGAGGAGTGGTGAGCCCAAGGTTAAGCTATGTGGGAATTTTACCTCCGTGCATTGGCTGATGTAAAGGTGAGCTACATGCCTAAATGAGTCTTTTTATACACATAAACTCACATCATTCATAGTGGACATTTATCTTTTCTTTTTTTTTTTTTTTAGCTGTCCAGCATCTGAAACTCCTTCTTAGGTCTGGGGAATTTCTTTTTTTTCTTTTCTTTCTTTCTTTATTTTTGGCTGTGTTGTGTCTTTGTTGCTGCGCGGGCTTTCTCTAGTTGTGGCGAGCGGGGGCTACTCTTCATTGTGTTGCGCGGGCTTCTCATTGCGGTGGCTTCTCTTGTTGCGGAGCACGGGCTCTAGGTGCATGGGCTTCAGTAGTTGTGGCTCCCAGGCTCTAGAGCGCAGGCTCAGTAGTTGTGGCGCACGGGCTTAGTTGCTCCACAGCATGTGGGATCTTCCCGGACCAGGGCTCGAACCCGTATCCCCTGCATTGGCAGGCAGATTCTTAACCACTGCACCACCAGGGAAGCCCTGGGGAATTTCTTATACTGTGAGTCATGGCTGAAAGCAGGGCCCGACCCCCCACTACAGAAGCAGAAAAGAGTAGATACCACCAGCTTTTCCCATTCTCCAAGGAAAAGAGTACAGGTGTGCTCCCCTGGCTTGTTCAACCAAATGGTCTCACTCAGGTCTCAGAGGCAGGAGCAATTACTGCAAATAGGAATTCAGTTCAGCTTCAGGGACTACAACACCCAGTGTCCAGTAACAACAGGGGAAGCTGAGGGCATGCAGCAGCTAGTGCTGGTGGCAGTGAGGTTACAAGAGGCCCAGCCACTAGCGGACAGCAGCAAGCATCCTTCCCAGACTCATCCTGTGGTTGACACTGGGCTAGGAGTGTCCATGCCTCTCATATTTTCTAAGTTTCTGCCCAGTTTCCCAGCTTGATTTTCTAGAAACCCTTGCTACTGAAAGTGTGGTCTGGGAACTTGTTGGGAATGCAGAATCTGGGCCTCACCCCAGAACCACCTAGTCAAAGTATAAAAGTGTAGTATAGGGCCTTGCACATAGTAGGGCCTTCGTGAATATTTCTGGATGTATAGATGTATAAAAATGTGTTTTGGGTTCAGCAAGATCAATCAGAAATATATTTCTTCAAAACGTGTATATGTGAACAGCCCTTAACCCAATGGCTGTACTCCGGAAAAGAACATGAAGTATTGTACATAATGAATTGCATTTTAAATGCATTTTGTTGATATTTAAGAGATTCTCGTGTAAACTCATTATGCCTTTTCAAAGTGGATAATCACCCTTTCATTTATCTGTGTTGTTGACTTGTATTCTTTAAAGCAGGGCACACCACAGTAAAGATTACTGCAATAAAATAAGTTGTTACTGAGATGACCACTGAAATTCTCTCCATGGCCCTCATTATTTAGGTCCTTGTCTGTCTTTCTATGGGTTCCCTAAAATGCCAGCTGCATGTGATCTTGGTGTGTATCCATCCCTAGCTGAGCACCCACGATGGATACACAAAACAGTTCTCTTTACAAAGTCAGCCAAACACTACGATTCTAAAGCACTGCACTGTATTTTGCTACCTGCAGTTATTGGACATTAAGGGCAACCTGCCCTTCCACTTGTCATCATGCCAGCCTCAAGAGCCTTCAACAGCCATCGCAAGACAACGTTGGCAGAATGCCACTAATACAGTGCCTGAGAGAACACCCAGCTCTCCCATTTTCACCTAGAAGAGAACAGCTCCTGGAAAGCAAACTTACTTTTCAAAAGCTTTGTTGAAGAAAGCTGGGGAAGTGATAGAGGGAGAATTGGAGGAGGAAGAGATGGTACAACTTTGCCATCAGACAATCAGCCACTTAATTACTTGCTCTGTTCGGCAGAGTTTCTTAACCCTTTGAGCCTTTAGTGTCCTCCTACTTCACCTGGAGCTGGTAAGAATGTTTATCTGACAGGGTATTGTGGGCATTAAGCGTGAGAATGGATATAAAGCACACTGTCAGGCACCTAATTATTGCTCTGTAAATATTCGCTCTTACAATTGCTGTATTCCTACTTCAAGATGTGAGGTCATCAACAATTTATGACGTGATCTAAAACTAGTCATATGTCATAGATTGGATGATTTTCAGTGAGATAGAATTTGATCCCCATTCTCCCACCCCAAACACCACAACTTTTAATACCTGCTCACCATAGATTTTAAGAAATACTGTGATGCAGATAAACAAAGCAGGGGCTTTGGTATTAGATCAGGATTAGAATTACAAAACCATAAATGTTATCCCCCTTTCCCCTTCCTAGGGGTTCCCAGATTTTTATTTAGGTATCAATCCCTCCTCCCCACAACCCACATGCTGGAGGGGAAGTTAACTCAGACAGTGGACTTAATGGGCCTACGGGAAATCCCATCCCCCTTGCCAGGGTGACTGGTTCAAGAAATCAGGCCTCAGCCAATCAGGGCATTTAATCCCCTGATACAAAGATTAATTTAATAATGGACCAACGAACTGTGAGGAGAGACACAGCAGCCATGAGAATGCATCTCATCTCCTGTCGCAGGAGCGTGGTTGACCAAGGGCTCCAGGTGCTGCACTTTGAAATCCATCCCCTGGTTTATGGATCCTAAGGGTACTAAGACAGACTGGTTCCTGGGAGACACTGAACTCCTTTGTCAACTGATTTTGCCTAAAGGATTTCCCTGAGGCTTTGCTCAGAGGGCACCGCAATGTAGGACTCTTTCTCTCACTGCACAGGAGACCTCTGGCAAGGTCTGACAGCTCTTCCAGCCTTCCCAGCTCCTTATTTCGTTTCACACTTGCACTTTATCTCTTATAAAAGCTCAGCACGTATAATCCTACTTTGATGTCTGCTCTTAGAGGACCCTAACACAGGGGGTTTGCTGGAGGCTTCTAGAAAATAAGCCTCTTTGCTCTTCTTAAGGTGCTGGGAATGATGCTCTTTCTTCCTCTGTATTTCATGAACATCATGTAAAGCCTAGAATTGCTCTGGTCGTTTTCCCAACAAGAGTTCTCTTCTCCAGGTTAAATGTCCCTAGATTCTTCATCATCTCCTTATATTAAATGGTTTTTAGACCCTTTAACTATCCTGGGCATACCTAGAGAACAAAACTGTCTAGGGAAAACAGAAAATACAGCAAGAGTATATTCTCCCTTGTTTCTCATACTGCAGCATTATATGGCTTGAGCTTTTAGAGAAACCGTATGTATATGTTCTTAGGAATTCGGTAGCCACCTTGACCTGTTTGAAAGACTGACACATAGAATACAACTATCAAATGCTTATTAATTCGCTCTTCAGCAAATGGAGCAGCAGAGAACACAGACTCCAGATCCAGACTGAGTTCCAATCCCAGCTTTACCTCTTACAAGCTATGTGTTCTTGGGAAATTTAATTAACCTCCCTGAACCTCCATAACCTCCTCTATAATTACAGCACCTACCTCATAGTGTTCTATTAATTACTCATAAAGTATTTAGAGTAGTCCTGTACATAGAAAGTGCAAAGTAAGTGTTAAATAATTAAATATTTTAAAGCACCTATCATTGCCACCAGAGCTAGAATTCACAAAGGTCGATGACTTAAGCAACTCTCAACTGATTTGACTATTGTTCAATACCTTCTTCTTACCCCACATGACTTTACCTCCTGAACTCACATCTATAAATCATGATGGAATGTATTAGGCATATGTTCTTGTTTGGAAGGGAAATATTTGAAATTTCTTGTAGGTAAGCACCATACGTCCTATGAATAAATATACATTCTTTTCTCCACTTCCTCAACTTCCAAAGTGTTTCTAAAATTCTCCTGGGAGCTCCTGTTTAATCTAAATGTAACATACATTCATTTTCTTAGTATATATTTTGGAAGTGTTTTGCACTTATAATCAGCTTTGGGTTTAAAAATGGATAAAGAACTCTCAGACCTTATCTTTACTCTGAGTGTAAGGTACAGTGAAGCAAGCAAATGCATCCAAGACATTTGGATACCATTCAATTCCTATTTCTCTTGTGACATAAGGTGAAGAGGTGAGAGGATGATTTACATACTCAGATAAGTGAAACTGCTAGCGAGACAAAGATTTTTGTGATTTGATTATCTGATCGTTTGCTTACAATGAGTAAACAAAGTGGTTGATTCCCTACTATTCATTCCTATTCTTTTGTTTAAGCAGTTTATAGTCCCAGAGAGTATAACATATAAATGATGCAGACTAGAGAACTAAATGCATAATTCTACACTAGGTAAGCACCGGGCTTTCTCTTGCTATGTTTTCCTCTCAAATGTCTGCAAAATGAGTAGTGTAAGGAACAGTTCTAGATTAGGAGAATTTTGCAGGAAATTATCTTTACCTGGTCTACAAAATCACACACTACAATAGTAATTGCAAATAGTGACTGATTCAGGTACCTCACCTTAATCATCTCTGGAAATATTTCTTTATGCCATTTATTCTTAATATCTGAACCCACCTTCGGTAATGTAGTATGCAAATTTTTTTGATAAAAACGAAACCTACATCATAGCATAAACTATACGTTTTTGCTACCTTTAATTTAAGCCAAAATATCTAAAATACACAGAAACATAGTTACAAAGTAGTTTCCAGACTAATGTCCCATCATTCTTCCTCAGGAAGCTTGTAATTTTTTTTTGTAACCATCTTTACAATCTACTGAAAAGAAGAAAACAAAAAACCCAGTTCCATTCCATATACACAGCAAAAGCCAAGCTGTTCAGAATTCTTTCTGGTTAACTGAACACCTCCAACACACACACACTCCCTGACCTTCTTCAGAAGCAAGTTTCAAAGCTTTCAGGCTGAGCTGTCCCTTTTCCTCAAAGTTCTAGCCTCTTGAACTTTTCTAAGGATTGAGTCTCTCCTTCCCCCATGCTTGGTACTCCACCAAGGAAAGTCTTGATATCTCTGGGATAACTTGGCCTTAAAATGAAAACTGTAGACAAACTGATAAATAACAGTGCAAGGAGACTTTAATTAATTCACTTTCTCCCATCAGGCACTGACACATGCAGACTGTACTACAGCTAAACTCTAAATAACCATAAAATATCAGAGGAGAGGTGTAGCCTCCACGTTCCCAAGATGGCATGGTGCCGGAGGAAGCATCTGACTGGGTTTTAGGAACCCCGTGTTCCATTCTCCCTCTGCCACTAACACACTGGTAACTTGAGGCGGATCCCTGATGATGATGTGCACGGCACATGTTCTTTGCACACCACCTTCAAATCCATCAGTACATTCTGTCAGAAGATTGCTTCCGTTTGCCCATGTCCACACCAACCCTCCCTCACCACACACACCACCATTGCCCCCGTTTTACTCTATCTTGCCATCACTCTGAGCAGAAGATAATTGCTTTACACTGTTGTGTTAGTTTTCTGCTGTATAACAAAGTGAATCAGCTCTGCGTATATGTATATCTCCTCCTTTTTGGACCTCCCTCTCCCTCCATGCCACCCATCTAGGTCATCACAGAGCACCGAGCTGAGCTCCCTGGGCTATACAGCAGGTAACAGTACTTTTAAGCGCTCTTGGTTCTGGGAATATTCAGAGCACCTGCCTACTCTAAAGCCCCACCATTAATAGGTGTTTACCTAAGCAGATAAGTTTTATTTTTAGCCAAAGCTGACTGCAGTTGGAATGGTAAATCTTACAGTGCAAAAAAGTAATTCACTTTAATGAAAATAACCACAACTTACATAGCCTTTACTATATGCTGTCCATAGGAGTATCTAAAGTTACCTCCTTTGAAACAATATTCTAGTGAGGTAGGCAACACCATCCAAGTTTCACAGGTGAGACCTGGAGCTTACATTACTTACATTACTCTAAGTCACACATCTTCTTAGACGTGGAGCTGGAATTCCAACCTGGCTCTCCTGACTTCTACACCAGCAAGAGCACCAAATGCCTCTTCTGTTTTATTTTCCACACTGTGATTTGATCCTTCCTTTCACCTTCTGTGCCCACAAGATTGTTACCTCTTCCTTAAATATCCACTCATCTCCAGGTGAGAAATTGTCTTTAAAACTTAAGACGATTTAAAGCAAATGCCTCCATTTTGAAATGGGTGTGAAGTAAACCCTCTTCCCACTTCCTCTGCAGGGCACAGCTGGGTCCGGTCCATACTGGGTGTGTCTGGACAAAAGGGAGGCAGGGTGGAGACTGTGGACAGCTGTACCTTTGTGAGATCTCTAGAAAGGTCAAAGCCTGCCTTCTAGGATCGTGGGCAGAAGGAAGGAACGTCCATATGCTGATTACACAGTGTCCTCATTCGCTCATCCCACATGGAGTCACCAGTCCTGCCTGTTTTCCACAGGTTCCAGCTGATCCATCCCCACAGGGATGGTGGATGTCTTGTGAAAATAGCATATGCTTTGGTTGCAAACAACCCTGGGTTCAACACCATGTCTGTAAAGAGGTGACTTCTACACTCACCTCCCCTAGTCATTTGGAGGTTACATCAAATCACATGGAAAGCGCATTGCATATGGGAGATGTGTGATAAACATCCATGGCTTTGGCCTCCCCTCTATTGACAATTCTGCTTCCTTCCATCTTCCTGATGTCAAGGGACAGTGGGACCCTCTGTGCCTTCCCCTGAGGGTGGAATCCAGCCTCCCTCAAGCTTCTGAGGCTTCTGAATCAGCCTCTGCTTAGGGCTCCCCGCCTTTCCTAAGTCCCTTTCATCTCTCCCTGTCATCTCTTTATCCAGTTCGCAACAAACCTCTAACCTCAGGAAGCTTTGCATTGTTGCAAACCAGCAGAGAGCCCTAAATCTTATAGCATTTAGTCTGAATGGCTTGCTGATTCATCACACCATCTTGTTTTCTGCTTATCTTTCTCTAAGACACCCTGTACCCCCAACCTGATGGCACTTACTACATCCTCAGTGCTGTGTTAAGTTGGGCCACTTCGAATGGCCATTCATAGGTGCTTGTTCTTCCAAAGTTACACAATGCGACCCGCTGATTCTGTATCTAATAAAAACATATTAACTGGACTGGAAAATTAGCCTGACTCTGATTTCCCATGACCTCAGACTGCTACGCATGGCTTCTGAGAAACCAGAATTTGGGAATTGCCCCCTTTTTTTTGCAGCAGAATTCCGGTGGAACTCAGGGGAAAAGCTAATGCTCACCCACCAACTCTGTGGTCGTCAGCCTCCAAGATATCCCCCAATGATTCCCACGTCCTGATATTCACACCCTTCTATAGTGCCCTCCCACGCTATATCAGGGTTGGTCTGTCCTACGGTCTGAATGTTTGTGTCCCTACAAAACTCATATGTTGAAGTCTTAATGTCAATGTGGCGGCATTAGGAGGTGGGGCCTTTGGGAGGTGCTTAGGTTAGGAGGATGGAGACCTCATGAATGGGATTAGAGTTCTTATAAAAGAAACCCCGCAGAGATTCCTTCTCTCTTCCACCATGTGAGGACCGTAAGAAGGTGATGGCTATGAATCCAGAAGACAGCCTTCACCAAAACCATGTGGTGACCATGCTCACACCTTGATCTTGGACTTCCAGCCTCCAGAAGTGTGAGAAATAAATTTCTGTTGTTTACAAGCCACTCAATCTGTGGTACTTTGTTATAGCAGCCAGAATGAGGAAAGTACAGTTTGTGTAACCAACAGAATACAGGAGGAGGGACAGGATATTGCTCTAGAGGCTGGATTATAAATGTCATTGTGGCCTCTGTCTTGCTTTCTCTGAATCACTCGCTTGAGTGGAAGCCAGCGGCCATGTCTTAAGGACACCAAGCAGCCCAGTGGAGAGGCTCACATGGAGAAGAACTGAGGCCTCCAGCCAACTGCCCTGAGAGGGAGCCTTCTTGGAAGAAAATCCTCCAGCCCCAGCCAACATCTTGCCTGCAGCTTCAAGGGAGACCCTGAGCCAGAACAACTTTGTTAAGTTGCTCCCAGTGTCCTGATTTTCAGAAACTGTGGAAAAATAAATGTCTGTCTCAGACTGACATGTTTCAGTGCAAAATTTTATGCAGCAAGATATAATACAAACTCTCTTTCCTGTTTGCTGCTACCTCTCTCCGCCTGCAGAAGTGTCCACCACCCCATCTGAGGTAAACGACCTTGACTTTAAAATTATTTGACTGTCATTTTATTACCAGATGACATAACCCAAAAAAGTCAACCTAACAGATATTCCTTAACAAGAATATCTGGTTTGACTATATTATAATTGGGAACAAAACATAAAATACATTTGCAGTTTTTTCCCTAGAGAGTCAGGGTTTTAATGGGATACTTTAAAAGAACTTGAAGAAAGCTGCAACGACTGGTGTTTTGAAAGTCAAACACCCTTAGTCATTATAAGACACAATAAAGAAAATAAAGTCATAAATCACCCCCTAAGGATGCTTTTGTCATCCAAAGAGAACGTCTCTCAGAACAGACTGATACCCCGCACACGAGGTACACACCTTCCACCACCTTCTATTCAGTACCTTAATGTGCGAGGCATCAGGGCAGGAATATACAACATATTTCCTCTGGAAATTCAGAATCTATACACTCTAGAGAGAAACAATCATTAGGTCACAATTTTGTATTCTGCTTTATCTAGAAAACACACACGCGCACAAACGATATATCAGCTATAGACTATTTACATAAAAAATGTTAGTTTGTAACTACTTGCTCCACGGAGATACTCAAAGCAGATGATTAGGAATGAAGTAAAGTCCAAGGAATTTTAAAGTCGGGCATTTATTTATAAATTAGAAAAACATGACAGGCTATTTGTAGGGCTTAGTACAAATAAAAATGAAAGCCCCTTGTTTGAAAATCATTAAAAACTTCAGGATAACCGCAGAGTGTTAAATTAAGCACAGGGCGTTTCTGAGCAACAGGCCCTTGCAGCGACCCTGAAGACAGGATACATTTTGTAGCCTGTTAAAGAGCTTTCTCAGGAGTTACATACTGGAAGAAAAGAGAGTTAGGACCCGAAGGCATCAGTGGACGGCTTACTGAGTGACACAGAGAAGCGTTTATTGGTGTAACAGTAAATAATATTTCTGTCATCTTCGTAGTTCCCAAAGCAATTCCCCCAGATGCAGTATCTCACCGAATTGCAGCAAGAATTCTGTGAGATATTAACGTTATACCTCTTGTATAGAAGGCAAATTGGGGTCGTCCAAAGTGGTCAAGTGACTCCTTCAAGGCCACTCAGACCACACAGGACCTAGATACGTCGCCTGACTACAAATCCAATTTTCTTTCCACGAGATCAACACAGTCTTGTGGGTTACAACGAGGCGGAGAACTTCATGTGTGCAACCCAGCCGCTCACTAGTGACAGCTGGGTGATAGGTGGCACTGACAGACTGCATGGATCGGGTGTTTCCAAACCTGTGGGTCTGACCCAACTTGATAGCCAACACCAGACCAAATTCCCTATTCCTGACCCCTCCTCCCCACCCTCTAACGATAGCATCAGACCTCAGCCCTCCATCAGTTTCTAGACCGGACAAGTAAAGTGCCGGTCAGCCGAGCAAGCTCCCGCTCAGGTTCGCCTTTTATAAGATCTAGGAATCTGAGGCAAATGTCCTATGTTTGACTGTTGCACAGTCTTTTTTAATGTAATGCGTGAATATTTACCTTTAATAGCAGCTTAAAGGACTCTCAAATTATAGATATCATTCTAACTGATCTCTCGTCTCTTCCAAAAAGGTAGATGAGAGCCAGAACGAAACCTGCCAGCATAAATCTACACTTGAAGAAAACAAAGTTAATAGTCACTCTTAAGCTCGTTTCATTTTCTCCATTCTTGCGCTAAAACCATGACAATTTATGTGGTTTGGGGACAAATTTTAATTATGAGAGACCTAGAAGCAAATTATTAAAACAAAACCCACAATGTTCTTTATTAGTACTACTCTTAAATGACATTACTTACGAAATATTAGCTTTTAATTGGTGATTACATAAATGTGATTAAAATACTTCCACAACCCTAATTTATAATGTTGCCTTCTTGTTTCATGTTTCCCGCTGCAGGAAGTCCAATGTTGAGTGTAAGGCATTTCCCTCAGATTCCAGCTTTATTTCTGACTTGCTGGAAGGCACTGGCTCAAACTCCTAACCTCTCTATATTTCAGTTTTCTTGGCTATAAAATTGCGAGCGCACAGTGCTCGCCTGGTTTGCAGGGACGCTTGGGAAATTCTGGCTCTAGAAGTGCAAGACACTTTAAAAGTACAAACTATCATTATGTTTACTCTCACAACTTGCTTGAGTGTATTACAGCAAAGGTTTCACGGTGCTATCATACAGGAAATACATATTTCAAAATACTGGTAAAATGGAAATTGTACAGGTTTGGGAATGGGTGTTCTGAGATCCGGCAAGAGTCAGAACGTCTTGAAAAATATTGTGAACCTTCAAGTGCCAAGATAAAAATCAAACCCAGAGACTATTCATATCTTACAATAAAAGAGAGAAGATTTTCAAGAATGGTATATGCTTAGTCTCAACTGCGAAGCCAATATTAATATACATGAAAATATTATGACACATATTATGTAATAAATCCTATGTAATAAGACATAATATATAATATATCATCATCCACCTTTGTTTTATTGCTATTATCCCATTTCTTGTTCCTTACTGCAATTAGGTGAGGAGTATGAAATATCAGAAGTGTCCAGATAAGGAAGTTTCATAAAAGAATGGGAAAGCATAGCAACAAATGAAGAGGATGTAAAAGGGCAGGGACGAGAATTTAAAGGATGGAGAAAGAAAAACAGGGACCTTCTCGAGAGGCTTCCCGAGGTATTTTGTCTACTCCTGTTTGGGGTCCTTCTCTGTTCTGAATGGTTCTTCCTGGTTCCCCTTCCCCCGCCCCCGGGGGCCAAAATCCCAAGAGGGATATTCCGTAGCATTAGACAGAGGAAAGGTCAAGGTCCAAGCCCTTGAATAAGATGCTTTTCTAATGAATGATTTAACACTCCTCCCCTGACCCCAGCAATCATGCCATGCTATGTGTTTGACTGGCTTTTTCTAAGCTCTCTGTTTTAAGACTTTATTTCTGCAGGGGGGCAGTGGGAGCAGTTTTAGGTTCACAGCAAAATTGAGAGGAAGGTACAGAGATTTCCCATATCCCCCCGTGCCCACACATGCATAGTCTTCCTATCAACATCCCCCAACACAGTAATGAGCTCTTTTTTTTTTTTTTAGCATTTTTCCCTGGCTTGTCCCCAAGTAGCCACTTCCTCTCAGCTCACCCTGTGTTTTTTCCCTCCCTATTTCCCTTCATTTGTTTTTCTTGTAGTTCTCCTACACTTTATTTTGTCTTCTGAGCCATCATATCCTCTATTAGCTGAGGTTATCTCTGGGGCTGGCTCGCATCTAGACAACATTCATTTTCTTCTGATCCTACTTTAGAAGGGAATTTCAATTAATTATTCATGCATTTTTTTTCTCCCAAAGGGATGATCGCTCAGATTTGCTAAGGTCCCCGCCTGTCCTACACTGGTACAGAGTTTCGTCATCTGGAGGCCAGCTGTCAGGTAGCACGCAAGCCCACACTTCCCTTTATTGAAGGACCATCCCACTCCCAGCGCTGACTCTCCAGCCTGCCTCCGACCTCATCCATACCTTGGCTCTATTTTTCAAAACTCCTTCCTTGATCACTAGGTATTGTCAGTTGCAAATTCAAGCATGTGAGAGAAAAAAGTACCCTGAACTCTATTCCATCCCAGGACGTTAAATATTATCAAGATAAGCTCAGCCTTAATCCTATGGTAGTATTAACTGAAGGTGTTTAATTCCATTTTCTGCAGATGACTTCTTCTATAAAGCTGTGTTCATTCCCAAGCTGCTGGGGCAGACCCAGGAGCAGCCATAGAAGAAAGTGTGTGAAGGTAAAGAGACATATACCTCAGACATCCTTTCTCTAGGGACTGTCTCTCAGCAGCTTTTGATAGTAAGTGGCCTTATGAGAATTTCTTCTGCTTCCCCCCGACCTTTAAAACAAAACAAACAAACAAACAAAACTTCTACCTTGATTTTTCAGCATTACATGCACCATTTTAAATAGGTTAAGGAAATTTCCGTGGCACCTCTTCTTAAGAGGCTGCCTTTTGTTCCGAGAGTTTAAAGCATCTAAAAGATAGGATCCTGTACTTAAGGTGAAGGAGAAATGCCAGGATCAGGGAAATTGGAACCTAGAGAGGGGAAATTACTTGTTTCACAAGAGGACTGATGGTGAAGTTAGGATTAGATGTTTAGCTGTCGGTTCTTTCTCCCTAATGCCCGGTCCATGTGCTCAAGGCTCAGGGCCACTAATGATAAATTACAGTGGCTTCTACAGAAAACAGTGGACTTCTTGAACCAGAGCTTCCTAATATTCCCTCTTATAATAGCACACTGTGTGGTTTTTTTCTTTCACAGCTTTATCACAATTACAATAAAAAATGTATCTATTATTGCAAGTGATATCGAGAAACTTGCAGCAGACCAGTACTTCTGTCCAGCAAAATAAGGAAGGTTCAAAAATGCAGAAATCATCTGTGTAAAGGCAGTGGAGAGCAGCTGAGGGGCTGGGACGGGAGTGAGTAGAGTCAGAGAGATGTTCACCCATCTGGGGTCCTGGCAGGAGCTGAGAATCTGGGGACAGAGAAACCAGAAAATTTGTAGTTGAGACATGGGGGGGCCTCCAACACACAGCTGGATTCCCCTTCAGGACATTTCCTGAACTGCGGGTATATGAGGACTGGAGGCTAAAAAGCAGAAGCAGAAAGCCTCTGAAAATCATCTCAGTTTTCAGCAGCCTCGCAAGAGGAAAACTGGAGTTTGGGACCTGCCAAGAGGAGGGGCCAGGTGAAGACACCAGGCTCTCAGGCCAAGGCTGGACCATTATCTGGCCTCACACCAAACCAAAAATTAAATTGAGATGGAGCAAGACCTCAATGCAAAAGTGAAAACAATAAAACTTCTGAAAGAAAACAGGAAAAGATCTTCATGACCGTGGGGTAAAATTTCCTTTTTTTTTCCCAATTAAAAAATATGATGCTCTATTTTGCTTCTCAAAACACTGCAGCATTCTGAAAGAAATCAAACCTTTGTATTAGGAGTAAGGATGGAGGTTACCTGTGGGGGTAAAGGGGCAGCTGTAACTGGGAGGGGGCGTGGCTTCTCATCCTGGGGGCTTGTGTTCACTCTGAAAACTCATGAAGCTCCACACCGGCTAGACATACACTCTTCTGTAGTATGCTTCGCTTCAATAAACACATTTACATGAAACAGAAGTCTTAGCTTTCTAAACATACAAAATGAAAAGAAAAAGAAAAACACAGAATGCTGCAAATTGTGTGGTTAAAGTCAGAAGGCACTTTCCTTGAAGCACTGGCTATGCATTGACAATGAAGAGATTTTCAGTTTGTTTTCAAACCATCCGATTTAACTAAAAATAATCAGAACACTTCTCAGGCCAACTGATGTCCCTTTTCCATGGATAAGAATGTCAGCAGAGTGTTATGCCACTACAGTATACTGGAAAACAGGACAACCTGAAGCAGGGCCAACAGATTGGGCCTCATCCCTGAACTCGCTATGAAATGTGCCACCTGAATTCCCTGGCAGTCCAGTGGTTAGGACTCCGGGCTTCCACTGCAGGCGGCCCAGTTCGATCCCTGGTCAGGAACTAAGATCCTGCAAGCCACCTAGAGTGGCCAAAAAAAAAAAAAAAAAAGGTGCCACCTCCCACAGCATTACACTACCAAGCTCGGGCCACAGAGGTTGCCCGGTTTGTTTTGTTCTTTTTACAAACTATAGGTATGTACCGTTGATAACTCAGGATTTCTAATGGATAACACTACGTTACAAAGAAATTACAAATAATTTTAATTGCCCTCTCGTATCAATCTCTGAGTTGATGGAGTAAAGACAACAAGAGTGTCTTTTAATTTCAAAATTATTTAGAAATATGAACTTTGATAGCATTTCTAGGTGCTTCTGACACCCATAAACACTTCTTGGAAACCACTTGCAATTTCTAGAGCGCTTCAAAAACCACAAGGTGGTCATGTTCCAGTTATGCAATTAAACTCAGAGCAACTGATACCTTCTCAAATGGAAGGTGGGTTAGTTAATGCATTTGTCCTACATGTAGTCACATGATTAACAGTCAGCTGTCTTAATTATTCTCCTCCTGATCCTCTTTATCCCCATCTCATACTCATCTTCCTCCTCCATCTTCTTTTTCCAGAAAATGTTAAAGGGACCCTTTATCCTATCACTCTTCTTTTGATCATAGTTGAAGACATCCTTGTCATTCATCTCGTTCAACTCTGTTGCCTTTTTATAAAGTGATTTTTCGCTATCACTCAAATTATTCCACGTTTTATTTTTCTATCACTGTGTAACAACTTACTACGATCTTAGCTTAAATCAGCAGCATCCATTTATTAGCTCATAGTCCTGTAGCTCAGAAGTCCAGCATGGTGTGACTGGGTTCTCTGCTCAGCGAATCACAAGGCTGAAATCAAGTTATCAGTCAAGCTGAGTCCTCATCTGCAAACTCTAAGTGGACAACACTTCTGGGCTCATTCAGGTTGTTGGCAGAATTCAGTTCTTTGTGGTTGCAGGACTGAGGACCCTGTTTTCTTGATGGCTGTTGGCCAGGGTTCTCTCTCAGTTCTTTAAGGTGGCCTGAATTCCTTTCACATGGCTTCCTGCATCTCCAAGTCATATCCCCTTCATTCTTCGTATCTCTCTGACTTACTCTTCCATCAACTGGAGAAGGCTCTCTGCTTAGAAAGGTTTTGTTGATTAAATCACACCCACCCAGATAACCTATTTTAAGGCCAACTCTGCCACAGAACACAATCACCTGAGTGAGTGATGTCTCATCCCTTTTATAGGTTCCAGGAATTAGGGTGAAATACCTTTCACCTGGGGGCATTTTATTAATTTTGCATACCATACCATGTCACCAGCTTTTTGGCCACATCTGCAGTGGAAATGTCTGGGTTTGTGGATTTGCTCTTGGGCAGAGGTCAAAGTAGAAAAGGAAGAAGCCAGATAGGTTATGAGGGTATTTGGATATTGTGATCTTTTTTTCTCGCCTCCCTTAACTCGTCTCCAATCCTTCACTTCTCGATCAAAGTGCACTTTGCCGTTTCACCAAATATGTATTTCTCTTTCCCACACATTGTATCGCACCTCAGAGCACTTGGAAAATGCAAAGCTCACCAGATCTCTGGACTTTTCTCCACAAAGGTGGCATGAGCAGACGTCACACCTTTTGGTTTCTTGGGGTCTCCTCTGGCATCCTGACTGTGCTGCTTGCTAGTCCAGGCAACACAGTGCGTAACAGTTTCCCAGCCTTGTACTAACTGCTGCCACGAGAACTGCCTCAGGCAAAGATTTCTTAAGACACAGAAAGCAATAAACATAAGGGGAAAAAATATCGATCAATCGGACTACATTAAAATTAAGAACTTCGGTTCTTCAAAACCATCAAGAGAGTAAAAGGACACACCACAAATTGGAGGAAGAGAGTTTCTACTTCTGTCTGACAAAGGACTCTTCTCTGGAATACATAAAGCAGTCCTTCATATCAATAAGAAAAAGGAAGAGAACTCAATAGGAAAATGGACAAATGTCAGAAAAGATAATTCACAAGAGAAGATATCCAAACAGAAAATAAACATATGAAAAGGCATTCGATTTCATTAGTCATTGGGGAAATGCAGATTAAGATCATAATGCAGATCCCACAACATACCCTCCAAAATGACTAAAATGAAAAAGACAGACAATTTAGAGAGACCAGAACTTTCATACCCTGCTGACCAGAGGGCAAACTTTGACTACTTTGGAAAACTGTTTAATAGTATCAATTAAAACTGAATATACCCATAGCTTATACTCAACAATTCCACTCCCAACAGAAATGCATGCATGTATTCAACAAATGGCATGTACAAGAATGTCAACTGCAGTATTATTGTAGTATTCCCAAACAGGAGAGACCCCAAATGTCACCAACAGTAGAGTGGATACAAAAACCATGGCATATTCATTCATTCAGTAGAATAATAGGTAGGAATGAGAATAAGTAAACTATAACTCACACACAAAAAAGGATGAAACTCACAAACCTAATATTGAGTAGAAAAAGCCAGTCGCAAAAGAGTACATGTTATGCTTACCTTTTTATAAAGTTTAAAAACAGGCAAGGGCTTCCCTGGTGGCATAGTGGTTGAAAGTCCGCCTGCTGATGCAGGGGGACACGAGTTAGTGCCCCGGTCCGGGAAGATCCCACATGCTGCGGAGCGGCTGGGCCCGTGAGCCATGGCCGCTGAGCCTGCGCGTCCGGAGCCTGTGCTCCGCAACGGGAGAGGCCACAACAGTGAGAGGCCCGCGTACCGCAAAAAAAAAAAAAAAAACAGGCAAAAGTAATCTGTGGTTTTAGAAGTCAGAATATTAACCCTGGGGTCGGGGGGACTGTGAGTGGAAGGGGGCACATGGAGGTATCTGGAGGTGCTAAGAAGATTCTTGATCTGGGCATGAATTATAAATGTGTGTGTTCATTTTGTGAAAAATGAGCTGTACACTTATCATTTGTGCACCTTCTGTATGCGTTTTCTACTTCAACAAAAAGTTTACGTTATGCAAAGCAATTTATGTATCTATTATCTTTCCTACCCATGAGTGTGGAACCGCATCTGTTTTGTTCCCTACAATATCAGCAGCCCCTAGGCACTGCTTAACGCTGTTTCTTATTTCTTATTTTAACCCCCCCAACCAGTGGAGTAACATTTACCTGTGTTTTACCAAATACCTTTAGATATTGTAAGGCAGGTGTTTCAGATCAACCAGCTTGCAGAGGAGAGAATGGAAAGCAAAATGCAGTAAGGAGCTGCAATTTAAGCTCCCTGAGGGCAAGAGCTTTTGTATTGCTTGTTCACTTGTTCTGATAACTTTATGTGTATAAATCATTTAATCCTTAGAACAACCGGCCGAGGTGCCTCACAAATGAGGTAACTGATGGGAAAACTGAGCCTTAGAGAGGCTCAGGAACACAGTAGGGAATGAAACTGCCAAGACTCACACCCTGAATATGAGCTTGATCACAGCACTGTGTCGTTACCTCTGGTCATAGGAGTCACTTGAAAAGCATCTGTGGAAGGCATCCATAAAGGACCTCTCCAACATCCCTATTTTTCTCCTCCCACTTCTCCACACAGCCATCATTACTTACTAATAGTCGGGTCTCAGGGTGGGCTTGGGGGCTGAGAGCCGGGGGAGGGAGGGCAGGAGAGCATTTTAGCCCAGCCTCCCAGTTTAGAAAGTCTCAAACACAGACTTTTGACATCATTCCCAAATAAGCATACACATGGCAGTAACATTCATTCTTTCGACTGGAAGGAATCGTCCATCACACCACCTTAAACTTGGACCCCACTCTCTACAGCCCACCCTACAGAAATGTTACTTATAAACAGTGTAATCTTTGGAAAAGCAAGATCACTATACCATGCTTATTTAAGTGCACGTGTTAAAATTACTAATTTTTAAAACATAAACATTTAAAAATGAACCGCAATGTTTGTAATTCTGTTTTGGCCTTTCACGTTTTAACGTCCCAGGAATATTAAAAAAGAAGAACTGGAGGTGGCTGAGGCACTGTGATTTGCGGGGAGACCTGGTTAATGCACAGACGAGTTCTGCGTGCACAGTGGCATTGTATCTCCTGCCAACCCCAGGTGTAAGCGCTGCTACACAGGAGAGAAAAATGGGGAGCCCTCGGGCTAATGTGAATCACTAAAACCCACTGAAAACTGAAAGCCTCATTTAGTTTCAACTTTTTACCCTGCAAGTCTTGTTCCTAGGGTGGCTTTTAAATAGCAACAAGAATGTTTGATTTTCCTTTCACTTCCTTCCCTCCTCATCTCCAGCCCCTGGTGGAGGTTCTCCTGAGGTTTTGCTGACAAAGGCAAACAATAATAACACCTTCCACTGACAAAGGTTCTCAACAGCTAGCAGAACCTTTCCCTTCAGTTCCCTTCTAGCCTCTCAAGAGCCCCGTCAACAGCAATTACTAGCTTGTTGACAGTCGTGGTGACTGTCACCCCGCCCCCCAAAGTAAAAGTGACTTGTCCCAGGTCACAGAACAACTACGTGGCCAAGCGTGGATCTCACCCCGCAGATGGAGAGAAAAAAAATATAATACAGACCATGGACCGAGAACTTTAGTATTGCCTTAAAACTACCCTTTGCTTATCGATGCCTTCACCTTCAATTACAAGGAAAATACAAAAAAATTTTTTAATTTCAGTTTGGCAGTTTTCCCATTTTCAACTACTGGAAAAATTAATCCACTTCAACTTCTTTTAACATGCACTCTGAGCCTGTAGAACTGTCTGTGTGAATTAGGCAAAGGAATTAATTTTCACATGTTGCAGAGATCAAAAGGCGGAAGACATATTCGGCAGAGGATGAAGCCATGCTATTTCAAAGGGGGAAAAAAATGAATATAGCATAAAAGGGAAAATATTTCAAATTTGTAAGGAAAAATATTTTTCACTAGAAAAATTTCCTCATGCTCTCATTTTTGTTTGGCTTAGCCTCCCCGTGGCATTCCAAGCAATCTGTCTCTTAGCACCACAGCTGTGAAATATATACACTTAAGGAGATTCAGTCGGTTTTAACCCCTCCCCCGATTTTATTAGCCTCCTGGCTTTCACTGGGTTTCATTGTAGGCAGTGTCTTGCCACTGGCTCGCAAACTGTGCTGTCTAAACTGTTTCATAATTCTATTGTACAGAATAACATTTTCATCTAATAAAAGTCAACACAACTTGGGGAAATGGTAACAATCAGATTCACAGTCACAAAACCACATCGCCATCTTCGAACAACAATTTATTTTGTAGACTATTATTCAGGCCATCCTAGAAGAATGGTCTAGTCTAAGAGTAAACTTAACTACAGAATGTATATCAGAAATTTGCATCTGCTAGATAAGGAGACCACAAACTTTTTTTTCTTTTTTTGTAAAGAGCTAGAAAACAAATACCTTAAGCTTGGCAAGCTACACAATCTCTCTCTCTACTACCCAACTCTGCCATTGCAAGGAAAGCAGCCATAGACAGTAGACAATAGGTAAATGAACGGAAGTGGTTATGTTTTAACAAAATGTTATTTACAAAAACATACGGCAGGCTTCAGGGAAGATGGCGAAAGAGTAAGACGCAGAGATCACCTTCCTCCCCACAGATACACCAGAAATACATCTACACGTGGAACAACTCCTACAGAACACCTACTGAACGCTGGCAGAAGACCTCAGACCCCCCAAAAGGGAAGAAACCCCCCACGTACCTGGGTAGGGCAAAAGAAAAAAGAATAAACAGAGACAAAAGAATAGGGACGGGATGCAACGTCACGCCGGCCTCTGCCGCCACAGGCCCACCCCGCACTCCGTGCCCCTCCCTCCCCGCCCCCGGCATGAGTGAGCCACAGACCCCGAATCAGCGGCTCCTTTAACCCCGTCCTGTCTGAGCGAAGAACAGACGCCCTCCGCTGACCTACATGCAGAGGTGGGGCCAAATCCAAA
>NW_020185339.1:14664639-14664783 GCF_003031525.2 Neophocaena asiaeorientalis asiaeorientalis
TTACTTTATTTTATTTTACTTTATTTCCTTTCTTTTTTCCTTCCGTCCCTCCTTCCTTCCTTCATCCCTCCCTCCCTCCCTCCCTCCTTTCTTTCTTTCTTTCTCTCTTTCTACTTCTACTAATTCTTTCTACTTTTTCTCCCT
>NW_020185339.1:14665045-14708928 GCF_003031525.2 Neophocaena asiaeorientalis asiaeorientalis
TGCGGACCCCAGAGACAGACATGAGACGCTAAGTCCGCTGCTACCGCCACCAAGAAGCCTGTGTGCGAGCACAGGTCACTATCCATGCCCCCTTCCGGGGAGGCTGTACAGCCTGCCACTGCCAGGGTCCCGGGGTCCAGGAACAACTTCCCCGGGAGAACGCACGGCACGCCTCAGGTTGGTGCAACGTCACGCCGGCCTCTGCCGCCACAGGCCCACCCCGCACTCCGTGCCCCTCCCTCCCCAATTAAAGTAAAAAAAAGATTTTACAGGAAAAAAAAAACATAAGGCAGTCAGATCTGTGACATGGAGCCATAGTTTGCCAACCCCTGATGTGGGTGATGGATATGTTTGTAATTGCCATTCAAAGGCTGACCCTAGACTCTAAATCTTATACATTTGTTTTGACAACTTACCCAAAAAGGTGTGTTTATGTGTGTTTGGGGGTGGGGGTTAAGTTTAAATTAAAATGAATTTTCTCATGAGAAAATATTCAAAAGAATTTTCTCATGAGAAAATATTCAAAAGAGAAGGTACTTTCCAAATATGTTTAAGGATGCATTAGTTATTTTTTTATATCACAATAAAATTCATATTAAATAGGCTACTGGAATGAAAAGAATCTTTTTTAAAATGCTGGGATCCTGATATCGATACACTGAATAAACTGACAGTACCCAACTGAGCCTTGAGCACCACTGGCCTTGACCTTCAGCTTTGCCCACGAGCAGAGTCTCCCTTCCAGGAATTCTAGCGCACAAA
Organism: Neophocaena asiaeorientalis asiaeorientalis; assembly: GCF_003031525.2. Classification (NCBI taxonomy): domain Eukaryota; kingdom Metazoa; phylum Chordata; class Mammalia; order Artiodactyla; family Phocoenidae; genus Neophocaena; species Neophocaena asiaeorientalis. The sequence continues at coordinate 14,665,808 of NW_020185339.1, forward strand.
ATCAGCGGCACGTGTTTCGAGGCCTAGCTCCTCCTTCCATTTTGGTGGCAGTGTTGGGCGTTATACTGATTGTGCTTTTATCCAGGCAAAGCCCATGGCTTGTAGAAAGCTCAGCATGACTTTTCCAAGGCCACTCTTACTTTCTGATTTTTGTCGATGGTGATGGTCCTTTCCTTTACTTGAGCGTTTTCCTGAGATTTTAACAGACACTTCCCAAGGAGGATTTTTATGTAAGTTTCAAACAAACCAGTGAGTTGAAAACAGCTCGTGCCGAGCATCAGCGGAGAGCAGTGTCATTCCCTTTGCTGCAGAACCTTCCTCTTGCACGGAGCTGCCAGCCTTAGGCGTAAAGCTCTGGCAGGCAGTTTCAACGATTGTTGTTACAAAATCAGTACTTGTGGGGCTTCCCTGGTGGCGCAGTGGTTGAGAGTCCGCCTGCCGATGCAGGGGACAAGGGTTCGTGCCCCGGTCCGGGAAGATCCCACATGCCGCGGAGCGGCTGGGCCCGTGAACCATGGCCGCTGAGCCTGCGCGTCCGGAGCCTGTGCTCCGCAACGGGAGAGGCCACAGCAGTGAGAGGCCCGCGTACCGCAAAAAAAAAAAAAATCAGTACTTGTGTACTATTATAACTTACTCCAAAATATGCAAGTAAATTGTTTGGCCTTTAACCATTTTGTAAGCTGCCCTGCAGAGTCCCAGGATGACAGGAGCAGGCCTGCGCTCTTCCTTCTCAGGAAACAGGAGGCGGCATCTTGGGGTGGAGCAGGGGAAAGGTCTGTCTCTGAATTCTTTCCCTGGCTGAATCTGGCTTAAAGATCTTTCTTTGTCTCCAACTGAGCTTTTCCAGGGGCATAATGACCACGGCACCTATCTTCTACTACTCTTTTGTACTCTGCCTGATTGCAATATTATTTGTCCCTCCTCCTTGAGGTGTTCTTACAAAGGGAGGGTGTGGGAGGCTCATCCTTTGTCATTGTCTACATCTCCCAAATAAATAAGTGGATGAGATCTTCCTTTATTCATTCTTTGACTCCGTGATGCCTTCTGTCTACTAGTCAGTGTTCCAGGGCTGGGGGTAAGCAGTAAACAAAACAGGCAAAATTCTTCCCCTTGTGGAGTATACATTCTAGCGGAGGGAGTTGGAAAATTAAAACTAATATTAATTTAACAAGTGGTAAGTTCCGTGGAGAGGAGTAAAATAGGAAAGGGAGAAAAGGATGCTAGAGGAAGGGCAGGGGTATGATTTTGAATATGGTAACCTAGGAAGGCCCCACTAAGAAGGAGGCATTTGACCAAAGACCTGAAAGGAGAACTGAGGGAGAGAGCTGTATGGATTTCTGGGGGAAGAGAGTTCCAGGTGGAAACAACAGCAAGGGTCCCAGGCAGACTGGAGAGAGCAGCCCCAGGCACTGAGGCTGGACCAAAAGGGAAGAGGATTAGACCATGAAGAGGACATGGGCATTTATTCTAAATGAGACAGACCAATTACACTTGACCCTTGGATAACATGGGTTTGACTTGTGCAGGTCCACTCACATGGGAATTTTGATGATGAATTTTCATCATCATCATCATTCCAGGAGGACAGGAAACTAGAAGCAGCCCTGCATCTTCTGACAGGGAGAGATAAAAGCCGGAAAGACTTCTTAAAAAGAAAAATCGTCATAAGAATTCATTTTAAAAGCACTGGGATTATGCACTGGGATCCAATTTATTGCATGAATTGGGATGAGCCTAAAGGGACATCTCTTCAGTAGCGATTTAGATCCCTAGGAATTTGGCGCAGCCCTGAAACAGTATTTATCCTGGAGGAGAATATACATCTATAGGAAAAAAGATAGAATTCTGGAAAAACATGGTGATGATTCCACATGAAAAACAAATATAGGAGACCTTGGATGACTTGGATAGAAACTGTAATGTATTAGCAGTTCCAGGAAAAGCAGAAGACAGATTTGTAACTGAGCAATGCAAGAATGAAATAGTGCTATGCCAGGGAAGAAGGGATTGAGTTAATCAGCTGCCAAGTGCTTTTCCATTTGAGACAGATAAGGTTTATGGCAGGCAGCAGGAACAGCCAAAGACTTGATATACATGATCTCATAAAATTATCTGAGTGTATTCTGTGCTGTAACGGGCATCTGTCACTTTTTTTGTTTGTCTGGCATCCTTTACTGCAGAGAACGGCCCCTCTCCAATCCCACGTGATTCTCTTGAGTCTGTCAATCAAGGGGCCCTGCTACCTGTGCCACAGGGATGGACTTGTGACCCAAGGTGTTCAATCAGGTTATCTCATTTCCTGGGCCACAGTGATTGGTCCAGAGGAAGACACATGACCTAAGCATGACCAGTCGAGGTTTTCTGGGGGGATTGGTGCGGATGCTGAAAGTCTCCCCTTTTGAGATTACTGGCTGTCAGGACCACATAAGCCTGGAGCTTCCTGGAGCCCTGTTGTCACCATCTGGAACAAGACTAACAAACCCAAACCTAGACAAGAAGAATCAAAAGAGAAAAAGGGAAGGAGGGAGGGAGAGAGACACAGAGACTGAGATTCCTGCTGATGTTATTCGATTGTTCGCACCCCTTGATTCAGTCATAACTGAAGCTGCCACTTCTTGGGGCTTTTCAGTTATGTTAGCTGATCGTTTACTTTTTTTGCTACTTTTGCTGCTTTCGTTTTGAATTAGAATTTTTTCCATTTACAACCAAAGAGTCAACTAAGAAAAGCTTGAAAGAAATGATGAGTTTAACCAAAGGATAAAGGCAGTTTGTGGCAAACTAAACTGAATTACATAATTCAGTCTACCCAAAAAGAGATAAGACATGTTTAAAGACATTATGAAAGATTTGGGTAAAGATGTAATTTGGTGTTAAAATGGCCAGGGGACACCTTCTGCCAAATCAGTCACAAAAAGGACAGGAGCATGGCTCCCATGGACATGGCAGATAGAAAAATCCTCAGTGTCTGTCTGTGTCTTGGGCAGAATCCTTCTAGAAGTTTGTAACCCGTGTCCTGGTCTTGAACATCTGATAAATAAGTAACTATATCACAGCCCCAAATCTATTAACCCAGTAGCCTCAGCACACCTGAGATAGTAAAACTGCTCCCCTCCAATGGGAAATGATTTTACAATGACAGGAGGCTTAGAATTAAACATAGGATCATGAAGTAAATTGGGCCTGTAGTATTAATACTATTTATTCATAGGTTTGGGAATAGAAATTATAATTTGTGTGTTTAAAGTGTTAGTAGTGTTTAAGAAAATCTGACATATTAGAGAATCTAAAGAATTTAGATTCATGATTTCAATTTGAAATTTATACTTAATTTATTCTCATTATCTTAAGTTGCAAAGTTCTGATAATTTGATAAAGTTTGTATAGTCTTTGAATGTTTTGACTCATTATGTTGCTAAGGGCCAATTTTTAGAATTACAAGTACTTGGACTTTGCTTGTTGAGGTTTAAATCGCCTCGTCAAGCATCTGAATTGCTTGATATATTAAATTGTAAATATTGTTAAAACCTTAGGGGAATTTAACTGATGGTTTATTAATGTGACTAATTGTATAGAGGATTTTAATCTGCTAAAATTGAATTAAATAAGTGGATGGATAGTTGTAAATTTTATAAAAATTACTTGGTTTATAAGTAAAATCAGAATTGCAAAGTGATCTTAAAGGCCTAAGAACGTTATAGTTTTAAATTTGTAGCTTAAGTTAATATTATTTCAATATTCAAATACCTATTTCCTTTCTGTGCACAAAAGCCCTCGCTTCCCCCAAATTGGAAAAAATAACGCATAAACACACATGGTAAGGAATATCATCATAGATGCAAAAGTCGTAGATGAAACAGCACTTCTGTAGAGAATGAGAAACACAGGGCCTGTATGGGGCCTGAGATAAGGCAAATGATATAAAAATATTCATAATAAACAATGATGAGCCAACTGGACCAGCTACCAGGAAGTAAAAAATACGATCAAAGAATCAACAACTCAGGTGGTAATAACTCAAACTGATTCATTCATTCATTTGTTTTTATTCAACATATATTTACTGAATATGTACTACATGTCAAGTTCTGTTCTAGCAGTTCCAGGATATAGACGAAGAAAGGAAAATATGGATTACAGTTTGGATGTGAAAAAGACAAAAAGGGAGTAAGTGAAGTAATTGGAAATGGAGGAGAGATGCCAGCAGAAGGTTGCTTGGAGAGAGGGAAGAGCAGGTTGTCTTGTCTCTGATCTCTCAGCTTCGCCCAATGTCAGCAAGCATAGGAAATAAGGAGCGAGAGCATCTCAAGACACATCCACAGACGACAAAAAACAATTCAAGAGAAAAGAAAAAGAGGAGAACGCACTCAGTAATAATAGACGCCAGACACAAAAGAGAAAAGGCTGGAGGGGAGAGTGATCGAGCCCGAGACAAGGGGAAGAGGCAGCCGGCACAGTCATCAATGAGAAGAATGGGGGAGGTTCAGACCAAGGCTTACAGGACTAATTAAAATGACACAAGTATGGGTTAAGCACAGCAGAAAGTAGGGACAGGCAGTACAAATAACAGGAAGGGAAAAACAAACAAAACCGTGAAGGGCTAAGTCTGTGGGACTCTGAGAAGAAAATCTGGAGATGAGCTGAGGCAAAAGAAACAAGCCTGAAAGCAGAACAGCTTGTTCCAAAAGACTGGCGTTGGGCGCCACACATGGACCTGGAGAGGAAGGGAGACACATGGTACAAGGACTGCTCAAGAAGAGAAGCCTATGATCACGCTGTAGAGAAAAGAGGGTGAGCCGACTCCTGGGCCTCATTGCTCACGAAAGAGCAAGGCTTTGGAAGGTCTGCTGACGACCCGTAGTCAGACAGCCAGAAAAATGGAATAAGTAATGTAAATGATGATTTGGGGAAGGGCACGAGTTTTCTTCTGATTATTTAAAAAATATTCCCCAAACATAAGTTAAATATAATCATTCTAGAAGAATGAGAAAACACAGATAACCAAATCAGGTATGAGAAAAGAAAAATCGCCACCCTAAACAAGACAGTGACATTTCTGAGGGAGAAAGGGCCACTGACTTTTCTAATTAGTTATTTGAAATTTTCTGTAGGAATCGCCAACCCGTCCTGATCCCACCCTGAAAGCTGGTAGTGATGGTTCATACCCAGGAAAGGTAGTAAACAAGATTGCCAAGTCCCAGTCAAGAAAAAAGGGTTTTAATCAACTAATCTGAAATATTCCCTTCAAGTTCCTGTAAAAATATGGTGACAAGAGCTGTAAACGTTTCCTTTCAAGCATTCATCAGACTACTGGTTAGCACACAATGAGGAAACAGCGCTCCAAGACCAGGGAAAGAACCATCCTAAAGGATTAGAGAGAACAATATCAAGTGCTCACATATGCCTTTTCCCACCAGACAGACTGGAAAATTTCATACTTCATGGGTCCTTGAGTAGAGAGCTCAGAAAGGCCTTGCCTCAGTAGTGGGGTAAAGTTAGTCCTAACCTCAATATTGCTGTGGTCCTGCCTAACAAATCTTAAAGGTATGACCTGAAAGAATCAAACTGTTTCCAAGTAACTTAGCTGCATCCCCAAACAAAGGTCAAGAATACTTACAGGAATAATAATTTTTTTAAAACCACTTAACAGGGAAAAATACCCAATGTCCGGTATACAATAGAAAAAATTACCAGGAAAGCAAAGAAGCAGAAAAATACAACCATCATGAGGAAAAAAAAAAATTGTAAATTGAAACCAAACCAAAACTGAAGCAGATATTAGAATTGAGAGACAAGGATATTAAAACAGCTGTTATAGCTGTACGTTGTATGTTTAAAATGTTAAGTAGAGACATAGAAGATATTAAAAAGATACAAGTCCAACTTCTAGAACTGAAAAAATATGTTTGAGGTGAAAAATTACACTGAGTAGGATTAATGGCAGATTAAACATTTCAGAAGAAAAGATTAGTGAACCTGAAAACACAGCAATAGAAACTATCCAAAATGAAATTTATACAAATATGACATGGGAAGTAGAATACCATCTCTTGAAGGTAGACTGGTGTGTGTGTGTATGTGTGTGTGTGTGTGTGTGTATATATATATATATATACACACACACACACACACATACTTTTAAGTGAGTTATAGGTACTAAACCAACAAAAGGATATAAAATAGAATCATAAGAACAATTCAGTCAATCCAAAAAGAGGCAGAAAAAGAGGGAAAAAAATGAACAAATAATAGATGGAATAAACAGAAGGCAGATAGCAAGGTGATAAATTTAAACTTTAGCATATCAATTATCACAGTAAATACTCTTTAGGCATCCTAATAGAGATTGTCAGGATTCGGTAACAACAACAGCAAAAATCCAACTCTATTCTTTCTGCAAGAAATGCACTTTACATACAAAGAAACAACTAAGTTAAACATAGAAGGATAGAAAAGATACACCATACTATTACAGACTGAACCGTGTCCCCCACACCCTACAAACTCCTGTGTTAAAGCCCTAACTCTCCATGTGAATATATCTGGAAATAGTGTCTTTAAGGAGGTGATCAATGTTAAATGAGGTCATACATGTCGGGCCCTAATCCCATAGGACTTATAAGAAGATGAAGAGACACTAGAGGTCTGATCTCTCTCTCTCTGCGCCACCCCCAGTGCACAGAGAAAAGGCTGTGTGAGGGCACAGCAAAAAGGCAACCATCTGCAAGCCAGAAAGAGTGATCTCACCAGGCTTCAGCCTTGCTGGTATCTTGATCTTGGACTTCCAGTGTCCAGAACATTAAACATTTCTGTTGTTTAAGCCACCAGGCTGTGGCATTTTGTTGTGGCAACCTGAACAGACTAATACACGTGCTAAGATCAATCAAAACGAGGCTGAAGTGACTATATTAATGTCAGGCAAAGTAAATATTAGAGCAAAGAATAGCACCAGAGACAAAGGTCATTTCATAATGATTAAGAAGTCATCATCAAGAGTACATGACAGGGGCTTCCCTTCCCTGGTGGCGCAGTGGTTGGGAGTCCACCTGCCGATACAGGGGACATGGGTTCGTGCCCTGGTCCGGGAGGATCCCACATGCTTCAGAGTGGCTGGGCCCGTGAAGCATGGCTGCTGAGCCTGCGCGTCCGGAGCCTGTGCTCCACAACGGGAGAGGCCACAACAGTGAGAGGCCCGCGTACCGCAAAAAAAAAAAAGAAAAAAAGAAAAAGGACATAACAATAAATGTTTGTGTACCTAATAAAAACAATTCAAAATATGTGAAGCAAAAACTCATAAAACGCCCAAGAGAAAGACAAATCTACAACCAAAATGAAAATATCAGTACCCTTCTCTTAATAATCAACAGAACAATGGAGAGAAAAATCAGTGAAGATCTAGAAGACCTGAACAAAACTATCCACCATGACCTAATTGATATTTATAGAATACCTCACCAAACAACAGCTGTACATACATTCTACAAGTGTACTTGTAACATTAAACAAGATAGACCATGTCTCAGTAAATGGAAATGAATTCAAGTCCAACAGAGTATGCTGTCTAACTATGATGGAATTGAATTAGAAATCAATAACAAAAAGATTTCTGGAAAACTCCCAAATTTTTGCAAACCAAATAACACACTTCTAAATAACCCATGGATAAAAGAAGAAGGCAAAAGGAAAAGCAGAAAGTATTCGAACTAATTGAAAATGAAAAAAAAAAAACATAAAAAAATAGTGGGATGCCACTAAAGAAGTATTTGTGTGGGGTTGGGAGGGATTTGTAATACTGAATGACTTTATTAAAAGAGAAGAAGCATTTCAAATAAATGATCTCAACTTCCCCTTAAGAGACCAGAAAAAGAACAAATAAACCCAAAATAAGCAGAAGAAAGGAAATAGTAAAGATCAGAGTGGAATTCAATAAAATAGAACTCAGAAAGACAAGAGAGAAAATCAGTGAAGCTGAAAGCTGGATATTAAAGATCAATAAAAATTATAAGCCTCTAGCCAGATTGATCAGGATAAAAAGAGGGAAGATACAAATTACCACTATCAGGAATGAAAAGGTGACATCACTACAGATTCTAGGTATTAATGAGATAATAAGGGTATATAATGAACAACTTCACGCCAAAATTATTGACAATTTAGATGAAATAGAACATTTTTTGAAAGACACAAACTACCAAAGCTAATCCTAAAATTCACATGGAACCACAAAGACCCCGAAAAGTCAAAGCAATCCTGAGAAAGAAGAACATAGCTGGAAGCACCACAATTTCTGATTTTAAAATATATATTATAATACAATATAATATATTACAAAGCTATTAAAGCAGTACACAGGCATAAAAACAGAACACTGGAACAGAATAGAGAGCCCAGAAATAAACCAATGCATACGCAGTCAAGGGTGCCAAGAATACACAAAGGGGAAAAGATAGTCTCTTCAACGAAACTGGATATTCACATGCGGAAGAAAGAAATTGAACCCTTATCTTACACCATACACAAAAATCAACTCAAAATGGATTAAAGACTCAAATTTCTGATTTTAAAATATATATTATAATACAATATAATATATTACAAAGCTATTAAAGCAGTACACAGGCATAAAAACAGAACACTGGAACAGAATAGAGAGCCCAGAAATAAACCAATGCATACGCAGTCAAGGGTGCCAAGAATACACAAAGGGGAAAAGATAGTCTCTTCAACGAAACTGGATATTCACATGCGGAAGAAAGAAATTGAACCCTTATCTTACACCATACACAAAAATCAACTCAAAATGGATTAAAGACTCAAACATAAAACCTGAAACTTATAAAACTCCTAAAGGAAAACAAGGGAAAATATTCATGACATTGGTATAGGCAATGATATCTTGGATATGACCCTAAAAACATAAGAAACAAATCACAAAGAGACAAGTGGGACTACATCAAACTAAAAAGCTTCTGCACATCAAAGGAAACGGTCAGGGCTTCCCTGGTGGCGCAGTGGTTGAGAGTCCGCCTGCCAATGCAGGGGACACGGGTTCGTGCCCCGGTCCGGGAAGATCCCACACGCCGCGGAGTGGCTGGGCCCGTGAGCCATGGCCGCTGAGCCTGCGCGTCCGGAGCCTGTGCTCCGCAACGGGAGAGGCCACAGCAGTGAGAGGCCCGCGTACCGCAAAACAAAAACAAAAACAAAAACAAAACAAAAGAAACGGTCAACAGAGTGAAAAGGCAATCTACAGAATGGGAGAAAATACAAACCATGTATTTGATAAAGGGTTAATATCCAAAATATATAAGGAACGCCTACAATCTAATAGCAAAAAAAGAAAAAAAAAAAAAAGAAAGAAAAAAATTGATTTTAAAATGGGCAAAGGACTTGAGTAAACATTTCTCCAAAGAAGACATACAAATGGCCAACAGGTACGTATATGAAAAGATGATCAATATCATTAATCAACAGGGAAATGTAACTCAAATCTACAATGAAATATCTCACACCTGTCAGAATGGCTATTATCAAAAAATGAAAGACAACCAGTGTTGGTGAGGATGTGGAGAAATTGGGACTTTTGTACACTGGTGGTGGGAATGTTAAAATGTAAAATGATGCAGCCACTGCATCAATAGTATGGAGGTTTCTCAAAAAATTAAAAATTGAACTACCATATGATTCAGCAATCCCCCTTCTGGGTATATATTCAAGAGAATTGAAACCAGAATCTAAAAGAGATATCTGCATTTCCAAGTTCATTGCAGTATTACTCACAATAGCCGAGATATGGCAACAATCTATATGTCTATTGATGGATGAATGGATAAAGAAAATGTGGTGTATACATACAACGGAATGCTATTCAGCCTTAAAACAGAAGGAAATCCTGCCATATTCAACAACGTGGATGAACCTAGAGGACGTTGTGCTAAGTGAAATGAGCCAGTCACAGAAGAAGTACTTCATGATTCCACTTATATGGGTTATCTAGTTATCTTATATCTTATATAGATATCTTATATCTATTAAAGAAAGCTATCAAATCTATAAAACTCTTCCAAAAAAGTTGAAGAGGAGGGAGCACTTTCCAACTCATCCTATGTAGCCAACACTATCCTGATACCAAAACTAGACAGAGATTAAAAGAAAGCTATAATTTCTCTCATGACAGATGCAAAAATTCAAAACAATGTTTTAATAAATCAAATCCAACAATACATAAAAGCTAATTCACAGTGATTAAGAGAGACTTATCCCAAGAATGTAAGATTGGCTTAACATTCAAAAATCAATGTAAGTCATCATATTAACAAATTTTTTAAAAACCCATATGACTATATTAGTAGATTCATACATGAATGTTTACAGTAGCTCTATTTATAATTGTCAAAAACTGAGGGGAAAAAACAAATCTCCATCAACAGGTGAGTTTGTTCATTGTGGCTTATCCACACAAGGAATGAACTATTGACACACACTGTTACATGGATGAATCTCAAAAATAAGTGTGCTGAACGAAAGAAGCCATACAAAAGAGTACATACTGTATGATTTCATGTATCTAAAATTCTAAAAAGTGCAAACCAAACTGTTCTCACAGAAAGCAGAACAGTTGTTGCCTGAGACGGGGGAGTGGTGAGAAGCAAGAAGAAGCGATGGCGAAGGGGCAGGAGGACAATTCTGGGTGTGACGAGTAGGCTCCTTCCCTTGATTATAGTGATAGTTTCACGGGTGTGCACATATGCCCAAAACTTATCCTCTCTACCCTTCTCTTTAAACCTCCATTCCAGAATACTATTTTTTTTACATTTGTTCTGTAACTACAATTGCTTTTGGATGCACTGTCTATAAATTCATTTTTTAAATTGAAAGCTAAAAAATAATATTCATAATAATGCTTATGGAAATACTGTTCACTGCAGAACCAAGGAGTACCATTAAGGCTGTAGAGGAGATGTAACTCTTGTCAATAAATCTTTGTTGTTGGAAATAGAAAATAACTGTAAAATTTGGAGAGGGTTAGGATGGCACAACATCATAATGACCTAATATGCCTTTGCCTTGTCACAAGATCACCCAACTTCTTAATCATTGTATTTGTTAGAAGAAATCCATGTTCTACCGAAAGGGATTCTTCACAGAGCCTCCGACTTCTGGTTCTAATTTGGACTGAAGGCTTTCTAGCCCTGCCTCAAAGTTTTCATTCTGGAATTCCTTTTCACTACAATCCTAGGTTAGATCCACTGCTCCTTGGAGCCTATGACTTCCTCTTACTTGGATTCTCTTTGTTTTGCTTGAGTAATTCTTTCAAAAATAGTCTGTGGGTGGTAAATGGTCTGTGCTCTTGCATGTTTGAAAATGTCACACTCTTGATTGATATTTTGGCTAGGTACAGAATTTTAGGTTCAAAAACATTTTTCCCTCAACATTTTGCAGACATGCTGCTTGTTTTTTGTTTTGTTTTTTCCTATCATCTAGAGTTGCTGATGACCTGTCCACTGTCAACTGGATTCTCATTTTTTTTTGAGTGACTTATTCTTTTAGCTTTTAGAATCTTCTTTCCATTTCTAGTGTCTAAAATGTCACAAGAATATGTCATGCAGTGGGTTTGTTCATTCATCTTCTGCATTCTCTAGGCCCTTATAATCTGAAGTCCTATTTCTTCACACTTAGAAATTCTCTCTTGTTCTTCTCTGTTTTGTGTGCTTTCTCATTCTGAACATCTTTTTGGATGTTAGAACTTTTAGACTCTTCTCTAACCTCTTCATTTTTCTCCCATATTTTCCATCCCTTTAACTTTTTGTTGTACATTCAGAGATATTTCTTCCATTCTTTCTTCCACTGAACTTTTTAATTTGACAATTTTTTTTTCATTTTAAGAACACTTTTTGGATTGTTCTTTTCCTTAGCGCCTATTTTTGCTTTACAAATGCTTTTTTTTTTTTTTTTAATTTTCTCCTGTGAGGAAAGGAAGTAGAATTACTTTAAAGATGTCTTCTATTTCCTGAATTATCTATGTCCTCCAGGGTGAGTTTATTTATTTCCACCTGCCTTTCTGTCCTTATTTTTTTTCAAATTTTTATGATCCTTGGGCTGTCAATTCATAGTTATAACTGAGGCAGACCAGCTTATTTAATACAAGTAGCTCTCCTTGCCTCAGCCGGTCTCGCCTTCTCTCCACATGGGTGGGCCTTTTGACTGGTAGACTTTGCTTTAGACCTTGAGGGGAAAGAGGGGGACGAGGAGGACACCCTCCCAGCACCTCCCACCTCCCAGCCTTCTATTCAGAGTGAGCATCACCCCTTCTAGGGCTACATTGCATGCAGACGCTCCTCAATTATTTTAAAGATTAATCCTCTGGTTTTAGCCTGAGCATGTGATGCAGGGAAGGAGAATGTGGGCTATGACTCACAGTTATTCCACAGTTGACTTCTGTCCAACTTTCCTCTCATACTCCAAGTTCTGAGCCTCTGTGAGTCTGCTGCCAGGAAAAAATAGCTCCGGCCCCGACTGCAGCCTTCTCCTGTGAATGCAATTGAATCTGTTAATACAATTCCAAGTAGTTTTTACTTTTAAGAAATGTGTCTGTATCTCTAGTTCCCAGATGCCCCTTCTCCTGTGCCCAGAACTGTCTTTCATGTATTATTCTCTGTTCCTCTTTACTGATATTTCTATGGGATTTGGGAGCAGAAAAGAGATGTATGCCTGTGCTCTGTCTGCCATCTTGAACAAGAGTTCCTATTGTATCTTTGGACACCTTTGTGATTTCTTCCTTATTTTACTCCCTTATTTTTAGGCAAAAGACTCCTTAAAGCTTCCACTGAGGGCCAGCCACAGGACCACACAAGCAAGGCTGAATTTCTACTTACCAGCTCTCAAAATATTTGAAACTAGTTTTATATCCTCTCTAGGTCAAATATTTCTAGTTTTACTAACCATGCCTCTTTGAATTTTTTTTTAACATCTTTATTGGAGTATAATTGCTTTACAGTATTGTGTTAGTTTCTGCTGTATAACAAAGTGAATCAGCTACATATACATATATCCGCATATCCTCTCCCTCTTGCATCTCCCTCCCACCCTCCATATCCCACCCTCCCTATCCCACCCCTCTGGGTGGACACAAAGCACCGAGCTGATCTCCTTGTGCTATGCGGCTGCTTCCCACTAGCTATCTATTTTACATTTGGTAGTGTATATATGTCGATGCTACTCTCTCACTCCATCACAGCTTACCCTTCCCCCTCCCCATGTCCTCAAGTCCACTCTCTACGTCTGCATCTTTATTCCTGTCCTGTCACTACGTTCATCAGAACTAATTTTTTAGATTCCATATATATGTGTCAGCATAAGGTATTTGTTTTTCTGACTTACTTCACTCTGTATGACAGACTCTAGGTCCATCCACCTCACTACAAATACCTCAATTTCGTTTCTTTTTATGGGTGAGTAATATTCCATTGTATATATGCACCACATCTTCTTTATCCATTCAGCTGTTGATGGACACTTAGGTTGCTTCCATGTCCTGGCTATTGTAAATAGTGCTGCAAGAACATTGAGGTACATGTCTCTTTTTGAATTATGGTTTTCTCAGGGTATATGCCCAGTCGTGGGATTGCTGGGTCATATGATAGTTTTATTTTTACTTTTTTAAGGAACCTCCATACTGTTCTCCATAGTGGCTGTATCAATTTACATTCCCACCAACAGTGCAAAAGGGTTCCCTTTTCTCCACACCCTCTCCAGCATTTATTGTTTGTAGATTTTTTGATGATGGCCATTCTGACCTCATGGTAGTTTTGATTTGCATTTCTCTAATGATTAGTGATGTTGAGTATCCTTTCATGTGTTTGTTGGCAATCTGTACACCTTCTTTGGAGAAACGTCTATTTAGGTCTTCTGCCCATTTTTGGATTGTGTTGTTTGTTTTCTTGATATTGAGCTGCATGAGCTGCTTGTATATTTTCGAGATGAATCCTTTGTCTGTTCCTTCGTTTGCAACTACTTTCTCCCATTCTGTGGGGAAAAAAATAAGACAGAAAGGCAGGTGGAAATAAATAAACTGACCCTGGCGGAGATAGATAATTCAGAAAATAGAAGACATCTTTAAAGTAATTCTACTTTATTTCCTCACAGTAGAAAAATTTTTTTTTTAAAAATTCAATTTTCTTAAATTTACCAAGGCTTGATTTGTGACCCAAGATATGCTCTATCATGGAGAATGGTCCATGAGTACTTGAGAAGAAAGTGTATTCTGTAGTTTTTGGATGGAATGTCCTATAAATATCAATTAAGCCCATCTTGTTTAACGTGTCATTTAAAGCTTGTGTCTCCTTATTTATTTTCATTTTGGATGATCTGTCCATTGGTGAAAGTGGGGTGTTAAAGTCCCCTACGATGAATGTGTTACTGTCAATTTCTGCTTTTATGGCCATTAGCATTTGCCTTATGTATTGAGGTGCTCCTATGTTGGGTGCGTAAATATTTACAATTGTTATATCTTCTTCTTGGATTGATCCCTTGATCATTATGTAGTGTCCTTCTTTGTCTATTGTAATAGTCTTTATTTTAAAGTCTATTTTGTCTCATATGAGAATTGCTACTCCAGCTTTCTTTTGATTTCCATTTGCATGGAATATCTTTTTCCATCTCCTCACTTTCAGTCTGTATGTGTCCCTAGGTCTGAAGTGGGTCTCCTGTAGACAGCATAGGTATGGGTCTTGTTTTTATATCCATTCAGCCAGTCTATGTCTTTTGGTTGGAGCATTTAATCCATTTCCATTTAAGGTAATTATCAATATGTATGTTCCTATTACCATTTTCTTAACTGTTTTTGGTTTGTTTTTGCAGGTCTTTTCCTTCTCTTGTGTTTCCTGCCTAGAGAACTTCCTTTAGCATTTGTTGTATAGCTGGCTTGGTGGTGCTGAATTCTCTTAACTTTTTCTTGTCTGTAAAGGTTTTAATTTCTCCATCGAATCTGAATGAGATCCTTGCTGGGTAGAGTAATCTTGGTTGTAGGCTTTTCCCTTTCATCACTTTAAATATGTCCTGCCACTCCCTTCTGGCTTGCAGAGTTTCTACTGAAAGATCAGCTGTTAACCTTATGGGGATTCCCTTGTGTGTTATTTGTTGCTTTTCCCTTGCTGCTTTTAATATGTTTTCTTTGTATTTAATTTTTGATAGTTTGATTAATATGTGTCTTGGCATGTTTTGCTTTGGGTTTATCCTGTATGGTACTCTCTGTGCTTCCTGGACTTGATTATTTCCTTTCTCATATTAGGTAAGTTTTCGACTATTATCTCTTCACATATTTTCTCAGACACTTTCTTTTTCTCTTCTTCTGGGACCCCTATAATGCGAATGTTGGTGAGTTTAATGCTCTCCCAGAGTTCTCTGAGACTGTCCTCAATTCTTTTCATTCTTTTTTCTTTATTCTGCTCCTTGGCAGTTATTCCCACCATTTTATCTTCCAGCTCATTTATCCATTCTTCTGCCTCAGTTATTCTGTTATTGACTCCTTCTAGAGTATTTGTAATTTTAGTAATTGTGTTGTTCATCGCTGTTTGTTTGCCCTTTAGTTCTTCTAGATCCTTGTTAAATGTTTCTTGTATTTTCTCCATGCTGTTTCTGAGATTTTGAATCATCTTTACTATCATTACTCTGAATTCTTTTTCAGGTAGGTTGCCTATTTCGTCTACATTTATTTGGTCTTGTAGGTTTTTACCTTGCTCCTTCATCTGTAACACATTGTTTTGTCATTTCATTTTTTTTTTTGGCTGGGTGGTGCTGTATTCCTGTCTTACTGGTTGTTTGGCCTGAGACGTCCAGCACTGGAGTTTGCAGGCAGTTGGACAGAGCTGGGTCTTGGTCCTGAGACGAGGACCAACCGGAGGCCTCACTCCGATTGATACTCCCTGGGGTCTGAGGTTCTCTGTTGCTCCAGCAGTTTGGACTTGGAGCTCCCACCACAGGAGCTCAGGCCTGACCCCCGGCCTGGGAACCAAGATCCCAGAAGCTGGCAATTTTCAAGCACATTGAAGAAGATAAAACATGTGGCAGGTGAAGTAATGGTCCCCCAAAGACATGGACATCCAAATCCCTGGAACCGCCTGGCTGGTGCGCGGCAATGGGAACCCGGGGCCACCGGAGGGGCAGGGCAGTGGCCTGAGGTGCACAGGGCGGCCTGGTGTCTTCGGGGTCAGAGCCGGGCCATCTGCACCACCCGTGCCGCCCGCATGCCAGGGACTCCCCCTGGGCTTGACAGGCATCTGCACCCCAGAGTCACATCTGAGGCCCTGGATTTATGTCAGTGACCCCGGTTTTATGTCTGAGGCCCCAAATTTACATCTGAGGCTCTGGTTTTATGTCAGTGACCCAGTTTTACGTCTCCCTCTTTGAATTTTTAAGTCTTCCTATCATTCTGATCATTTCCTTCTGAACTTCCTCCATCTCTCTAAAAGAATTCAGTGCAACGTCTAGGGGAGTAAAGCTGGAAGTTAGTGCAGAGTAATCCAGTCTTTCCCCCCACAGCACACATCCACATTGTCCAGTCATTGTGCTGCCCTAGACACACACCACCAGCACCTGCTGGAAAGACTCTCTATAATGGTAATATATTTAAAAGCCATAAAATTATGGGAAGACACCAAGAGGAATTTCCATCCAAGAATTTCCAGGCTCTCTAGCCCAGCTTCTAATTTGTACACAATTATTTTATCACTTAAACAAAAGTCATTTAAAAATTCTCGATTTCAGTCATTTTGTAAAGAATGGTACTATGTGCTGAGGAAGATATTTGGGATAAATTGTTCCAAAATTGATTGAATCATGCAACTGAGCTCACTATATAGTTTTTCAAGTATTTGAAATGCAACTTCAAAATTCCAACACATTTCTCATTAGCAAAAATGAGCACTTTTCTAAGAGCTTCAGATTGTTGTAAAATCACTACTAATTAAAATATACATACAGGGCTTCCCTGGTGGCACTTAAAAATCAATAAAAAGAAGATAAATACAAGCTTTGTACCATTTTAAAACGTCACCGCTATGGTGACATCCCTTTTTAGCAGAGTTTTAAAATTTAAATAAAATATTGTCTGACAAAATTACATGGTACAGTTCTCAGCTAACACAAATATTTTTCTGATATGTGTACCTTCCTTGGAATATTGCCTGCCCCCCAGTTCCTTGAAGAGCACATTTTAAAACTATAAAAGAAAAATAGTTTTCCAAGTTTATTAATATATCTGAAAAATTTATTCATCTGATGAATTGAAAGACCAAAGCATTTTACAGGAATTTTATAGAAGCTTTCAAAATCTATTCATTTGTTTGTTTGTTTAAGAGAGTTATTTAGGAAACTACTATATGCTAGGTATTAGCAGTTCAATAATATACCAGAAAGATCTGCAGTCTCTATTTTCATGGAGTCTATTTCTTCAAAGTTATTAAATTTATTTTCATATTCAAATTTATCAAATTTATTAAAGTGCCTTTTCTTCTACAACTTTGCTTAAGGAAGATGGAATCAGATGTAAATGAAGTGATGCCACCAGCCTCTAGAAAGCAAGAATCTTTTCCATTCTTTAGTATCTTTTCCATTCTCTGGGCCAAATGGACTATGTCAGTAACATTTGTGGAATGTTGACTATGAGGAATCAGAGCTGAAAAGTTGGCAGGAAGCTAAGAAGTCATCTCAGGAAAAATTTATTATCCCCCTCTTGCTTCCTCTGATCAATCAATGTTTACTTTCTTCAGTCAGTGGGAATTTGGGGAAGGTATTCCAGTTTCTATAGGTGTGTGGCAGCACCTGGCATTACCTGGCACTGATGGCCCTGTGGGATCCCCCATCTTTAGAGCTGGCTCGCCAACAACTTCATAAAACACACGCTGTGCTCTTGGCCTGAACAGGTACTTTTAGTTCCCTGTGTACACCATGCTCTCCCATACTTCCTTTCCTTTGCCCGAAATTCCCTTCCTCTCCTCCTTCACCTGGAGTCCTCCTACTTAGGTTTTGGCGTGCAGGTCAAACACTGCTTCCTCTGGGAAGTCTTCACTGACCCCCGGGCTGGCTCATCTGCTTAGTGGCGCTGTAGAACAACTGTGAGAAAAGATAGACCAGGAAATGGATCTGGGTTCTAGCTTACACCAGGTGTGGAGTTGTGTAAACTTTCTAAACATTCGTTTTCCCCATCGATAAAATACAAAGGCATTCCAGGGCTGTTTTGAGGATAAAATACAATGGTGACAGTAAAGACCCCAAACAGAGATCTTGGCACACAGACAGCACTCAGTAAATACTGCCTTCTATACCCTCCTCTCCTGTCACACCTGGGAATGGCATGAACTCAGAATCTCATGCTAGATCAACCGTAGTTCTTATTTTGAAAATCACTAGGATTATAATAATATAAAGTTGCAAATTAAAAACAGTGTTTTTAATCAAAGCTCATTAAAGAGTTTCCAGTTACAAAGATCCTTTGGGTGAAGAATGACTATAAAATAATTAGCATGATCTTTTACTTGAAGTGCATGCGTGCAATAGTTTCAAAGATCCTGATCAAAAGCCTCAGCACTGTGTGTTCCAGGCCTATAAATTTTACATAGAGGTCATTGTTATATTCTTAGCAATCACATCTGCTCTTGTACCTATTTTACAAACTCAGAGCTAGGCCAAGAATGCAGTACATCGATAGCAAAGATGTCCAAAAGACTATGACATTATACGAGCAATAATTATAATTATTATATGCAATAAGAATTTGCTTTTTTTTTTTCCAAGTCTTTCACCCATTTCTTAAGCGTATTACAAACATTCAGTCTTCCTCATGGCATCTTCTGTGGCAAGTCAGTGGTGCTGGGATGACTGTTGTCCCAATTTCCAGGGCTGTGTGCAGAAGTCCTTCCACATCAGTGTAGCAGAGCAAAGCTGGGTGTGTTTTTTGAATAGGAGGAACCAGATGAGGAATATGAGTCCTCCTAAAGAGGCCAGAAAGTTTCATTTTTCCCGTCTAGTTTTCACTCTGTTTTGAGATATTTGGGAATCCTTAATGCCTTACTCAGCCACTCACTCAGCAACTATTGGTTAGAAGCACAGAATCTGGGCTCAGATTCCTGCTATACCACTTACAGCTGTGAGGCCTCAGGTGAGTTACTTCCTGTATGGTTTAGCTTCTCCATCTGTAAACTTGGAATACCGATAGCACCTACATCATAACACTATGGGGAGCAGTGCCCAGCACATAATTAACGTTACTCATTATTGGGAACTATTAGCGTTGACTTTTATTCCTATCCTAGACACTGAGATGCAATGGTAAACAAAGGCACTCAATAAATACTTACCGGATGAATAATGCAAAACCATAATAGAATGAAGCTATAAATATCATTTTGGATACCCAGGTGGCTTCCATCAATGGCTGATGTCAGAGAACAAAAACTTAAACACTCATATGATTAAGTCTCAGCAACATGCTCATTTGCCCAAGAGTAGAAACAGAAAGATATAATGAAACTATCCACCTGACGTCACAAAAGACAGACCAATGAGAATAAGCCAAGTAGCTCCATGCACAAGTATTCTAGTTTTTACTTGGCTGTAGTATGATTTTTTAAATAAGCTTATAAATCTTGTTTAATTTTTAGCCACATACATTGACTCTCCAATGAGGTCATGTTTGGAAATATATGTATCAACATTTAAACAACTCAAAGCCATAAGAAAATCTTAAGTACTTCAGCCAAACTCTGTCTCAATATTGA
The DNA here is from genome assembly GCF_003031525.2 of Neophocaena asiaeorientalis asiaeorientalis. Taxonomy (NCBI): domain Eukaryota; kingdom Metazoa; phylum Chordata; class Mammalia; order Artiodactyla; family Phocoenidae; genus Neophocaena; species Neophocaena asiaeorientalis. The sequence continues at coordinate 14,685,577 of NW_020185339.1, forward strand.
AATAAGTGAGATGTGAAAATTAGGGGAAGGCGTATTCTCAGTTGGATCATTGTTTTATGCTACCCTTTATATATGAGTACAGAGTAACGGCATTTCAGGATATTACCATTAAAACTGTTTGCAGTTATAAAACAGTTCTAACCATGGCCAAACTTCCAGCACTGCTTAAAATTACTCAATTTTAAATTACTTAAGATTACTCAACATTTATATCTGCCTACAAGCACATAATCATCTTCAGTCTCGATTTTAAATACTGATATTTTCTTTTAGAGTTCTTCAAAATGTATGTTCTGTGAGAAGGAGAATTCTAAAAACATTATCTAAAGCTGCAGAAGAGCTAGAGGTCTTAAGGAAGGTGTGGAAAGAGTGACTGCAAGCAATTGATACAAATCAAAAATGGTGCAGTGGGCCGAAGAACAGAGATGGCTGGAAGAAGACAACATACTCCTTCCAATTTTTGAGAGCAGAAGGATGTGTATCCCCGTGACCAGGAGTGCTTGCTTTTTCAAAATTTCCCCAGAGATGATGAAACATTAGGAACCAGGCATACTTAGAAAGTTGGCCTTTTGGAGATCAGCATAGTTGTAAGGGTGGTTGTTGTTTTTAAACAACTAATGAAAACAGATTACTACTGACAAGAGGGAATAGAAAGCCAGAAAGAATGGCGAAGCCATCCTTCAAAATCCAGTAATGGGAAGCTGTCTTCAGTAGCTGTGCACTCTGAAACCACAACTGGTCCCTGAGGAATCACACACACTCTCAAAAGTAACGATCGATAAAGGACAGAATTAACTGTTTTTCAAAAGTACCTATTCAAAAGGCAGGTATTATGTTTCCTTAAATTTTGCCCTATTTATGGGAGATTGGGATTGACATATATACACCAATATGTATAAAAAAGATAACTAATGGGAACCTGCTGTATAAAAAAATAAAATAAAATTCAAAAAAAATTTGCCCTATTTAAATAGTGAATTACATTTAAATAGAGAATCCTTTAATATTTTTGCTTATTGGGAGTTTTAGTTTTGGCAAAGCAGGTAAACTGGAAGAGCAGTGTTTATACTCCTTGGTTCCATTTACTGGTTCTGTCTTGAACCCTAGCAGCAGTTTATTTGGGTTCAAGACAGAATACACTTTGTCATTTTATTGTTCTCCACATCAGGTTTTTTTTCCAGGAGGAAATGAATCCCAAATATACAGGTATATCCAAAATATAATTTAAAAATATTAATAGATATTATGTCTTAACATACTTATACTGATCTTCTCTAGGTGTTGCAACAAATTACTGTAAATTTCATGGCTTAAAACAACGCAAATTTATGATCTTACAGTTCTGGAGATTAAAAGTTTGACCCGAGTATCACTGAGCTAAAATCAAAGTGTCAGCAGGACTGCATTACTTTCTGGAAATTCTAGGACAGAATGCATGTCTTTGCCTTTTCCAGCTTCTAGAGGCTGCCTGCATTCCTTGGCTCGTAGCTCCCTTCCTCCATCTTTAAAGCTGGAGAAGATTCTTCTTTATATCTCTCTAAACTAATAAACAATAATTATATCTTCCTCTGACTCTCTTCTCCTGTCTCTTTCCATTTTTAAGGACCCTTTTGATTATATTGGGCCTACCTGGATAATCCACAGTAATCTCCCCATCTCAAGATCAACTGATTAACAACCTTAATTCCATCTACAACTTTAATCCTCCTTTGTCATGTGTATAGTCTGCTCTGGCTGCCGTAACAGAACACCACAGACAGGGTGGCTTAAACAACAAAAATTTATTTTTTTTCACAGTTCTGGAGGTTTAAGGCTAGGAAGTCCAAGATCAAGGTGCCGGCAGGATTAGTGTCTAGTGAGGCCTCTCTCCTTGGTTTGCAGACAGGTGCCTTCTCACTGAGTCTTCACATGACCTTTTCTCCATGTGTGCAGAGAGAGAGAGAGAGAGAAAGCTCTGCTATCTCTTTCTCTTCTTATAAGTACACAATTCCCATGGGATTAGGGTCGTACCCTCATGGCCTCACTTAATCCTCATTACCTTCTCAAAGGCTCGCTCTCCAATGATGTCACACTGACAGTTAGGGCTTACCAAAGAAAACTGTTCCTCTACTTCCAATACTTCTTCTACCAAAAGGATGGGGTTTTTCCCTTATGAACAACCAATTCTTCAACTCTCCAGACACTAACTAGGTGTCTGCAACTTAATTCAATTCTGACACTAGCTCCTGGAGGCAGTGCAGACTCCATAGGTCAAGAGCTCAGTCCCACAAGACAGCTCCCACTTTAGACACCAGTCATAAGTCCCAAGCTGTCACCTGTACTTCAGACCAACCTGCTATAAGCTGGGGGCTCCTACCACTCCCTCCCCAGGTTCAATTTGCTATAAAGGCTCACAGAATTCAGGGAAACACTTAAGTTTGCCAGTTCATTATAAAGGATAGTATAAAAGATACAGATGATCAGCCAGATGAAAAGGCAATAGGGTGAGGTCTAGAAGCTTCTGTTCTTTGGAAGTTAGGGTGCACCAACCTCCCTGCATATGGATGCATTCACCGACCCAGAAGCTCTCCAAAGCCTATAGTTGGGTGATTTTTACAGAGGCTTTGTCACATATAGGCATCATAATTTATTAACTCACTCTCCAGCCACTCTCCCCCCGCTGAGGTCAGGGGGCAGCCTGAAAGTTCACACCTTGGTCTTGCCAGTGACCAGCCCTTATGCTGACACCATCTAGGGGCCCCTAGTCACCAGTCATCTCATTAGCATAAAAAAGACATTCTTATCACGATGGGGATTCCCAGGGTCTTAGAAGCTCTTGTGTCAGAAACTGGGGACTAAAACCAAGGACGTATTTCTTATTTCATCACAATATCACAAGTTCCAACATATGAATTTTAGGGGGAGGGGGACACAGTTCAATCCATAACATCATGTCATCTAACATATTCACAGGCTCTGGGAATTAGGACATGGACATATCTGGTAGAGCCATTATTCTGCCTGCCACAGGGCTGTCCTTTGAATCGCAGCCCCCCATAATATGCTCCTGAGGGCAAATGAGGGGGCAATGATGGGTGATCACAGATAGGACTGGGAAGAGGAATAACGCTGTGTGGGACAGTGGCTCTTTGGCCTTTTTCCCCAAAGTGGTTGTCATTGATGCTTGGGCCGCTTCCAAACAGAGGACCGGCTTCCCTTCCTCTCTGGCACTGGTTCAGGGGAAGATCAACGCGAGCACTTAGAGTAAAAGGTGGAGGCGGCAGTGGTGTCGGGCCCTCTAGACCTTGGGGCTGTGATGGTTGCAACACGGAGATGACTCGCGGGCACCCAGGGGTTAATCTGAATACTGTTAAACGGTGTGTGCTGAGCAGATCCTGGGGAAGGGCCTGGGGGTCAAGCACTCTGTACTGGGTTTTAAAATCCACGTTTGGAGAGGGTATGATGCATGAAAAAGACAAGAAATGAGCGCAGTACACTCTTTGTTATAAAGGAGCGTGCCTCTGAAAAGTCCAAGGAGAAGCTGATTCCCAGAGCAGGCAAAGCCTCCCATGTGCATATTTCCCTTTTATCGTTCAGGAAGGTCACTGGGTTAATCAGGCTCATTATTCATCATTTGTGTGTCAGGACACACAAGGATGTGGCCATCTTGATAAAAGGCCTTACTGTTCTCCAGAGGAAATAATTAGCTCAGGGAGTAAGAAATTTGCAGATCCCAAGCCTAAAAGGAGACAGCAAGTATCTGAAAACCGAAAACATGCAGCTTCCTCCCTGTCAGCTCTACTAGACCACCTCTTACTGCTGGCCAGAGGCTTGGCAATAAATTGTTACCCAGAATTAGCTACCATTCTCATATCACCCGAAAGATCCAACAATGAAAGTCTAAAAGAAAGGAGATTATGGCAACAAGGAAATACTTTCTTGTCCTTCTCCTATCCCACTGAACACACACACACACATACAAATATTTTATTAAAGAACAAATTAGTAAGCTGTACTGATATAAAAGCGTTTATGCTCTTCTTGTTATGTTGGTTCCTAAAGGAAAAGAGAAAACCAAACACCTATACGTTAACTAAGATCTAGTCTTGGCCATGTCCTGAACACAACATCCACGCATCAAGATAAGAATTGAGGCAATGCCCACTGGAATACAGAAAAGTCTATTCGACTCTGAAACCTTTCCTATGGCCGTGGCAGACATTGCTAATCAATCATAGCATTATTTCCTATGAACCCAGAGGAAACTTTACAGTCTTAGGGCAAGATTCTAGGTAGCCACTATCAAGCATTCAGGGTTGGCGTCAAAAAGGATACCTATTTGCCTTCCTGACCTGTAATATTTCTCATTTCTCCCTCTCTACCATCTTCTTCCTCACTTCCTCAAAACATACATAGACCTTATTCTCAACAGCAAATATTTATGGAGGACCTATTTTGTGCCAAGCACCATTTAAGGCAATAGGAAATACAGAGATAGCAAGAACTAGTATGATTTTTAGTCTAATGTAAGTAAGTTGCACTTAATGAGGGAGACAATAAACAATCATTAAACACACAAACAAGATAATTCCAGGTACTGATACATGCTTTATAGAAAATAAAACGGGGTAGTACGATGGAGAGGGACTAGGGGTGGGGGAATGGGCATTGGTAGGGTAGTCAGGGAAGTGCTATCAGAGCAGTAGAGTCAGAGCTAATGAATGGTTAGATGTGTCAAGCATCCCACAAAGAGGGGAGAAGTATTTCAGCAGAGGAAGCAGGAAGTACAATGTCCTGAGGCAGGAATGAGATTGAGACATCCAGGGAGCACAAGAAGACAGGTGGGGCTGCAGCATACTGAGCCGGGGAGAATGGAATCAAATAAGGTTGGAAAGAGACAGATGGTGGAGGGCTTCGAAGTAATGACAAGGAAATGGCCCATTTTACCAGTATGATGAGAGGATATTGGAGAATTTAAGTAGAAGAAGTTGCCATAGTCTGAGTTACTTTTGCCTACTTGGAAAAAGATTCTCATTTGATCCACCTTTGCCAATCGTCTTTCTCTGCGTCTACCCACATTCACCACCGTCCTTTGGGAGTGGATCTGCGCCCACCACACCATTTCCTCTCGCAGGCTTCCTCCTTAGCCACTTGATAGAACACTCCATTTCCTGCACTCTCCTGAAACCCTGTGCACACATCTCTCTTTGACCCTCTCCAAGCACTTTTACTTACTCAAGAATTTGTATTGAGGCCCCATTTTGCCCCAAACTCTATACCTGTCCCTGGGGATACCATGGTAAGCAAGATAGGCAGTCCCTGCCCTCATGGGACATAAAGGCTAATAGTCAAACCAGTGCTAACGAGGAAGTTGAAGGTCTATGAGAGCAGGGCCTGTGGGTGATGCAGCGGGGGCAGCGCAGCCAGCCTGGGGAGGCCTGAGTGAGGTAGCGAACAGGGTGGGTAGGGGAAGCATGGCCACCTGAGACCGAAAGACAGCAGGAGTTAGCCAGGCCGAGAAAAGGAGGAGAACTACATTCCAGGTGGTGGAGACTGGAGGTGAGAAAGAGCACAGCAAGGGGTGTGAGCTGAAATGGTCCCGGGATGGGTCAGTGAGACCAGAAGTGAACTTCCTCCCCACGATTAAAGTGCTCGCTGGGTCCGTGTCCAACTTCCTCTTCTTCTTCTTTTATTTCTTCTTCCTTTACAATTTTTTCCCCTTAATAACATATTGGGTTTAAAAAATAAATAAATAAAATGTGAATGCTCATTGTGAAAATTGATAAAAAATATCTAAAGGAAATTAAAACTAAAATCAGCTCCCTGTTAAATCAGCTCCCTGTTAAAACTAAAATCAGCTCCTGTTAAAACACGTTTTTCCTATGCCATCTCTCTGCCTCTGCCTCTTCTGGGGGAAAGGGCATTCAGTTTTGTGTCCTATTTTATTTTTGGAGGGGGGAGTTTTTGCCTTAATATGTCAATGTGAACTTTTTGTCCATGAAAACATAAATTTCTCATACTTCATTAAGCAATCCTCTGTTGATGGGTCAAGTTTCTTTCCTTAGTTTGTAGTGCTAGATATAATTATGATTATCCTTGTACATAAATCTTTGTTTACATCATGGATTATTCTGAGATATACTCCTGGAAGTAGAATTCCAGGAGGTAAAAGCAAGTAGGTAAAAGCAAGTGAGATTTTCTAAAGCTCTTCATGCAGGTCGCCAAGTTGCCCTCCAGAAAGGTTCTGCTAATTACACGCCAGCAGAAACAAATGAATGTTTTGTGCCATCCCACACCCTTGCTAGCATGGAGGACTGTTGTTTTATTAATTATTGAAACTTCATGGGTTCAAGAAAAATAATTCATTGCTTTAATTTACATTAGTTTGAGTCACAATTTTAAATTTTGGGGGGGAGGGTCTACTTATATTTCTCACATAAAATTTTCAAACATGTCATTTGTCCCCTTATTTCACTTGTTTATTAGTGTGTTTTCCTTAGTGATTTAAAAAGTCCTTATAGATTAATTAAATTGAATCTGTGCACCTTTAGATTTTATAGTCAAATAGTCCTCTCTCAAAGTTGTCAGCGAAAAACCTTTGACTTGTCTGTAATTTTTATATAGTCATATTTTTAAATACACGTTTCTTTTCAGTCTATGCTACTCTAATTATAAAAATAACAACACAAATGGTACCTTCAGAAACCTGCATGGTCTTCTAGCCCCCTAGAAGCTAGGGAGTCACTTCACTCCCTAAGCAGAACCCATGGTGTCAGCCCATTATTAATCCTATCACTCTCTCAGGCAGTTAGGGCTCCGCTGTCTCATGAAGTCTCACCATTTCCACCTGGCTCCCCTCCAGTGTTTTTCCACAGGAAATCTGAATGACTGTTTAAAAATCTGCTTTAAATGCTTCAATGGCTTCCTGGGGCAAATCAGAACAAATTCCCAATTCCTCAACATGGTCTACGCTGCCTTCTCCCAGGCGGGCCTAAGTTTTTTGGCTCAGCTGACCTCCATGATCCCCTCTTCCCATCTTTTTTTTTTTTTACAAACTTTTTTAAACATAAAATTCCTGAAAAAAATTTAATTGAATTAATAAATGAAATTTGACTCAAAGGCCTCAAGTTTCAGCAAGAGATAAATAGTTTGCCAGTACTTTATAATAACTATGTAACAAAAGGCGTTTTCAACCTTTCTCCTTTCTCCAACAAATCAGAGACTGTAATTCCTTTTGATGCAATGTAACAAATCAGACACTAAAAGAGCAACAGCTACATTTTATGCACAAAGAAACCCCACTATTATTTCTACCTGAATATTTCTGCATCCAAAAAGCCCTCCAATCCATCCTCTTTCTAAATCTGCATTCCTGCCCTTTGGTCTAATCTGCCGTCTCTTGCGAACACTTCACATTGGTCTTCCTTCATCTGCTCTGACCCTGCTCAGCACATTCTACTAAAGACAGCCAGGGAGCATTTTCCTCAATATCCCGTGGTTGCTTGCACATAGGATAAAGACCAAAACCTTTGACAGCACCTACAAGGCTTGGCATGGCCTGGGGCCCGACTAGCTCCCTTCATGTCCCACCAAGTTCTCTCGTTCTTGTGGTTCTTGCGAGTGCCAGCTGCAAGGACCTACCTCTAATTGCTCACACACACCTTACTTCCTTAGCCCAGCGTTTCTGTCCATGATCTCCTTCCTCGGCTCAAAAGCTCTTTGTTCACTAGGGAAGCCATTCTTGATCCATACAAGACAGTGCAACCTCCCCCCTTCCATTATCCACACGCGCAGCACCACGTGCTTTCCCCTCACAGCTCTTATTACATTTGCAAATATGTATTTTTTTCATATATACTTGTATAATGCCTTCCCAACCAGTCTAAAAACTGTAAAGATAGTACTATGTCTGTTTTGTTCACTAATATATATCATTAGTGCCTAAATAATACCTGGCATGTAGTAGGCATTTAATAAATATTTGACAAATGAATGGAATCTACAATAGATATTAATAAGATGGATGCTACCGCTGCTTTGGTTTTGTTTTTTTAAATTTTAGCCTACTCAAGCCAAAATTTCCAAAGAATTGAATTCTAGGGAAAGGGGAAATTAGGTTGGGTTTCCCTCTTCAGATAAAAGGATAAAAAATCAGCCCAAACTTACCCATACACTTATTTCCTGTACATCTTGTACACTAATCACATTGTACACAAATTGCTTGTACACTAATCACATTTCCCCCCAGACAACTGAAAGCAATTCAATAAGCTCTTACTTTAAATGACCTGAGCCTGCTCACGCGTTTTTGTTTTGCAAATAACACACTTCATTTTTACAAGAAATAGTCTAGATACTTAAAACTCCTCAAACTTAGGAGGGGAAATAATTTGGGATAAAAAGCAAGGAAAGACACAATATTTCTGTTTGTAAAACTGATTTATTCACAATTTGGTATTTTAAAATTGTATTTGGAATTTTAATTTTTATATATTTCCCTGGCCGGCATTCTATTTTTCTTAAAGAGGGAGGCAAAGGAGAGGAAGCCTGAGTAAGTTTGAATTTAAGAGATTTACCTGCTGCTACAGTCAGTAAAATTTAACTTTTAATCCCTGAGATTTAGTAACAAGTCAAAAATATTTTCATATATTCAAATGTAAAAAGCATATCTTAAGAACAAAAAACTAAAGAATAAAACCACTGCAGTTAATTAATCTCCCCACATATGGCAATATAAGTCCCTCTGTCTTAAATTAACTGAGGGGTGTGTACACAATGCATTTTAGTTATTAGATGAGCCAAAAGAGACTAAGATGCTCTAGTTCTCAGTTTTTTTGTAGTTTCTCTCCCGTTTTAAAAAGTATTCCTGGAAACCGATACAATTTATTCAAATAATAGAAATGCCCACTGCTAGCTCAAATTTTCTCCCCTTTCTAAATTTTTGGCTGTGATGTACAATTAGGGATTTTCTTTTACTGTCCAAGACCAAAGTTCTTTATCTGATTGCAACCTGAGGCCCAAACTGCTTTTGCAAGGTCACTTTGGAGCAAGTCACTTCAGTTTCCTCAAATAGCAAATGAGGGTAATTATAGCTCACAGGGATGTAGAAGGCTGAACTGATGTTCATACAACACCATGAGATCTGGGAAGCTTTCTTCATAAGGAGCAATGCCCTGGAACACGTGAGAGTTATTATATATCCTGCTGCTCCCTATTATAGATGGCTGCTTCATACTCCTAAAATGTCAGCTTTCCTCGGAGGAATGAATATTAATTCATTAGTTTGCTCATTAAACTTCCTTGAGATGCAAAGGAATGGCAATTATGTCCCTTCCCCCCCATATACATGAAATGTAGCACAGATATTAAGGATATGAGCACAGTAAAACACTAAGAGAAAGTCAAAACAAATAAACCAAGTCCTTTGCGGTAAGATGCAGTTTTCTTATGTATGTGTAACACACTGGCAAGTCATTTTTCATTTTGGAAGGTGTTAAGCATCACTAATGACAAGGGTTTATTTGCCTAATGGCCCAAAGGAAACGCAGTGGAATTCAAACTTTTTTAAAACAACAATGAAAAGTCACAAATACCCTTTCTTCAAATCTCTCTCTCAACGCTCTCTTTCCAAAACAGAAAATAAACTGATTTCCCTTTTCTCTAAAAGCAATACCAATGCCAGCTAGGAACATCTGCCAGCGCTAGTTTGAAGGCAACTCTGAGGTTCCGAGACTATTTATTTGTGTAGTTATTTATTCCAAAAGGGAAGAGCACAGAAATTCAAATAGAATGTAACATACATCAATTTAAGAAAGAGCTTTGAGAAGATCTGGTGATAGAGAATGAGTGGGGAACTATCATCTGCTCTGCCAGATCTGGACAATATTTTAAATTTAAATTGCTGCTCTAGCATCAACTTTCAACTTATACATAATGTACATCTCTTAAAAATTTATATCTAAATATATTGGGTTTCTCGGTTGGTTGGTATTTTTTCACTGGGTAAGAACTCTGAGAAGCGAGAGAAGCAATTATGGAAGTCTATGACCTGGGCTATGATAAAACCAAGTCTGGGACTGGGAACCCCTACAGTACACCATTGTTTTAGCAAATCCCACTTCTGCTGCAGGAAGCCACGATAAGTAATTCCTTGACTGTTGGTGGCAGGAGGGGTATAAATAAAAACGTGAGGTAGTTCTTTCCACAAGTGGGAAATATTTGTCTACATAATATCCCTGCACATGTCTGACAAATTTCCAGAGCATCTGCTTGTTGTCATCTGTGAGTAAACTCTTAGCTTGGTATTAACTGAACTTGACAAATCATGAGCTAGTTGCAGTTCACAGGCCTTATTTTCTGATCCAGCCATGACTAGAGGAGCCACTAAAACTCCCAAAAATGTGAACCAAAGAGACCACCAAGCAGGAGAACTGCAAAAGCATAAGCATTAAAAAGCATATGGGGGAGCTGGTGAGAGCACAGAAGAGTAATTTACCAGGACTTGCGTACAGGAAAGAATGAAGACTGGTGGGAAATAATTTAGACTCTGCTCCAACAGCTTAACTATCAACTTGAAGGTTAAAAAAAGTGTTTTTTTGAAGTTCTAGCAAGATACTAGATCTATGTGATAGAGAACATAGCAGAGGCTCTATAAAGTTAAATTAACACAGAAATACTAAAGGTAGAAGAACAGAATATCCTGAGAAAAGAAAGAGTTACCTATCAAAACTTTAGTCTTTCTGACTTGGAATTTGTACATTTATATTGAACTACTAAAAGAAAATCAGTGATTGCTGAAAAATGTTTGTATTCTAAACTCTCTCCAGGCTACCAGACCAAGACTAATACCAGAAATAGATCAGGAGTAAAATTATAGTTAGAAAAGGGGAGAAAAGTAAGGTAGGACATTAAAATTTTATTCTGAAATTAATCTCTGGCCACGACAATAAAATTTAACAAATATTCACTGAACAGTCTTACTCCTGTCATCAGCTGTACAATACATACAGTATCATAGAACTGGCCACTAGGATTAAAATCCACTAGAACATATTTCATGTTAAGTGGCGAGAGCAGCATCCCACAGAAATTTTTACATACATATATACACAGTCCACATTCAACCATTTTCACATATTTTCAGTACACACAGTTGCAGCATATTACAGTCACGTGTCTAAGTTGTTGCTCGATAGAAACCCAAGCCACTGCCTAGACATAACTGTAGCAGTTGAGCTGAGTATAGTTACAATTAGTTTTATCTATGTCCATAGCAGAGAGATGTACAAGCCCCTAAGAAACAGAGTTCACAAATACTATTTTTTTTTTTAAATGCTACCACAGCATTATGTTGGGCAATATTAAAACCTTTACCAACCTAATCAGTTTCTTTTTTAAAGTCTTCTGCTTACCAGAATATTCTTGATGAAAAAAATTACAAAAATGAATGCTCTCTTGAAAATAATTCACACTTTGAAGATTCCAATATGGCCCAATGCTACTGATGCCTAAAGTGTTTCCTAACATTCTGATGGAGTCCTTCCACATGACTCCAAACCACCTAGTAAGTTTAAAAGTGGCTTAAGTGCCTTGCACCCAAATTGTAAAAATCCCTGGCCATCCTTACTAGAGCCAGGCACATATAAAAGGAATGCACTTTGGTTCATACCAAATGCCCTGGGATTAATCACACTATAAAATTAAATGGTTTGAGGTAAATTTTTACAAATACAGTTGATTTTTGTCTAGTGTTAGCATAACAAAAAAAATATCGTTTAAAAAATCAGTCTGATGTTAAGATACAACAAAGACCATCTTTAACCCCTTAAACATAGGAATTCCCTGTGTATCTAACGAGTGGTTACCTTTCTCGGTGCCTGACGATGACGCGCGCCTTATGGTTTCTATTAAGGCCTGTAAGTAACTGGATGTTTAAGACAGATGTATCTTTGCAGAGGTGGGTTCCATCTAGTATTCAAAGAGTTAAAGAGGCCAAAAAATGCATGCCCGACAACATGGCATTCAGAACAAAAGGCACATTGCTATCACTAAGGGCACAATTTCTCCTCTACTGTTAATCTACACTGTCTTGCATCACTGTTGTTCCACTGTTGTAGCAATACACTTAAGTGGTAATGCACGCTCTGGGGGTGCAAGAAACGGAGCCGGATGAGACCGCGACCAAAGACAAGACCACACTGTGCTCTTCCTAAATCTGAAAACAGCTCAGACATCCCTAGACAATGGTAACCTGTGAGACCAAGGACTGTTTCCAAGCCAGCTCCTAGTAGCCTATCGGAGCCCTTCATTTGTGTTTTAAAATCACAAGGGTGCAACAGCTTTGTTGGGTTTTTTTGACATTATAATTAAGCTAGAATTAAAAAGCAGCTCTATCACTAAACACTAAACACGGCGGCTCTTGTGAAGAAGGGAAATTTCCCTGTATTTAGGGGGTGCGGTGTTGGGGGAGCCCCAATAGTGCTGCACATTATAGTTTGGCTTAAAAGTTTCCGGTTACATTTGTGAATAAAGATAGTCACAAATGCACTGTTGGCATCTTAAGGACCAGTTTTGTGTGGTGAGGGAGAAGACAAGCAGTATTAGCCCATTTATAAATTTTCACATGGCTAATCATTTTATAGGGATATTCCTATTAATGGCAGGCTCAGGTTCATATATTTAAAACTAAAAGTGAAAATCTCAAGAGTGGATACGATGGAAGAGGAACACTGGAAGGGAAAAACAGCCTTAATGTTTTGTTTATTTTAATGACTTAAAGACGCAAACCATCTTAGGAGGCTTGTGGTTTTACAAAGCCGCTTCTTATGCCTTTAAGCCAGAATTTTAATAATAAATACACAATCTTTAAATTCTATAAGCCACTGATTGGGGGGTATCATCACATGAGCATCATTTAAAATGCAACTTACTAACATTATTGCACTTCCACAGATTACACAGAAATGTGTACAACAGGCTAAAGAATTTGACTAGGGGAAAGAAGCTATAATTTCTAAAAACAGAAGTATAAATTAATTTATCAGTGACACCCTTAAATAGTAAAGCAAATATCAACACCACTATCTTATTAATAAACTAATCTTATTACTGATTTTTTTGGCAAATATCTGTAATAGTTCCTGAGCGTTTTTCTCCACCATCAACTGACAAAGCCTCAAGACAAGTGAAGTGTTTTGTTCAAAACTACCTTTTTTTTCTTAACAGAGAAACTGTAGGATTAATATTAAAAGAACTTAACCGGAAACTTTCTTGGCCTCGCTGGGGACCATGCTTTAAGTACTTGTAAATCAATTTACAGGCAATCAATACAATAATACCTGTGCATATAAAAGAGTATTTATCCTAATTTATACTACCCAAAACCTATTGTCCAAACAGGCAGAAATCTTTCTATATTAAGTTGCACATACTAAAAAATTTTTTCCACGTGCCTTGAAATTGATATATACCACTGTTCATACATTAGTGATAAAATACTGAAATTTTCACTGTGAAAATAATTATTATTCAGAGGAGAAAATATTCTTTTACCTAACTCTCAGTTACTTTTCCAGGTAAAGTGTCATTTCCACAAAAACAATCAGTGCAATCCAAACGAAAGTAAAATAAAACAGAGGAATGTAATGTCTGTGGTTCTTCTAATGATGCATAGAGTAAATCAAACCATTTAACTTGAGGCTGAACTTTTCCTCCTTCGAATCTGTTGTTAAAGCTGGCCTTGCTCAACAAGCACAGTGACTTCTGTTCACGAAGAGGATTTTCAACTCTCTCTCTTTTTAAAAAGTTGATGCTCTCCCAGGCTAAGAGAACCTTACTGTGGCACGTGAAAAGTGTGAACTCAGTCTAATCTGCTAAACCGTCTTTGGAACTATGGAAATCCCCACCTTAGGTAGCTAGGCTGTTCTTTTTTAAAGTGGAATATGAAAAGATGGGCATAATCACAGCTAAAATGTCTCTCTTCTGTATCAGGAGTCTGGGATATATATTTGAAGGAAGAAAAAGAAATTAAATGCAAGCAACAGATGTGTGGTGAAAGAAGAACAGCAGGGAGAAGAGCAAAGAGAGGGGAGGAACAGTTCATGTAATACATTTCTAAATTTAGGTGCAAAACCGATTTTGTTAAACAAGGCTTCTTTGCAAAACAGCTCGCTGATCACATTGGAGAATCTGGAGGAACACACGTTTCCATTCATCCACCAGGTCTGCTTGGCCGGCCGTTAGAATGTCAGAATGCTAACTGGGCATTTCAACTGTGGGGATTTCATTTTGTCTCTGAGCACTATTTTAAGGGAAAAATCTCTAAGGTGCAGTTTTTCTTAGAATATCATTTTCATCCTGACCATTCTCCTCCCACCATCACTACCACCTGGGTAACTTATGGAAAGCGGAAGCAGGACAGGCTGCACCTGTGCATGAACCTGAAGCGTGGAGAGAGAAGGGGGGGGCCTTCGGAGGCAATCACCTTGGGGAGAATATACTATGAACCATGAACACATAGTGAATGTCTTTGACACCAATCTGTAGATGCGCGGCAGTCATGACGTAATCAATGGCCTGCCACTGATGTTTATTACTCTGCCACACTAAATACAGTAAGGCTCATCGTACTTTTAGAACACAAAAAGTTTCAGAAAGTATAAAAACTTAAAGCATTGTCCCCATGTATTTTATAAAAACAAAACAAACAACCTTCTTACATTAAAATAAGTGCCAAAAAGATACAAATGAGTCGAGTTATTGAGCAAATAAAAACAGGTCTGAGCTACTCCTTTTCAACCCAGTAAGGCTCAGCAATGTCGTATCTTTCAGAATTACCAGCATCGGGGGACTGAGCTCAGCTAACAAGTTTTGGCAACACTGTCCTCTGCTGAATATTCCCATTGGCATCTGTCATCTGTGCCAAATTAGTCCTCAGTTTAGAGGCTGAGCTGGAAGGTGGAGGTAACTTGGAAATGGATGTGATAGCACCAGTGCTCTCGGTGATCCTTTTCACTGACGTCTTCTCCCCCGTTGGAGGCTTTGGCAGCCGCCTCCTCAGCCAGGGATGCCGCAAAGCCTGGCCAGGGGTCATGCGAACCGCAGGATCCCATTCTAAACACTGTTTTAAGAAGTCAAGGAAAAGGGGATCGTCACACCCCTTCAGTGCATTCCCCCACTCTCTGCTCTCCGGTGGGCCCCTCAGTTTCCCTCTCCGGGAACGGCCTCCGTTGAGAACCACGGAGCCGTCTGAGAGAGTCGTGACAGTGCAGTAACGGGGATAACCCTTGGAGCTCACAAAATTTTTGGCTCGCTTGGATGCATCCAGCAGTTTCTGGGAGGGCATGCCCAACAGTTCAATCATACAGGCCAGCTGGTCCCCTTCATCTTCCCCAGGCAACAGGGGGTAACCAGTCAGGA
Organism: Neophocaena asiaeorientalis asiaeorientalis; assembly: GCF_003031525.2. NCBI lineage: Eukaryota > Metazoa > Chordata > Mammalia > Artiodactyla > Phocoenidae > Neophocaena > Neophocaena asiaeorientalis. The sequence continues at coordinate 14,700,973 of NW_020185339.1, forward strand.
GCTCCGCTAGGATGCAGCCCAGGCTCCACATGTCGATGGGCATGCCGTACCTGGCGCCGAGGATCACTTCCGGGGCCCGGTAAAAACGGGACTGGATGTACGTGTAGACCCGCTGATGCTCGTAACAACTGGAGCCAAAATCAATCACTTTAATCCCGCTTCTACCCTGCTGCTTCAGTAAAATGTTCTCGGGCTTCAAGTCACAGTGAATTATCCTGTTTTTGTGCAAAGCATCCAGGCACTGCAGGATGGAGTGGGCGAACTTGCGAACCAAAGGCAGGCTGAAGCCCTGGAACTTGTTCTTCTTGATGAGCTCGTAGAGGTTCATGCTGAGCAGCTCGAACGTCATGCAGATGTGGTTGCGGAAGGTGAAGTTCTCCAGCATGTGGATGACGTTCATGGTGTTGTCCTTGTCCTGCTTCCGCAGGTGCTCCAGGATGCGGATCTCCTCGGCCGCCTGCCGGTGGAAACGCTTCTCGTTCCTCACCATCTTCAGGGCCACGTGCTGGTGGACTTTGTGGTCATAGGCCTTGACCACCTGCCCAAAGCTCCCCTTCCCAATGACCTTGAGGACCTCGTACCTGTAAGCCACGTGATCGTGAGGCACCTGCACGTAGGATCCCTGGTCATCGTCGTAGCCACCGTTGTTCGGCCCGCCTGTCATGCCCTGGCGCTTCTTTGCGTTTGGACCCAAGAAGTATATTTCAGGGTAGTTGAAAATCTCGTGGTGTTCGAAGCTGCTTAGTTTTTGCATGTATTGCTTCATCGCTTGCTCGGGTGTCATGGAGATGGCTTTCACCTTCCCCACGCCTTCCAGAGACTTCAGAGAGGTGGAGCTCCCCTGCCGCCTGTGGATGCTCTCCAGCTGCCGCTCCGGCACCACCGGCAACCCCGTTTTGCCCACCGTTGTAAGCCCATTTGGTTGTGTTGTGAGCACTGTCCGCTTGTTACTGTTATCCTCAAACAGCTGCTGAACCTGGATCTGTCCATGGCTGTGGCTGCCGACGTGTAGGTGGTCATTCATTGTGTGCTTACTGCCGCCAATCTGTAATTCAGAAAGGGAACATCAAGAGAATGGAAGAGGTCTGGCTGTTCAAAAGGGATATTTTATAAATCGGCGCCCACCCTCACCTTTACAAAATCCAATCTGGTTTGAATTTACAGCCAGAATCAGGTTTCTTAAATGGAAAGAGTTGCGCACACAGGAGGGACCTCACGAACACCCCGGCAGGGAGAGCGGACGTGACGTGGACAGCCTCAGACAGAAGTAAAGGCAGAAGAGGTTGGGGGGCTGGGGAAGGCGATCAAAGTTGGGATCCGGAAGGAAAAGACCCCCATAGCTGCTACACGTAACAAAGAGTTTGCTGTACGTGTTTTCAGGGTTCTTAGAGTAAGTCCTCAGTGGAGGCAGAGACCATGCTTCTTGCTCGTCATTCTCTACCTAAGATTCAGCACAGGGCCTGGGATATCACAGAGGTGCCATGCAGCCCATACTTGATATCACAATGAAAGAGGATACAGAAAAAGCATGAACACGTCGGCACTCTACTGGCTCTCCCGCCCCCAGATCGTAACATTTTTCACACTTCACTTCGTAGCTTCTCTGTTATCGTGAGGGCAGGGACCAGGCCGGTCTTGTTTACTACTCCTTCTCCAGTGTTTAGCTCTATTCTGAGAACACTACTGTCTTCATTCTCGGTCTTCTCCACTACCTGAAAATCGAACTAATTACACCTAGGAAAGTGCATGATCCAGAAGCAAAGAAAACTGTACTTTTAGGCTGGAAAGATTCCCATGTAGACATGCACTCTGTAGCATCTTGTAAACCCCAAACCTATTTTTAAGTTTCTGGGCTTCACTGGCTGTGATGACCATTTAAGGCCATTCAGCCCCACAATCCAACCGCCACCCTCTTTTGGGCCTTCCTTTGGTCAATGGCTTGGCTCTCTCAAGACATGTGTTTCTCCAGGCTGCTGGGATACTCAGCTTTCTGACAAGGAATACAAAGTAGCAATTTCTATTTCAGGCACACATGCCATCCACAAACATTCCTGTCTGAACAAAACTGATGGCATAAGCCAAGGGGCCCCAGCCTTCCTACTGAGAATCTACTTGGGATTTCTTTCAAGCATTGTTATGGCCAAGAGGTGAGGGGTAGAAGCGGACTTGCAGCCAGGATCCCCTCCCAGTTAGGAATTCTTGCCAGCCTCAGACAATCACTCACAAGTCTTAAAAGCATCCCACTAGATGATTTTTACATGAAAGCTTAAAGATCAACTTGCCTCTCACAATCCACCTCATTCATTCAGCCAGTGTTAGCTGAGGTCTAACCACACATGTGGCAGAGTCCCTGCCCTTCAGGAGCTCACAATCAACTAGCCGAAGTCCTCTACTATCTGCCGAAGTCCTCTACTATCAGTATTTTTCCCATCAACTCCTCCGAAATCCTACCTCTCGGGCTTTACATATCACTAAATGCGTAGAAGTGCTCTGTATATGTAATATAATTCAGGAAGTGGTTTGGGACTACCCAGATTATAAAATGAAATTCCAAGTCCTTCTTACTAGGAGACCAAGACCTTCAAATTTTCCTCAACTGACACACAGCATGCACAGGGACTATCTGAGGCATGCACTTTCTCTCTGCAATCTTCTAAAACAAAGTAGAATATAGTAAAGTACTTGGGCCTTTCTGAAGTATGACTTCATTGAGAGATTTTATTTCTCAGATTTCTGGAAGACTTCTAGATGAACCTTTTTATTAAACTCACAGATGATATTCCACGCTAAGTGAACTTATCTTCTGTCAGGTAGCTGGACAGGTTATTTTATCCTCGTTCTATGCCCAAAGCAAAGCAGTTCATAAAAAGGCATTAGGAAGTCCTGGGTATATACAAAAGCGGTACAGGCTTGTCCATGGATTTTTGTTCCCAAGCCTCAGTCTCTGAACCTCTCCTCCTCTCCACTACGGTCTTTCAAGCACCCGGGAATAAAAGGACCTGAAATTAGAAATATATGTCTCCTAGAGAACCATTCTCTTCAGGGCAGCTTGGAGAGATTTCAGAAGAAAAACCGACATTACCAGCATACATGCTACAAAAAGCATGAGGCTTCACTGGGGACAAAATTAACGTTGGGGCTTTAGGAACTCCTAAAAAGAGGACAAAGTAAAACGTTCTGAGCTTCAGAAACCAACTTATTTTTGCAAGAGCAATTTTAATGTTCTGCATAATTCAAAATATCATCAAAAAAAGCTGAGTGACTAGAACTAAAGAGAGTTTGCCAATTAACTGGATCACCTCCTGTCTTTCCAACTACCTTCTCTTGGTCTCCTCCACAACAGCAATGAAGAAGGGTTCCAGAGTTCCCCAGGGTTCAAGCCTCAAGTGGCTGGAGGCTTCTCACTCCCGTTAACTCTCCCTGGTCGACTATGACCACACCAGGGCTCCAGCAACCCCCCAGGGGCTGACATCTGCCACATGTACACCTCTAGCTAAAAGGAGCCCGATCTATGTCTCCCGAGCTCAAGACTCCCTGTATCCAACTCCAGATCAGCTACCTTTCCCACAAGCAACTCAAACTCAACTCACACTTTTTCTACCAAAACCATTTCCTCCTCCCACAACCCTCAATTTCTGGTCAACAAGAGGCTTCACCCCCGAATAATCACTCTATCTCCACGTCTCCCACACCTTCCCAAGTCACCGTGGAGCCCCGTCATTCCTATCTACCCCACTCCCCTCCATCCACGCTGCCTCACCTCACACTCCTGCTGTCTCTCACTGGGACAACCGAAGCAGCCTCTTAACATGTCCCCTTGCCTCTAAGTCTAGAACTCCTCAAGTCTCTTCTCTCCACGGTGCTTCTGGAGTTACCACTGAAAAGTGTCACTCTGACACTGCCCTTGCTTTTGCTTAAGGCCCACACAGGCACCCCATTTCCACAGATAATATGAGACCTCACAGGCAAGAACATGAGGTTCTCAAATGCAGAGCTTATATGACCCGAGTCCTTCCAGTGTCACCCACCACTGTCATATTCTCTCCAAGAACAAGCTGGATTCCCCAAGACCCATGGAGACACCACGCTCTTTTACACTCGGTTTTTGGGGAGGTTATGTTTCATAATGGTTAGGTGTCCAGGGATTTTCAATTAGATGCATGGGAAATGAATCCCAGCTCCACCACTTACTAACTGTGTCACCTTGGTCAATTTACTTAATCTCTCTAAACCTCAGTGTCCTTATCTGTAAAAAGAAGGTAACAAAGCGACCTCATTAGGGCCATTAGGAGGATTAAAGAAGGTAAAAGATATAGAGTGCTTACTATAGTACTGAGTAAAGGAGAGCTAAAGTTATTGCCCTTTCCAAAAGCTGCTTGGAATCTCCTTCCTAACCAGGACTACATGGTAAACTCATACTCACCCTTCAACGCGCAGTTCAACTCTCACCTCTTCTGTGAAATGGTCCCTTTCCCTTCCAGGGTGCTCACAGAGCACTGATATATTAAAACACTTATTTCGTTTTACATACCTGTTTTCACACGTGATGTACCCACCTGGCTGTGAACAATTCCAGGGTGGGGTCACCTCTTATCTTTTTAAGTCCTTATTGACATAAACCCAACATACAGGAAGTACTCAGTCAATTTCTGTTGAGTGGAAGAACTAACTCTCACCTCTCTGAGTTATTCTTAAGAACTACCTTTGTACCTTCATAAGAAAACATGAAGTTAACACCCAGGGAATTGGGACTTGTCTCCAGTGACCCAAGTCACAAGATGTTAGGCTTGCATTGCATCGGCAGAGACTTGGAAGCAAATGACAGCCCATTAAAGAGTACTTGTAGCAGAAGAGATCAACTAAACACCTAAAAGTGACATGTGGAATCTTAAAAACTTTCCAGATGTTAGGGAGATTCATTTTAGAGGCTCTAGTAGAGGAGGATTTTGAGTCTTAAACACTGTGGGACTCTACAATCACAACCCAGGTCGGAAGCGCAATTGACTGATCTATAAAAAGGGAGGAAAAAAGCCCTAGAAATGCCAAAACATTTCCACAAGACATATGCCAGGACAACACCATAAACTTAAGAATGTTTAAAACCTCTCACTCACTTTTTCCTATTTGCCAATGCCTACCTAGCACAGTGCCTCTCAAATTTAAAAATACTGAATGAATGCAATTGTTAGATACCTACAACGTATGGGTTGAAGCAGAGAGACCTCCAAAAGCCCTCTTTGACCATGACACATTTTAGCATTAAAAATTATTTAAGAACAATAGTCTAGTCAATTTGGTAGTTTTAATCTCTTCCGAAAATAAAAGGGAAAACAGCACATACTTCACTGTGCTAACATTTCTGGGAGTTTTAAAACTTTGCTGAAGTCATCTTAGAAATGCTGTATAGTGTTATGGGAATAGAACTGAGTCCAAAAAGATCGGAATTCTAGCTCCTCCTCAAACACACTGACGGTCTGTGTGGCCCTGAATCAAATGTCTTTTTCTTCTATCAAACATTACTGTTTTTTAAATGGGAATATTCATTATTCTTTGACTCCTATTATCTTATAAAGGTAAAACCGGTAATTGGAGAGTGCTTTAAACGTTAAACAGTTATGAAAGTGATACAATACTAATATTTCAGAATTTTAAAAATAAGCACATTAATATCTCCCATACAACATTAAAAAGAAAAAAAAAACTAATAGGAATCAAAATAGTTATTGGGTACACTTTTAGGACAGAGATAAAATGACTAAGTATAATATATCCATGGAGATAGGGTACAAAAGGGCAATGCACTAGATAAATTCCGAAGTTTATAATCCCTATAGTCATATGTTTATCTACCTACTGCATCATTTACAAGAGAAAATATGGGCAAACACAACGAGATTATTTTCCTCTCCGTAATGCCCTTCCCCCCACCCATTCAAAAATAGCTTTTCCTAGTTGTAACTGCTGTGAAATTAAAAACTAAGAGCTTACAAAAACCTGAAAGACATATGGACACATGGATCTGCTAAGGTTCTTGCATTTATAACAAAACTAATACAATTTCCTAGAATTAGCAGTCAAGCAGTGTGTTAAAGCTGGACTCAGGAGGGCCTGGGCTTTAGCTCCAGCCTTGATAGGTGTTGGCTCAGGAGTCTTGACCGAACCAGTTCACTTGTCTGACTCTTTCCTCATCTGTAAAATGAAGGAGTAGAACCAGATAAACTGTGGTCCTTTTACTTGCCTGTTTGAGGAAGTCTGCAATGCTGTGCAAATAAAATCAAAACTAAAGAACAACCAAAACCCAAATTCACACTTTCAAAACCAAGCTTCTAGTGATCAACAGTTTACTGAAGTTCAGGTGAGTTAAACACAGGTAAATCTGGTCGATACCACAGCAAAATACACGCACCATCATTAGGAGTCCCGAGAAGCACCCGCACGTCTTCTCATTTCTGCTCCACCACAGGCTCTTCCTCTAGTATCATTTTCTGTCGTCTCATTACATTATTTCAGTTGTAAAGAGGCTCTGATCAAGCAAAGCCCACCCTTATGTAACTGGAAGCCGGATGCAAACCAAGTAGTATTTCTTTTCCAGGTCATACCAATTCATGTGATTACATTCACACATGGAAAAAAACTGGATGTTGTATTTTCCAAATTGTCAGATGATTCCAAACCAAACGGAAACACCTAAACCCAATGGCAATTTCTCAACTAAAACATCACTGTGACAAGAACATTCAACTCTAATTAACACAGAATCAACAGCCTACTGATGCTCTTCCATTAACCACAGCCCAACAGACTGGTTAACTTCTGTGCAGTGAATTCTTAGCCCCTGGGTCTAGATGTGTCAGGAGAGACAGAAAGAGGAGGAGAGAGAGAAAGAAAATGTAAGAAGCACAGATGTCCAGGTCTAAGAGAAAATATTCCACTCTAGCCATCCGCTTATAAATTCATCCCATAAACAAGTTTCCCCATAACACATGACCCTCAGAGCTGCTCCTCTGAAGGCTAGAAATGGCCTTTTCTGCAAGAACTTAACTTTCCCTTGGCAACCAAAGCCATATCCTTAGCAAGCACCCCTCATACAGAACCATCTTAGGCAGTTCCTCTGGAAGATCGAATCGTAAACAAGACATTGGAAGCCATCAACTCCTCCAGGGCACATCTCCCCTAGGCTGTCAGCCACCATCCAAGGGCTATCTCTGGGAGCCGAGAAAAGGTACGTACTGAAATCAAGCCCAGCTTGCTGATCTCTGCAGCCACCAGTCCCGCGCCGAGCTCCCAGTTCCCTCTTGGCCCTCTGAGGGACCACAGCACCTGTCAGGTGCCCATCCCTTCCCACCTCCTTCCGAGGCAAAGCTGGCCCTTTTCTTTTCAATAATATCCAACTGCAGGATCCTACAGGGGTGGCGCGTTGTTCTGACTGCTGCTGCGGCTCTTATTTTTGTTAATGTTAATTACAATTTCTGCTGTGCTCAAACCTGTAGCACTCGTAAAACATGCTTCCACACGCGGAGGACAACTGTCGGTGCTCCCTGCTGGGTAGAGCCAGGCCCGGGATGCTCTTTGGGGCATCGATTTTCCGGGCAGGACGGCCTGGCTGTCCCCTAACACATATCTGTTTCTATAAATACCCACTACCCAACGTGGTGGTGGAGGGGCAGGGATGTTTATCGGGTCAGGGAAAAGGAGCTCGAGGAAGCAAGGACGGAATAAAAAGGGGGGGGGGGAGCGAAGAGAGAAGGAAAGCGACCAGGAGGAAGTTCCGAGGAAGAGGAGCGCAGGGGTGGGCGGGCTCCGGAGGGGAAGTGAGGGGCCCACGCCACGAATCCTCCTTTGTGGCTGCAGCTTTAGGCTCGCTCAAGTTCCAGAGGGCGGCGTCCCGGAGAGGCCACTGGCGTGAAGACACTCGCACTTCGACCTCTCTACTCTCTCCCGGCCGCATTATCCCCC
>NW_020185339.1:14708949-14756762 GCF_003031525.2 Neophocaena asiaeorientalis asiaeorientalis
CCGAGCCCCGGGGAAGCCTGAAGCTGGCGAACGGCGCTGTCCCCTCCTCGGCCTGGCAGCCACGCGCGGGAGGAGACAAAAGAGGGTCAAGGGGGAGAAAGTCACCCGGACCCGGTGGCCCCGCCCCACCCCTCCAGGCTGCCGAGCCCGCTCTCCCCGGGGCAGAGCCGGGGACCGTGAACGCGGGCGTCCCGGAGCGGCAGGAGGCTGGGGACGCAGACACCCGGCGCTCCCGCGGGGCGGGGCTCAGGCGGCTGCAAAGTTAAGTCGGGCCCCTGGCGCGCAAGCGAGTTCGCGACCCCGCGGTGGAGCCGGGCCGGGCGCGGGCCGGCGGCTCACGTTGCGGGAGGCCGCAGGCCTGGAGTTGGGCTGGAATGCCGACCCGGGCGCCGCCGCCTCGCGCCAAGTCCCGGGCGGGGGAGGCCGGGGACGGCCCCCGGCCGGCTCGGAGGAGCCTCGGAGCTCGCGTGTAACAATGAGCGGAGCCGAGGCGAGAGCGCGCCGTCCGCCCGGGGGACCTCGCGCCGCCCCGCCGCGGCGCAGACTTTGTTCGAGGTCCCGCTGGTAGCGGGAGCCCGCGCCACGAGGGCTGGCCCGGGGGCCGCGGGGCCCGGGCCTCCTTACCGGTCGGGTAGGCGGCGGGAGCGGCGGCCGAAGGTTTCCTGGTTAACATGGCCGCTGGAGAAGAAAATGCATCTCAGGGCTGCCGTCTCCGTCTCCGCCGCCGCCGCCGCCGCCCGTCCTGCTGCTACTCCTCGCGGCCGCCACCGCCGCGCCTCCTGGTCGCCCCTCTCGCGGATCTCCGGCGCCTCCTCGCCGCCTCCCGTCAGCTACAGCCAGACACACACAGTCCGCTGCATCCCCTCGGCTCGGGCCCGCCGCCGCGAGCCCCCCGCTCTCCTCGCCGCCGCCGCCGTCCTCCTCTTCCTCGGCCGGCCGCAGCACCCTCCGAGATCAGGTAAATAACTTAGTTGTGCCGGGGGTCACCTCGGTAAGGAAAGTCCAGCCCGTTGGAGGGCCGCGCTTTAGCCTGGGGACCCCGAGTGTGGGCCAAGGAGGGGGCTGCCCTCCCACCTCCACCTCCACCACACACAGCCCCTCCCCGATTTACTGACACCAAGTGACCGCTCTCCAGTCTCTAGGACAAGGGGATGCAGAGAGGCGCGTGTGGATGGTTGCCGGGGAAGCAGTTGGCTGTGGGTTGCTAGGCAAAAATAAACATCACAGACGCCTCCCATTTCCTTACAACTCCGAGCCTTTCCCCTGCGCGGCCACTGGGAGAGGTACACCTTCCCGAGCGACACCTTTAATTCCTCTCCTCCCCAGACACAAGTCTCTTTTCCCTTCCCATCCAAGACACGGAGAATTTCCCTGTCCTTTGAATTTGCCATATACAGCCTCCCTTTCCCTTGCAGACTGAAAAACTACTTGCCCATCTCACACCCGCGTCCTGTCGTCTGTGGCACATGCCTTTGTCCAAAGGTCACAGGTTTTGTGACTTCAACGGGAGTGGGGGGCGGGGGGGAGGGAAGCCCGGCAATTCCGGATGACAGAACCGAAAGTTTGCCTTGCACTTTCTTCTCCAGACGTGCCTGGTTTCTGAAGTTCTCCTGCGAACCTGGGTCCGTTATGATCTGTCCTGTGTATCTGCCGCCCCTGGCTGGACCAAGTGTGCAGGCCTGAGCTAGTGCAGACTCAAATCAGAATGGGGACCGTCGCCTCTACTGTTTGCAAATTGTCATAGCAACCTCCCAGCAAGATCACCCTCAGCTAAATACAAATGCCCCAAAATGAGTGTTTCAGAGTTACAGTGTGGTCCTCTCAAGAGTCTCCAGGGCTCCTACAGGGGCATCAAGGACTGAGGGTGTTGGCAGAGGGAACAGGTGGCAAAGAGTAGAACTGTGCCTAGTAATATGTCCCTCTAAAAAATCCTCTTGGTGCCCTATCCCAATAAAGTAGAAACACAGTGAAACAATCAATCCAATAATAAACCTTTACAAAGAAGAGTGATGACCTGGTCTGGTCCCAGCAAGAGATATTCCCCCTTGCTTGTCATCAGAGACGATCACAATCAAATTCACGTGGGGAAACATATTCAGTGTTCAGAATTAACTAAAAGAAAAGGGATTACTTAGCAGCAGAGTTGAAGCTAGAACTCCTTTTCTGACTCAGTTTAATCTCACTCTGCTCTGTGTTACCTTGGCTTTTAAGAAACGTCACACCTCTTTTCCTTCCTTCCCTTTCAAACAATTATTTTCATACTGTCTTCCTTTTCTTAATGAGTGTTCCATACAACTGATGTTTAGATGAAAAATGTGAAGCCAAAAATTCAATTTTAATATAACGGGGCCCAGCTTTCGCTCAAATTATTCTTACATTACTTCAACAGAAGCTAAATACTCTCCTGCTTTTTCATGAATAAGAAAAATGCTAACTACTGGAAGTCATAGTTTGTGAAATCCAAATTAGAAATATTAATTTCCACATTAAATATGAGGAAAAGGAACACTGACTTTTTTTGTAAACAAAGGGACACAATGAATCATTAACTTTAATCAAAGAAAAACTGCTTGTTTAGAGAACTTTTCCTAATATGTTGTTTTATGACACGATAAGTACAATTTCAATTTTTTATCTTTTGGTTTCTTACCTTGAGGAAAATTTGCATTTAGTCTAATATCTTTAGCTATTTTAATTATAAATGGTACACCTTTCAAAATTATATTCTTGCTGACCTCCAAATTAGTATTTACAATTGCTCGGATTTCTCTCATTTTATTAAATATTGATGGCCTCAACCTGTATTAATGTCAAATAGAAAAATGTACAAATGCACTCCCTGAACTTTCAAGGAGAATAAACTGGGTGAATGCTAGTAGCTATTACCCTCAAACTCTATTATTCTAATGCATCATTATCAATTATACTACATTAATCTCTGTATAAAACCCTTTCACTAATACTATCATGTTTAATCGTCATGACTCATAACCAGATCAGAGTTGTGTTGCTATTAACAGTAACCTCCTCAGGGGGCTCCATTCAGTTAGTAAGAGTCTGGTCTTTGGTTCTTGCCCATTGTAAAAACTCCATCTGTTCTGAATATTTATAAAATCCAGCTTCAGATGACAAGTAGGCAGGATGTAGCAGGATGAGAAAGAAAGAAACTTTGGGGAATTCAGAATGGAGTCTTGTGGAAGGAAGTCGATTCTTCACTGAGAAAAGTACTGATCACAGAGAAAATTGGAAATGAACAAGAAAATTGCTGGTTTCAAAACATATTCACTCATTTAATCTCTTTATCCCAGGAACATTCACAAAGAATTCAGTGTGTGCTGGGCCTAGGGGATAGGATGAATCATCAGATGTCGTGGGTGAGGCTTCAGTCGGGTAATCTGTTAGGACCTCATTCTTTTATTCAATGAAGCAATAAACTGTAAGCACCTAACATATTTTTGACACTATTCGTACTGGGGCTGCACATTTAAATAAATAATCCCTGGCTCTGGTAATGGTTATTAAGAATCACAATCCAGTAGGAGAGGCAAGACCCTTAATGATGTGAGGGAGCAGAAATCAAGGCGTGTAGGAGGCACAATGGTGGCACACAGGAGGGAGTGATGAGCTCTACTTAAGTGGTGACTGGCCTCAAAAGAGCTGTGATGTTAAAGAGACTTGGGAGTTTGCCAGTCAGACAAGCCAGGCTAGGACGTTCTAGGCAGAAGGATAGGATGTGCAGAGGCACCAAGCAGAGGAAAGCATAGTGTACTCTGGGAGAAGTGTAAGCGATTCAGAATAGAGGAAGCTCGAAGTGGCAGGGAGAGGGTTGGCACTGCTATCTTTATAAGGTTAGGGATACGGAGGATACATTCGGGATAAGAATTATCTGAAACTCTACCAGCTGTGGAAATGTGAAAACAAAGTACAAAGTCTTGTAAAACAACTAAGGTAAATTACTAAGGAACTGCCTCATTTTGGGTAACAGACTTGTAAGTTGGGCCTAATGCCCCTTAGAAGGATCCCATTTACTGATGGTATCTTCCACGTATCCATCACCAAGGTCCAGAACCACCTAGAGAAGAACATCAAGACCATATGGCCTGAAGTCTAGAAATGTAGCTCCTCAGATGTAGGGGGCATGGATGCCATAGCCAAATGGCCACTGGTATTTGCCTTTGCCTCTGTGGCCACTGCTGGTATGGAAATCAGGAAGAAATGTCTATCAGGTCACCACTAGAGAGCTGGTGATCAGAAGTGTCAGAGTAGGTTGGTGGTGTTCTGGTCAGGGTACTTACAGAGCCAGTTTCCTTAATCCTGGGGGCGGTGGGTAGGGAGGAGATGCATTTGTCCCCTAGGTGAGCTAGGTATCTGGAAAGGCTGGGGATACTGTCCAGCATTTCTTGGGGGTAGTTCATCTGCTTTTTCCAGCTGCATGCAAAGGACAGAAAAGTAGTAAGCAGAGAAAAAAGGCTATATCCTGGATGTGGGGAGTACTGTGTTGAAGAGCCCAGTGGGACCCGTGCCTCTGACACCACCAGGACAAACGCCAGCAGAGCGGTGCCTGGTGTGTCCGGGAGCTTCAAAGGGATAAGGAGGGCCATCACTGGGTAGGGCCCCCAGCAGCAGGCTCCCAGGCCAAGGCCTCCCACACCACTGGCTCAACTCACACAGTCAGCCCCCAGGAGACAGGCCCACCAGGCTGCACTGTGAGCAACCAGCCAGCAGCGAGCTGATTCCAGGGCACCGACCATCGTACTGGACCCTGAACCTGCCGGGGAGTGAATGAGTAAAAATAGTACAGCAACTCTAAGAGCAACTCTATTAGGAAGTTCACTGTAAGAGAAACAATGTGCGATTTTGCAAACCAGATAACAGCAGGGGACAGGACCTGTGGTTCCAGGTCTTGGGATCTTTGGTGACACTCTAGCCAAAAGTAATGCCATCTAGAAGCTAGGAAGGGGCCAGTGGGAAGGAGAGGTCTGTTCTATGATCATCGTGAGAGCTGCACTGGTCATTGCTTCTGGCTTACCTAAGCACAGACTCAATAAAAAACATACGAAATGGAACATTATTTTAGCCAAGGATGGGCTAAGAGCAAACATCCACATTCAAACTTATAAACAATGAAAATGCTTATAAACAGTGAAAAGGGACTCCACTTCTACAAAAGACCTACAAGAGTACCTGTTTTCCTTAACCGAAAGAAATCCGAAGAGGATTTTCATTTTTACAAAAAAGGTGAAAAGCAAAAATAGCATTCAGCCTTTGTTTTGCAGTGAGTCCCATATAGAGGCATCACACACACACACACACACACACACACACACACACACACAAGCAGTGAGAGTGGCGCCACCAAGCCCTTTCCCATGGAACTGCACCTCCGCATCAAGCCACCTTAGCTTTGAACTTGTCTGCGTCTGTGAGCTATCTCCATTTATTCTGTGCATTTGTTAGCAAGATGAGTCCTAAGGTAATTGCTTCTTTGCTTGACACCATTCCAGCTTATGAAAGGTTTCAAAGGAATGCTGTACTTTCAAATAGTGGGGGAAAACTATACATGTACGTATATAATCAATTATCAAGCTCTTACTACATGTCAGGCATTGATCTTGGTATTTGGAACAAAGCAAATAAAGTCCTTGCTCCATGGATCTTGTCTTCTAGCGCAAGGAGAATAACAAGTGATGAACAATACATATATCACAGGTCAGAGGGTGATAAGTAAGTACTATATGGAAAATGACATGATGTAAGAGGATAGGGAGAAATGGGAGATGGTACTATGTTAGTTAGGGTCATCAGTGAAGGCCTCTCTGATAAGGTAACATTTTAGCAGACTCGAAAGAAGTAAAAAGCATGTGGAAATCTCCAGGCAAAGGGCCCAGCAGATGCAAAGGCTCTGAAGTGGAAACATTTGGGGCACAGCAAGAGGGCAGGTGGCTGCAGCAGTGACATGGGCAAGAGCTGGGAACTCACAGGGATAAGGTCAGAGGGACAGTTAAGACCACATTAAGGAATTTGAATTTTACTCTGAGTTGGTTGGGAAACCAAGGCTTAGATGCTTCAAAAGGTACCAAACCAAGAGTGGAAGGTTACAACCGACCCTACACAACCTTTATTTTTTTTACAGTCTCAATGTATATGCATTTTTACACCTTTCCTAATTCACATTGAGCTAAGCACTGTGGAAGGCAAAGCTGACCAAACACAAGCCGTGGTCTCTATTCTGTGAGTCTCGTTTGGGAGAAAACTCGCACTGCAGGAAACCTTTCAAACCCACAGTAAAGAGCATGTGTTGCATGTTTTCCTTTTGCCCCTCAGATCCACTCTTCCCCACCCTGCTCTGGGCTACACGGGACTTCATAGATGGCATCAATGGGCTCCCAGGCCCACGGGCTTCCAAGTGGATTTAGCTAATGGAAGTTTCTGGTAAGAGACCCAAGGCTCCAGGACAATGAGATCAAGCTCTTGATCTCCCTGGCTTTCCCCATGCCAGCCTGCCACAGACCAGCCAGGTCCCTTGACCTCAGCTCTTATCAGACAGTCCTTTCCTACAGCTACAGCTTGGAGTTCTGGACACCATTCAGTCCCCTTGCCCCTTCAAGCCTACAGGTGGTAAGGGTTTCCTGCAGTTGCAAGCTCCATGGCCCTTCATTTTCCCTTGCTGATTTCTCTTCACCCCACCCATACTCTTGTACGTAGTCTATTAAACTCTGATTGTGCCATGTTTTTTTTTGCTGGATCCTAACCAATACAGAGGCTAATATATATATATATATATGTCCTATATAGTGTAGGTTATGGGATCTAGATACCATATAACTCTAGAGGGCTAGGAGAATCTGTGTTTGTTGGAAGAGTCAGAATGGGATTCCTAGAGAAGATAGAATTTGATCTGGGCCTCAGAAAATGGGCGGGCTTCTCTTAGGCAGAAGAAAAAGCACTCCCAGGCCAAGGGAACGATTCGAGGGAAGGCAGAGAAGCCGGAATCAGGACTTCAGAAGCAGCAGCCCCAAGAGTAGAGACTGGAACTGAGGAGGACAGAAAACAAGATGGCGGGTGGCAGAATAGGTGCACCCACCCGGGTCCCGGATTGCAGTGGAAGCCGGACAGGAGAGTTTCCACTTGGTGTGGATGGAAACACCGGACCACTGGAGCTCTCCGAGCATTGAGTGACCTGAGAAAAGTGCTAAGCAAGGAATGTAGATCAATTTGGCTGCAGAGTGTTAGAGAGACTGGAGTGGG
Source organism: Neophocaena asiaeorientalis asiaeorientalis (assembly GCF_003031525.2). Lineage (NCBI taxonomy): Eukaryota > Metazoa > Chordata > Mammalia > Artiodactyla > Phocoenidae > Neophocaena > Neophocaena asiaeorientalis. The sequence goes on from NW_020185339.1 coordinate 14,716,198, forward strand.
GAAGAAATAGAAACTGAAACAACCAGTTTGGAGGTGGTTTCCATAAGTAGCTGAGGGGTGTGCCACGGAGAGGCAGGGGCAGATACTGTTTATTTTGATGCCCTATCTAGAGCCCAAGAGAGGGGTCCTTGAAATGACGAGAAGCCAGAAGTAATGGAAGGGCCAGATGTTTGCCTTGCTACCTCTGGGTTTCAAAAGCATACACAATTCTTAAAGCTGCTTATCTAAGCATTTTGCAATAAAGCTCATTAAAATGACCTGCTAAAAGTGAGACATAGTAAAGAAATAACAGGTCAGGAAAGCCTGGAATTCCAAAAGATTCCCCCATCACGTCCTTTCTTAGTGGTCTGCAGACGACTAAGAATTTATCAATCACTCAAGGAGAAAATAAGGTATAACAAATAAGGAATAAATAGTGTGCTCTGGAGGCCAGCTTTATTAACTGTTGTCTCATCTATGGAGACGATTGGTACACTGGCTTCTGTCTGATGTTGGGTACAGATTGCTGAAATTCCAACTAAGGAGCACATGTCATTAAAATAAAATGCAAAATTCTGAAGACAACCCTCCCCCTCCCACCCCTTTCACTTTATCATCTTGCTTTTAAAGAGGTATTATAAAGAGATGAAGGCGAGGGACACTCAGGTACACCAACAAGATATGCAATGATCCATGCCCCAGTTCACTAAGTAGCCCTGGACATTAAGGTCCCATACACCTTGGAGGTATGGGCTGTTCCTGCATCTTTGGAGCCTGTAACTCCAGGTCTCCATAAACCAAGTCCTGAGAAACAACTTTTGGTCCCCTTTGGCTATATCAATAGGTCTGAGACAGGGAGAGTTCAGAGGAGTCTGGTTCATTATATAATGTTCATTATAGCCCTGCTATAATCAGGGAAACCCAAAGATGCTAGACTAACTCTGGTTCTGAGGGTTTCCTAGACCTGCGTTAGACCTGGGGTCCAAGGCTGAGGCACCCTCCCAGAGAATAGTGGTAACACCTCAGCTACCTGAGAACCCTCAAAATAACAGCTAATACTTACATATAAGCAGTATGTCGAGGCAGTATTCTAAGAACTTTAACCCTGTGAACTAATGTAGTTCTAACACCCATCTTGCATGGTAGATACTGTTATTAGTCCCATTTTAGAGATGAAGAAACAAGCATAGAAATGAAACTGTGGGTAATTATTAGTCAAATCCATTTCACCTGCCTTCAGTAATCAAGGTTGTTTTTAAGACTTGCATGTCCTCCAAGCAGCAGTAGCCTAAACAATAAGATGTTTGCCTGAATTGTTTTAGGGAACTTGGAGTCAGCTGTGTCTAGCTGGAGCTCAGCTGGTTAGGACCAGGTAGGCCCACAGACCCTCCAACAGCGCATGCGCGAGTGTTTGCTGGGTGACCTTTTGACCTCAGAGGGCCAAAAACTCCGCCCTCAGGTGGTGCTAAGCACCTCCGTGTTTGAACCTGTAGAGGCCTGGAACTTAGTTGTGCCTGAGCGGAGCCACAATTACTGCCCCTTTTTCTAATCATCTTCCCCTACGTTCCCCACGCCTTAGGACCGACCTGCAACTTCACTCCTCATCCCATAAATACCCCGAGCCCCTGGCCTGCGAGGCAGGAGTTGGAACTTTCTCCTTGCTTGGCTGCTGACCTCTGTGACTCAGTGTTTTGGCTTGCTGTGCATCAGGCAAAACAAATCTGGTTCAGTAACAGAGAGGTTAATTAACTTGCCCAAGGTCACACAGCTAAGACATGACAAGGTAAGTACTCTGGCTCTAGCGTCTGTGTGGGTGCTGCTTTCAGAACTGGGTAGAGAGTTGACCAGATCACCTCCATGATGACCTCAATCTCATTATTACCATCAATAATATTTCATGCACTAAACGAACTTTTTGGGGAAGCCTCATGTTTATATGGTCATCCAGCTCTCTGGTTATCCACAGTAACCAATAACTCAAGGCAAGCTTATGTGATAGATGAGAACAGTGCGATGCAAAGAGCAAAGTGGTGTGCCCAGAGCCACAGGTAAGGGTAGAGGAGGCACTAGTGTTAGAACCCAAGTTTGTCAACTGCTAACACATTTTTTCCCCAAACTATTATAAAATTTCCTCCACTTCAGAGATGAAGGGATAGATACTCCTAAAAGCACATGACACATAACTGGAAAGTGTTGATACATCGGGACTTTGGGGACAAATTTTTATTGTGGCTTCCCCAAGAATGATTTGAGTCTGGTCTTTATTAAAGACCAGAATTAAAGACTTAACTTTGCCAAATTCACAAAATGTCCAAAGACAAGTAAATTATTTCTTCTTTATCCTATTGTAGCAAATCAGCCCTTCTGCCTCAAGCAAATGGAAAAGAGGAGGAATCTATAGCAATAGAAGTGGGTTCTTTCCACCAATATGGCCTTCCCATGGTGGAATCTAGACCACCCTAGGTTCCTGGGGAATTGCTTTCCATTAAATCATACACTTACGCATATCTACACACATTCAGGTTAAAGTCTGACTTGACAATGCTCTAGCTCATTAAGATAGTATAAACAATCAGTGGATCGTCTAAGGCAGAAACCCACTTTTGTCTTCAGTTACCTTGGCAAAAGCAAGAGAAATCATTTTCGGTGATTGGATAATTTGGGTAGTTGTTAAATAGTCCTGGACAATTTTTATCACTTTTATATTCCAAAATATCTTGGTTTGAAGAAAAGCCACTTTAAATATCATTACAGACAATACATTGTGCTTGCTAGTTATCTCTCACTACGTAATAATGGACAGGCCCATTGTTCACACAGCAACGTTCTCTAATGAAGGTTTTGAAATACGGAAAACCTAAAGTCCAGTAAGCAAACACTTGCATTTAGCACATGTGCAGGTGAATGGTCCTTGATCAGCATCTCCAGCTGGCATAAATAATAAAAATTGGCCAAGAAATAACGAACGACTGGTGGGCAGATAAGAACAGATACAGAGAAGGGATTAAAAGGGAGTTTGTTAAGTGGTCAGTAAAAAGAAGATTGCTTTATGGAGAAAGAAAATATAGTTTTCTCATGATCTGGAAGGGACAAAAAAGAAGGTAGCTGGCAGGCTAGAGAGAGTAATGTTTGTAAAGAACAGCAAAAGAGAAGTAAATCGTAATGCAAGTACCAGTAAGAATGAAGAGGAAAGAAGTGGGTGTGAGCAAGAGAGAGAGAGGAGAAGGGGGAGAAACCTTACAGAAATTTTTATAAGGAAGAAGGGGGACATGATGAAACGTATGAGGTGAGGCTGAGTATGAGATAAAAGTGAGAAAACAAAACATAACCCTGCAGTAGAACCAGGATGCTCGAATCAAATGATTTTCTTATAATACACACAGTTGGGCCTGGGGCTTACCTTAGCTAAGGGTTCTTTCTGCTGCTTTGTCTGCCTCTTTCCATTTAGAGCTATCTGTGGTCCCCCTCTCACTGGGGTTGTTCCATTCCAGTTCTCTGATTTCCCTTCTCTCTCCTCTCCCAACAATGCTTTACTATCTTTAAACCTGCCAAATGTTAACCTGCCAAATGTTTCATGTAATACATACTTTAGAGAAAAGAATTCCTCGATTGCTTTCTCCTGGAGCTACGTGTCAAGCTCTGTGCTAATGTTTTGCCTGAACCATCTCTTTAAATCCTGACACAACCCAATGAAGCAGCTATATTATTATCCTGAGTTAAGAGACCAGGAAAGGGAGGCTTCAGAGATTTGCTAATAATGGACAGTGAACAGATTTCGATTCAGGGAAATCCAAAGCTCACTCTTATCCACCTAGAACGGATTAAGAGGGAGATGGCATACATTTCTCAGACTGCATATTGCTGTGGGGCATAGAGGATGCCCACATAGCTCCTTCTGACCTGACAGTGTCATCTTCACTTCCCTGCTGATACTTCTGTACTCCCCTCCATAGCTGGGCAGTGGAAAAGCAGAGAAATCCCCTCTACAGAAGTCCTGCCATCAGCGTGCTCAACCCAAGCAGAATCCAGGGCCTCTTCCTCTTTTGCTGTAGGTCTGTTTCCATGGTGCTGTTTCCCGGCTTGGCCCAGATTTTGCCTTCCCTTGTGTGCCTATCTCAGTTGAACAGAATTGCTTCCTTTAACTACTGAGCGATTAAAACAGCACTTGGGAAATGATGAGGCAAGACCCAGGGGATTTATGCAAAGAAATGCTGTATCAGGTCTTCCCTGGCAGTCTAGTGGTTAAGACTCTTCAACTAAGGTCCCACATGCTGCACTGCGTGGCCAAAAAAACAAAAACAAAAACAAAACGCTGTATCAACTATGTGAACTGGTAGAGAATTACCCGTTTCTGATGTGATTCAGTCAAGTATCATCTTGTTTGTAAATGAAAATGTTAATAATCTAACTTAGTAGAGAAAGATTATCCAACACCAAGAACCTACTATCTTTTTCAGATCTTTGAAACAAACAAAAAAGTGTCTACCACATGGTATTTGAGTTTTTCCTCCTTGAGAAATAAAATGTCAACGTAATCTTTTGCTGTAAGCACACCTTTATCTAAAGCTGTTGTGGATTGAGAACGCAGTTAGATCTCATTAGATGACTAGACATCCATAACCCAGTTATTTAGCAAGAATAAAATATACACTGACCCTCTAAAAAGAAATAATCTATAACCTGATAAGGCAAGGGAAAAGAGAAAGACACCTCCCTTTCTCCCCTTTTTTCAATAAAAGGAGATTCACATGAAGCTAACTGGTAGTAAAGGGTATCTAAACGGACCGTTTACAAAGAGTAAATCGGGGGAAGCACTAATATCCTGAAATCCTACAGGGTTTTACAGAGTGCCAAAGAAATCACTGAGCAAACACATGGCTAGCAGGCATCTGCGCCACAGCCCACAGCAGAGAACTTCCTTATTTGTGAGAAGGGTTACATTTTCAGCAGCAGCTTCTGACCTCAGGTTTACCCCTTCTTAGCCCTATGTCAGCAAATCTCTCCAAAGTTTGCAAAGTAAGACCTGTTCCATTTACAGGTAAGTGACCAAGACACATTTGTCAGCTTCCCCTTGAGCCAAGCTCTTCCACTTCACTTTTTCCTCCATAGTTTTCCACACATCTTTTCCCTAGTCATGAAACGTTCTCCTGAAGGCATCTGGGATTATCTACAAAATAGGGGTGTGGGTGAAATTAACTAAAATGATCCTTCCTCTCTCTAAATTCTAAGTAATTTTCTATTTTCATCTGGAGCAAGATACTTTTTTTAAATCCCCACCAAAAACCTGAGAACATTTTGATTTGTCACTGGTGGGACCACATAGAAAGTGATTTGAAGTCTCCATCTGCACCCTCACTCTCCTGGGAACCGGAGCTAGCACTAGGTAGAATTAAGTGACACCTCATACCTCCAGTTCATCTCCTTTCCAGACTTCTACAGCCTCTGTTCTTTCTTCTTGCTCTTGCTGTCTCAGCTCCCTGCCCCTGTTGGGGGAAAAAAAAATTTTTTTTTTAAAGTCAGTCTCTTGCACCAGGTGTTAGCTGGTAAGTGTTTTAAAACATTACCCAACTCTGGGGATATCTGCTTTCTCAATTATTTTACAAAAAAAAAAAAATGAAGACACCCCCACACCCAATCTATCTGTGTGAGTAGAAATGAAGCCACCATAGGGCAAGAGTCTCTAAGGAAAGTTTCCTGGAAGATAAAACTCTTCCCAGATCTTTCTCAAATCACAGCACCTGAACACTGGTCCAGCTGTCTGCTTAGGTTAACCCAGCTTAGAGGACACCAGGATCCGAACAGAAGGATTTTAAGCATTCCCGTAAAACTGTTCACTCATCCAGTATGCTTGCTTTTTAATGGAAATTTCTATATTGAATGATGGAGAAAATGAGTTATAGGAAAGGCTATGAAGACTGGCCTTTAATCATAATGAAAATTTCTCTCTCTACTTGTTCGTTCCCATTAGAACCAGTCCTTTCCCATCAGCCTATATAATTTCTGAAGCTGAACATCCTTAGAAAAATATTTCAGGAGAATCTTTCAAAATGTCAACCTATTTTAGAAGCAGCAGGGCATGACTGTCTTATTCTGCATCATACTTAATTTGATGTAGACTTCAGTTTGAGAAGATTTATGCAAGGATAGTAACAAAAGTCAATAACTTTCATTATTAAAAAAACCGAAAAGGAATTATTTTTATTATATTATTACCTTATATTTACTCTTGTATTTGAATATGAGGACTTCATATTGAAACAGAAACTCCAGGTCACACACAAAAAAGAATGGTTTATCCTGTGGAGGAGAAATAATTGTCATAACTATGTTGGAATTTAATGGCTTGGTTTAGTCAATAATTAAAACTATTTTTATGTAAATGGCAGTGTTAGAAGTTGTGAAGTGGGGGCCTAAAGACCAAAAGCAACTCGCACATACATTTTGTTTGGCTTACATAGTGCTGTTTGGAAATGTGAACTGAATGCCAACATTAAAAAATCAGGCGATTTCAGGGCCTCCCTGGTGGCGCAGTGGTTAAGAATCTGCCTGCCAATGCAGGGACATGGGTTCGAGCCCTGGTCCGGGAAGATCCCACATGCCACGGAGCAACTAAGCTCGTGCGCCAAAACTACTGAGCCCACGTGCCACAGCTACTGAAGCCTGCGCCCCACAACTACTGAAGCCCGTGTGCCTAGAGCCCGTGCTCTGCAACAAGAGAAGCCACCACAATGAGAAGCCCGCGCACCGCAACAAAGTGTAGCCCCCCGCTCGCCGCAGCTAGAGAAAGCCTGCGCACAGCAACGAAGACCCAACGCAGCCAAAAATAAAAATAAATAATTAAAAATTTTTAAAAATCAGGAGATTTCACGTAAATATCTAGATTTCTGGCAATCAGACAAGATCTCACTGCTCTGTGCTCCCAGTCTTGTATGGCAATGAAGAACACCCCAACTCCCTTATGGAGGAAACCTGTGCCCAGCGGATGGATCACCACAGTCCCTACCACTTCCTGTTACCGTGCATGTGTGTGTACACAAGGCTGACTTTACCACTGACTTTCTCCAACAGGCATCTGGGTTTTTAACCTCTACTTTATGTTTTGTATTTCCTGAAATTTCCTCACCGCCATTCCCTGTTGTTCCAAATGTATCTCTTCATTTCTTTTTCATTTCTTATGCTCCACTTCTTGGTGCTGTTGCCATCCCTGACAGAGGTCAATTGCAATTTGAGTATTCACGCTGAGGCCTTTCAAACTAGTTTTGTGCAAAAATACATATCTGGCACAGGAAACACTGTTTCCCCGTGTGCTTGAAAATCAAACGGATTTATACAGTACCAAAGAGTGTGGAAACCCTCAAGACCACGGCCTGTTTGAAATCAAACCGCAGTTAAATCTGCTCTCTTTTGCCCTTTGGTGCCTGCTGCAGCTGCTGTAGGAGAGTTAGCTCTGTTTGGGACTCTTTCTACTCATCCTAAGCATACAAATTATATTCTTCCTGTTAGTGTTCTACTTTCTCTGAAAGCAGCGTTGAGGTTCAGAATTTCTTATAGAAGTTCATAAACATGTTTTATATCAAGTAGCAATTCAAATATGTCTCAGTACTATAGAAGCACTTAGCTGGAAGGACTATATTCAGAATGCAGAGGAATCGGAAAGCCGTCTGCTTATTCCACATTGCTGCTCAGATGGCTAATAAATAGGTATCTCGAACTTAACGTGTCTGATATCACATGTCTAATTCCATCTCTCTAAACCTGTTTATCCCAGCAGGTTCCCTATTTAGCAAATGGCAGCTCCAGCCCTTCAGTTGCTCAGGCTTGATTTCTCTCTTGCTCTTACACCTCACATTCCATCCATTTGCAAATCCTGTTGGTTATACATCCAAAAATGTCCAGAATCCATCCATTTCTCACTACTGTCATTAATATCAGCATAACCAAAGGCACCATTATCTCTCACCTGAATTACAGAAATAGGCTGCTCTCCCTTGTCACCTTTAGTTTATCCTCTACACGATAGCCATACTGCTCTCTTTAAACGGTAAGATTGTGTCACTCTTCTTCTCAGAACTCCCCACGTTTCCCATTATCCAGACTAAAAGCAAAACCCTTAGAGTAGCCCAAATTCCTATATGATTTACATGCTCTCCCCTCACGTCCTCATGTCTCTAAACTCACATCCTGTTACACCCTACCTTGCTCACTTTGCTCCAGCCAGACTATCTGTTCCTCAAACACGCCACACATGCCCCACCTCAGAGCTTTTGTGTCTCTGGGTCCTTTACCTAGAATGCTCTTCCCCTAGACAACCCCATCTCCTTGAGGTCTTTGCTAAATGTCCTCATGGTGGGCTTCCCTGGTGGCGCAGTGGTTGAGAGTCCGCCTGCCGATGCAGGGGACACGGGTTCGTGCCCCGGTCCGGGAAGATCACACACGCCGCAGAGCGGCTGGGCCCGTGAGCCATGGCCGCTGAGCCTGCGCGTCCGGAGCCTGTGCTCCACAACGGGAGAGGCCACAATGGTGAGAGGCCCGCGTACCGCAAAAAAAAAAAAAAAAAAAAAAAAAAAAAAAAAAAAGTAATAAATGTCCTCATGATGAAGTCTTCCCTGACGACTCTATTTAATGAGTTTTCTTTTTGTCACATAGCGTATTGTCCTCACTCGTTTTCTCTTAGTCTCCCTCCACAATGTATACACTCCATTATGCAAACACTGCAATATATACACTCCACAATGAATCATTTATGAGGGCAGGGACTTTTCCATTGCTCTTTTCAGTACCCAGGACAGTGCCTGAGACATACAGCTCCTCAATAAATATTTGATGAATGAATTAGGTAGAAATGCCATCAATCTAAAGCTTTCTACTAAAGTCTGCAAAGAAGAATGCACGCTTCCAATCGTGAGCATATTTGGGAGATCTTTAGAAGAACAGACGCCAAACTAAAAAGCTTTATTTCTTACATTTTCTGAACATAAGCAGCTATTCCTGGTTTGTCAAAGTTAATCCCTCCTGCTGAATTCCAAACATGTGGAGCTTTAATACCTTAAAGGAGAATTCACCATTTCAAGTTAAGCCATACAAAGGGGTCAAGGATTCCGTTTTGGTATTATAGTGACTCTGCTTGCTCTTGTCAACTGCACCGAGGAGTCCAACGCTTCTTAAGTAAGACACTTTGGGGAGGCGTGCTTAGGCTGTTAGGACTGTGGGCCATCTTTCTGGGTCTGAGTTCCACTCTGTTAATTCAGTGGCATCATTGACTTCTTTGTTGTGTTCAATTAGTTAAACAAGGAGGCCATTGCACTGAGGTGGCTCTAATGCCTTAGTAGCACACGTACATTAGGAAACCAAAATCTTAGCCTATCCATCCCTCAAGCTTTAGATGTTGAAACCTAAGGACAATGTACCACAAGCAGGAAACTAGGCTTTTCCAAATAAGGCAAATGCATAAGCTATAGCCAATCAAATAATGTCCTTGCTTTGCTTCTGCATCTTCTCTCTAAAAGTCTTCCCCCCCAGCTCCTGTTGGTGGAGTGCTCCTAGCCATGCCTAACTGGGCACTGCCTGATTCAAATTGATTTTTGCTCAAATCAGCTCTTAAAATATTTCATAGTCTTCCAATTATCTTTTAATAGTTCTAACACCTTAATGTGGTGTTCAGACGTTACAACTGTTAGGCCTAAATTATTTAAATGCAGCATGCTTCTTCTGAATTTGAAAAAAATATACCTGCAGGAAAAAGACAAAAACAAAACACAGCCGAGAAGTAGAAACAATTAGAAAACAAAACAAAATGGACACACATTGAACATCTTAAAGTTTCCAACTTGATTTGTCAGAGTTAATTTCAACATGGATGTGAACCTTGTTCATTTCATATGCCATTAAATAAATTAAAACAGGATGTGACCAATTGTCCAATGTGATTATTAATCTGGAGTTGGTATTCACCTATTTCAGGGAATTTTTTAATGCTGACTTTTCTTCAAAGCACTGTGAGACAATGTAAAACTTGCTAGATAATCAGAGATAATATTTACAAAGCTCTCACCCAGTATGCGCACTGTTCCCAGGGCTTACATATATTAACTAATTGCAATGCTATCAAGTGGAGACTGTTGTACAGGAGGAAAAACTTGTTCTTGAACCTCTTAGAGTCCCTGGCTGGGTCAGAAAATTTAACTGACAAAGACAGATTAATAGGAGTAAAACATGTAAGTTTGATTATATTTTTATACTATACATGGGAGCCTTCACAAGACCTGAAGAAGTGACCAGAGCAGGAAGCTTTAATACATTTTAGACAAAGAAACAATAAATTTGTGAAGAATTGACAAGACAAAGGGCTTGGGCTAGGAGTAATAAGTGGTGAAGAAGTAATTAGGAAGAATAGGTCGAGTTTAACAAGGTTTGTTTGTACAGATTTCTTGGCCCCCAATTCCCTGTCTCTGGTGATAAGAATGTCTTCCTTCCTCCTGGTACAGGGAGGGCATCTCACGTGGGAGTTTTACAACCTGTTTCAGGGAAGAAGGGCAAGGGCGAGGAGGTCAGAGTGACCTTCCTGCTTCTGCTCTGTTTTAAATTCCTTCAGTTTAACATATTTAACAAGTCAAGGTGCCATATTTTGCAGAGCATGTCCTGAACACTATCACTGTTATTATATCCATTTTACAGATGAGGGGACTGAGGCAAAAAGAGGTTAAGGTACTTTGCCTAAGGTCACAGAGCTAAGTAGTTGTAGCACCTGGTTTGGACCCAGGTAGTCTGGCTCTAGAGCTCATGCTCTTATCCACTGCTACAAAAAAAGAGAATGATACCATAGTATAATAAGAAATATATTTGGTCTTTGTCCCTGGTTTCTGGCAGATCTCCTAAAATCCTTGAAATTTCCTGAGAGATAAGAGTTGTCTTTTGCTATTCATAAGGAGCTCCTTTGGAGCACACCTGAGTTTATGTTAATGAAGTGGCTTAGATTTGGTCTTCTAGATAGTCGCAAAAAAGGGCTGGTCACCAGAAACACCAAGTGATTGGAGGGTTGGAACTTCAGCACCACCCACCGACCTCTGAAAATATTAAACTCTTACCCTGTGGGATCTGACACTGTCTCCAGGTAGATAGTGTCAGAACTGAGTTAAATTTCTAGGATGCCCAGTAAGTGTCTGCTGAGAACTGGAGAATTACTTGGTGGTATTGGAAAACACACCGGAATCACAAAAACTGAGCTCAAATAATTATTTATAAAGTCTTATTAAAGGTCTTATTTCTTATTCATAAGATATTTCTGTAAATTATAACCTTACACCTAAAGAAATTAGAAAAGAAGAACCAAAAAAAAAAAAAAACCCCCAAAAACCCCAAAGTTAGCAGAAGGAAAGAAATCATAAAGATCAGATCAGAAATAAATAAAAAAGAAATAAAGGAAACAATAGCAAAGATCAATAAAACTAAAAGCTGGTTCTTTGAGAAGATAAACAAAATTGATAAACCATTAGCCAGACTCATCAAGAAAAAAAGGGAGGACTCAAATCAGTCGAATTAGAAATGAAAAAGGAAAAGTAACAATTAACACTTCAGAAAAACAAAGGATCGTGAGAGACCCCTACAAGCAACTATATGCCAGTAAAATGGACAACCTGGAAGAAATGGACAAATTCTTAGAAAAGTACAACCTTCCAAGACTGAACCAGGAGGAAAAATAAAATATGGACAGACAAACCAGAAGCACTGAAATTGAAACTGTGATTACAAATCTTCTAACAAACAAAAGCACAGGACCAGATGGCTTCACAGGCAAATTCTATCAAACATTTAGAGAAGGGCTAACACCTATCCTTCTCAACCTCTTTCAAAAAGTAGCAGAGGGAGGAACACTCCCAAACTCATTCTACAATACGACCATCACCCTGATACCAAAATCAGAAAAAGATGGCACAAAAAAAGAAAACTACAGGCCAATATCACTGATGAACTTAGATGTAAAAATCTCCAACAAAATACTAGCAAACAGAATCCAACAGCACATTAAAAGGATCATACCCCATGATCAAGTGGGGTTTATCTCAGGAATGCAAGGATTCTTCAATATATGCAAATCAATCAATGTGATACACCATATTAACAACTTGAAGGATAAAAACCATATGATAATCTCAATCGATGCAGAAAAAGCTTTTGACAAAATTCAACACCCATTTATGATAAAAACTCTCCAGAAAGTGGGCATAGAGGGAATCTACCTCAACATAATAAAGGCCATATATGACAAACCCACAGCCAACACCGTTTTCAATGGTGAAAAAATGAAACCATTTCCTCTAAGAAATTATTAGATAAATGCAAATCAAAACCACAATGAGGTATCACTTCACACCAGTCAGAATGACCATCATCAAAAAATCTACAAACAATAAATGCTGGAGAGGATGTGGAGAGAAGGGAACCCTCTTGCACTGATGATGGGAATGTAAATTGTTACAGCCACTATGGAGAACAGTATGGAGGTTCCTTAAAAACTAAAAATAGAATTACCATATGACCCAGCAATCCCACTACTGAGCACATACCCAGAGAAAACCATAATTCAAAAAGATACATGCACACCAATGTTCACTGCAGCACTATTTGCAATAGCCAGGACATGGAAGCAACCTAAGTGTCCAGCGACAGATGCAAGGATAAAGAAGATGTGGCACATATATACAGTGGAATGTTACTCAGCCATAAAAAAAAATGAAATTGAGTTATTTGTAGTGAGGTGGTTGGACCTAGAGTGTCATACAGAGTGAAGTTAGAGAAACAAATATCTTATGCTAACGCATACATACGGAATGTAAAAAAAAAAAAAAAGGTTCTGATGAAGCTAGGGACAGGGCAGGAATAAAGATGCAGACGTACAGAATGGACTTGAGAACATGGGGAGGGGGAAGGGTAAGCTGGGACGAAGTGAGAGAGTGGCATGGACATATATACACTACCAAATGTAAAATAGCTAGTGAGAAGCAGCTGCATAGCACAGGGAGATCAATTCGGTGACCACCTAGAGGGGTGGGAGAGGGAGGGTGGGAGGGAGACGCAAGAGGGAGGAGATATGGGGATATATGTATACATATAACTGATTCACTTTGTTCTACAGCAGAAACTAACAACATTGTTAAGTAATTACACTCCAATAAAGATGTTAAAAAATAATAAAAATAAAATGCAGTCAAACAACCACAAAGAAATACAGATTATCATCTACGAATAGATGTATAAGATTCTCTCAATAAAAAATTATCTTGATTTCACTGCAGAAAAATGTTCCTATGGAGGTACAAGGTAAACTCTCTCTCTTGCAGAATCACTAGCACTGTTATGAATTTGACAAACTTTGAACATATACATTCAATCAAGAATGTAAAAATCCAACCTCAAGCAACATAAACTCTTCTGGAAATGCTTTTCACCTCCCCACAATCCCCAGCTCTCTGATATGAAATCCTGAAAGTGACTAGAGGTCATTTAACATCAGAAAGGCGGAATAAGGTCATAGAAGGATATTCTGCCCCAGCAATTTTTTTATTGAGCCCTCTACCAGGTGTCTTAGGACACCATTGGTTATAGGGCGACGGTTGCCTGGGGTAGCTCTTTACACCTCAGTTACACACCTGGCAGGATTTGACACCGACAGGATGGTTATCCTTCCCAGCAGAAAAACCCAGGAGCTTGTAAAGAACATAACTTTGCCTCTTTGTAAATTCTAGTCACATGTATCAAATGTGCTTTCAGAGTACATGTCATCTTGCTTCTGCTGCACATTTCTGAAGCAACAACAGTTTTCTGACATTGAAAGTTGTAAATGTATTCCTTCTCAGTCAGCTTTTTGAACTTTTTTTTTCAGTTTTTAATTTTAAGAACTAAATAAAACTGAATTTCTTTAACTTATTTAATAATTTAGAGAAAATAACTAAAAGGAAAATCAATAATTCATTTCACTTCAAAAGATTTTTATATCTTTTCCATATTGAAATTAACTTTGGAAAAACAAAACTTTCGCAATACCTCTTATTCTTATGCTTAAGACATAGTTTACCAACATAGTTTAAAATTTCTTCCCTAGACATACCATTCTAATTTCCCCCATAGCACAAAGAAAGAGCATTTTGATTATTGTAAGCATTTGTTAAAAGGCTTGTTTAACACACCTTGAGAATCAGAGGACAGAGTATTCTTTTTAAGATGCAGATCTGGCCATGTTAAACTCTATTTCAGGGTTTCCATGATTCCCTACTGCTCTGAGTATAAAGTCCAAATTCTGTAGCATAGAACTGAGGGTAAGCAGGAACCACATCATGCCTGACCTTTGAACACGCTGCCTCCTTCGTTTGAAATGCCTTCTGCACACTCTTCGTACCCTTTCTCCAGCCTCTTCCTGCCTCAGATCTCAGTCTGATGATCTGTTTTTCCTGAACACCCCCTAGTAGGACTAGGTTGAGTGCACCCCCACGTGCTGCTAGTCTACACATTCACTGAAGATAGAGATTATATCTTCTCTCCCTTGGGTCCCTGGGGTCTAGCACAGCGCTGATACATAGTCTATGTCTGATAAATGTGTGTCCAATCAATGAATCAACAACATTGATCTACATTATCAAAAAGTTGACATGAGACTAAGTTAGGTCATATACTTCTTCTAGCTACCCAGACAAATGCCATCCATGGCACACTCTCCAACAGTATTTTCCTTTAAAAATATTTGTGATTCATTCCACAAATATTGTTTGAATTTGCCAGGTACTATTCTATGTTCCTTGGGATACATGTTGGTGAACAAAACAAGGATCCCTGCCCTGCTGGAACTTATATTCTAACAAGGAGAGAGAAAATAGACATAAGCAATAAGTAATTATATGTGATGTTAGGTGAGAATTATTATGGGGGAAAAAAGTAGAGCAGGGCAAGTGGGTTCAGATATGGTAGGACAGGGTGCGGATTGCATCTTTAAGTAAGGGAGTTAGGTAGCCCTCATTGAGAGGGTGACATTTGAGCAAGTATTAGAAAGAGTAAGCAAGTGTTCACCCCATGGATGTCGAGGGGAAGAAAACCCAGGCAGAGAACAGCTGATACAAGGACCAGATCCAAGGTAGGAGTTTGCTCAGCTTATTCCAGAACAGCCCAGAGGCCAGAAGGGTTGGAGCAGAATGAATGAAAGGAATGGGGGAGAAGGGTGAGGCAGAGAGGAGGTGGCAGAAGTAGGCACTGGATGTGTAGGACCTAAGTTCTACTCCAAGTGAAATGGAGAGCCAGTGCAGGACCCTGGTCAGAGGAGTGGCATACTTTGGCTTACATTTTGAGTATATACGCCCTATTTGGGAAATGAGCTCTATTTTAGTAAATTAAAAAATGGTCTTTCTTAATTGATGGTTTCCTCTTTCATTTTCTTGTGCAGCCAATTCTGCGCCAAAGAAGAGTCTCCTCCTATATGTCTGAGTCTCTCCAGTATTTCTCAGCCAACTTATCTTGGCACACAGGAACGTTATGACCTGTGGCTAGGGTTTTTCCAAAATTCACAGCCAAGTTGATTTTTAGGATGCCATCTTAAAATGAGATATAGAAAAATGTCATTTTAATTCTGATTTTTAAATTTTATTTCAAAATAAGTAGTGATAAGAGTTCTTACAAGAAGTGGCACAAGATTAATGATGCGGTATAAGAATTGATAATTATAGCTATATAATTGTCCTGCAGAATGTTACAGCATCATTGAATCAAGTGCTCTGTGTGGACCTCGGGAACAAAGGCAACATTAGAGAAATCCTCACTTTCAGATTCGAGTCAGTTTTTACCATATCAAAAGAGAATGCATACATTTATTGGAGCCAGTCCTAGAAATGTTTTGACGTCAGCCCAAAGGAAAAGCCACATAAAGGGTGCTTCCAAAGCGTACTACAGAAAATATTTTACAGAAGATGACTATAAATGGATAATAAATCTGACAAAAAATGTTTAACTGCAAAAAAGAATGCGAAGCAATCGTGAAGAACTTAAAATGAATTTCAAGGAGAAAAAAAAGAGAATATTAGAATATTCAGGTGAGAATATAGGAATTTAGTGAAACACACTCTCAAACTGCTTGGGAGTAAGAACAGAGATGTTCTCACACTGTTGGTGAACAGAAAGCAATGTGATACTGTGGATTATAAATCTGAAAAAGTATCACATATATTGCCCTTGTACTTTTACTCCTGGGAACGTTTGTTTAGGAAATAATGCAAAAAAAAGTTAAGTTGCAGTATTATTTTAGAGAGAAATTCTATATATATGTTCCAGTGAAAGTAGGGTTAAATAAAATATTTTAAATCCATATTAAGAAGTGTTTACAACTTTAAATACTTTAGGAAAAATTAATGATATAGGAAAATACTTATGATAAGGTTGATGCAGGATGAAACAAGGTTCAGATACATGGTCTTGGCACGTACAAAAATATGTTAGAAATAAAAACTTAGTGGAAAAACACTAAACTGTTAATAGTGATTATCTTTAAAAGGTGATATCACAGGGGACTATTTTTTCTTGTATTTTTGTACACAGCATTTATAATAAATAACCATGTATAATATTTCTAAAGCTTTTCTATCTATTTAATATTTTTCACAAGTAAACTTTTAAGATTATTTTAAAATAAAAGTAAGATATATTCAGGGTATAGCTAAGCAATAAAAAAATTAAAATCTTTTTTTTTTTGGCGGTACGCGGGCCTCTCACTGTTGTGGCCTCTCCCGTTGCGGAGCACAGGCTCCGGACGCGCAGTCACGGCTCACGGGCCTAGCCGCTCCGCGGCATGTGGGATCTTCCCGGACCGGGACACGAACCCATATCCCCTGCATCGGCAGGAGGACTCTCAACCACTGCGCCACCAGGGAAGCCCCTTTGTTTTTTTTTTTTTAATTAAGTCTTCACTCTTGAAAGTCTGGAAAATCAGCATTTTTAGAATGCCGTTCCATTGTAGGGCAGTTGTGTTTAATGAGTTCAAACCTTGAGAGGTTTTCCTTCTTCTGGGAGTCCTGTTGTCATAGTTGGTTCCATTGTCCCAAGCCTTCCTCAAAAACAAGTTAAGTGTTTCAGTGTTCAAATCACTTTTCCGATGAAGTGTATTTTCCCTCCAGATTCAAAGTCTGGTGATTATAATGGTGGGAATTCTGAACATTCTCCTGAAATAAAGCCACCCTAACACTTCTGGGACTTAACATTCAGTTCCCCAGAAAGGCAGTTTCCTAGAAGTGCTCACCAAGTTCCTCCATGTGAGCAGTTCTTTCCTCCAAAGCTTGATTCTCACCGTGCTTCACCCTTTTGGTGCTTTTAAATAATTTGAACTCGCTCTCCTAAGAGTTGGAACCCTTGATACTAACTAGTTATTGTATACCCCAGTTTTCAGTTTAGTTGGGGTGGACATTAGGTTTTCTTAAATATTTAGACTCCTTCATTCGAGCAACGAAGGCCATGGTATGAACCCCACACCAGCTCTAGCAAGACACTCGGCATTTCAGAGCACTCCTTAGTCACAAAAAGACGCAGTGCTATCACAATTTAACACCCAAAATAGGGGGAGGATGGGAGGTGGGAGAATCCTTTTTCTGTTAAATTCCTTACTTCGCCTGGCATTCACTTACTTTCCTAGATTTCTTTTGAGCCAGTTCATAATCAACTTAGTGGAATATGAGCCAGCTGCCCTGTGGGTGAGTTTGGAAGCAGATCCTTCAGCCCCAGTTAAGCCTCAGATCTGCAGCCCCCACTGACACGGAGATTGCAGCTGCTTAGTTACGTGCTGACATTCTAAACTGCCATGTAGAATTGCCAGGTCTGCATTCAAGGGGGCCACTTCATGTCATTGTGACCACCTTGATCTCCCATGGAGAGCAGCTTGCCATGAGAAACGGTTATGGAAATATTCCAGAAAAATTTACTTCTCCATTTAGTCACGGGGAAGAGGTGGGGAGAAGATTTGAGCTTTAAACCTTAAACATTTAGGATTGGAAGAGCTAGTCTCAATATAACTTCTAATTTTATCAAATACTGAGTGTTCTGTGCCAGGAAAGTGTCTACCATTCAGAAGATCATCTTGCAGCTTGTCTCTTTCGGTGATCTCCTCTGTTTTCGTCCATTTTTTATTTGGTAAGGAATCAAGATACTCAGTGGAATTGAGTTACTCAGCCTACTGAAACGAATGGTTTTGATTTCTCGTCACGGGTGTTCTGCTTGTGTTTACCTGATGTTCCCTCCAGCTAATCCGGAGATAGAGTCATTTTAAAATTATTTATATGTAAGTGACACACATACTTTAGAGACTGTCATACCGAGAATGTAAGCCTTTAAATTTTTTAATCTTGTAATCTGTGGCAGTTTTATAGAAATCTGACAGTTAAAGCTGGATAAAGAACCACTATGGTGTGGGTGAGTAAAGAAGATATATTTAGGGGGAAGAGATGGCCTTGAGCAAGATTGTGAGATAGACCCAGGGTTTCTTTGAAGGATTGACAATCTACCTCCCCCTTCCTGACCTCTTCCTCTGGGTACCTGTGATGAATCATTACCCCAAATAAACTGGACTAGCTATTTCATCTGAAAGCTCTGGGTGTTAGGTTATTAACATTCTCTCTCTTTTTTTTTTTATAATAGATAAGGACTGGGGCTTAAAGTAAGATGCCTAGCTTAAAGTTACACAACTCATTAATGACAAACACAGAACTTGAAAACAGGTTTTCTGGTTTAAAATTCCATACTTTTCCATATGCCCATGATGCCAAAGCTAACACTGGTTTTTATTTTTGTCTGTAAAATGATCTGTAATTAAGGAATAATTGGCTTTTGCATCTTTTAAAAATTGAGGATGTTTATGGCTATTATTAGTAACATCTGCATAGAGGGTCTACTAACCTCTCTTTCAGAGTCACTGTGAAGGTAGAATGTGATGAGGTCTGTAAGCCTCCAGGTGTCTGGGCGGTATAAGCTCCTTGCATGCAGGTCTTCTGAGCTTAACTGCATGAGCTGGTACCCAGTGACCCCTCCCTGGCATTCCAGGACAAAATTTCATTATGCTGTTATTTCAATGTAAGGCTAAGCAAAAACTAAATGTTTTTTTCTAGAAGTGTGAAAACCTTTGCCAATGAACATACAATTTCTGTTTTAATATCAGAACAAATTTACTAACCTCTTGTCAGTAACTAATTTCCTAGGTGCCTTACAATCCCAGCTGTGAACCCACAGAGCATATGCTTCCTTTTCTCGTAATCTGGAATACCCTGGTTCCTTCTGAGAAGGGAAAGGGTATGTAATTAAGTGACTATTAAGACTTCAGTCTTAATCATTAATATGCCATCCCTTTCTTGGGTATATTTTCCTTTTAAAAAGAAGAACCAAGAGAAAGAAATATTTAATGCAAAGGATTGAACAGGTACTGGTGGAATTTCCAATAATGTATGTGAATAGCACTTGTATAGACTGGGAGAAAGGAGGCTATTTTAGTCCTGGAGAGGATGTCCCTCACATTACCCTAAGAAGACCTGACTTCTTTGTTTTATATACAGATGATCTTTTACATAATAATTTGAATGGCTTCAGAAAATGAGATAAGAACCTCACGTTTTCTCTTCTGTTTGCAGTGTTGCCCTAGAGTCTACAGACTGAAACTTAAAAACATCACGATGGGAAGCCAAGGCTTTGGGGGTCAGACAAATCTAGATTCACATTCTTAGCCACATACAAGCCATGTGTCCTTAGGCACATTGACAGATGACCCTCAGTTTCTTCCTCTAAAAATACAGGTAGCTCCTTGCAGAAGTGTGCAGGATTAAATGAACCGATACAGGGAAAGCATCAACCCTAGCTAGCACTTTGCGTTCTGTACATGGTTGCTACTCCATCCCTGTAGTATGAAAATGTGCTCACAAATTCCTTTCTTTCTCCTCTCCAGATAAAAAGCTGCAGTCTCTTAGATTTATTTCTTAAAACCAGGGAAACTTCTAGGAATTGGCAGCAGTTAGGAACATGGGGAATGATTTAGAAACTCCCCTAAGAAGTCAGAAAAAGCAATTCCGCAATAGAGATACTCTTCTGCATCCTCAAAAGTTTATTTACTATTCAAAGGACTACACAAGTTAAAAAAAGAAAGATTCATTAGATCCAAATCCTCACTCTCTTTTCCAGGTTCTAAATGAAAAGTCCTCACAGATACCTGTGTGCTGCCCAAGCTGCCAAAACTTGAAACTTACAACGCTCTTGACTTTGTGTTTCAAGAAATTTGATTTTGAGATCTAATTTTAGAATAACAAGTAGTTCTCCACAGAGAGTCTCAAATGTTCCTGGTTCCCAAGGGGTTATAATTTCTGAGCTTCTCTATGAAAATCTAAATATACAATCTTTTATTTCTTCTTTTGGGGGGGGCAAATCACTTAATATATAAATTCTGTGGGAATCAACGTTAGAATCTTATGCAGAACCATCATTTAACCTCCAATAAGGCAAAATATACTATAAGTACTCTGTAAGGTCTCAATGATATTTACAAAGGCCAAAATAAATCTATAAAACATATACGCACATAGATATTTTAATTTTAAACTGGTCTAAAACTGGGAATTCCCTGGCCATCCAGTGGTTAGGACTCTGCGCTTCCATTGCAGGGGGCACGGGTTCAATCCCTAGGGGGGAACTAAGATCCTGCCAGCCATGCCTCACGGCCAAATAAATAAACTGGTCTAAAACAAAACTGCCTCCCTATCTGAACTCTTCACAGAGGCCACACTAATAGTCTAAGGCCAGCAACCACCTGAATCATCATTTCATCAATAACTCAGTGCTTACTGCGCTCTGCTCAGAAAACAGCATCCAGCCCCACTTTGGGCACAGTTCAGCCTGTAAGCATGCTTTTGTATATATAGTTTCATCTTTTCCTTGCGCCCAATTCAAGAGTGAGATCTTACTCCCTGGTTTCAGCATCATCTGTCCTTTACTTTGGAATTTAAAAACCAAACCAAACAAAACAAAAAACAGGTTGAACAGAATGTGACTTCCTGTGCCACAAAGGCAGTCAAAAACCCATATATTTTTCCTGGTAGAACTCCTGACATTCAGATGTTTAGAAACCTTCAGATTTATTGATAGAACTTTTATTCAGTTTTCTCCAGGTTTCTCATGGAACTTACATTCTGTGCCGGGGATTTAACTTCTCTACTGTGTTGTTTTCTGGTGTGACTCACTCATTTCACAAGTAGTCCTCCTGCCTCTGCAACAAGATTTCAACTTCCTGAAGGAGGAATCCACCATGTCTTAAAGTGTTCTTGAACCTCCCACTAAGTCTACCACTAAGTTTGATGATTAAAAGACCATCAATAAAGTTTAGATGAATTAAAGTGAATACCTGATAATTGGAGCTGTTGATTAAGAAATTCAGTTTGAGACTCACAGACATAGAGAACAGACTTGTGGTTACCAAGGAGGAAGAGGGTGGGGAAGGTTGGATTGGGAGTTTGGAGTTAGTAGATGCAAACTATTATATATAGAATGGATAAACAACAGGGTCCTACTGTACAGCACAGGGAACTATATTCAATACCCTGTAAGAAAACTTAATGGAAAGGAATATGAAAAAGAATATATATAGATGTATAACTGAATCACTTTTCTATACAGCAGAAATTAACACAACATTTTAAATCAACAATACTTGAATACAATAAATTAAAAAAAAGAAATTCAGTATGAACAAATATGTTTTTTAAAACTTTATCATGATGGAAAGTTTAGAGAGAAGATGTATCATGAACCCCATGTTCCCATCACCAGCTTCAACAATTCTCAACTCATGAACAAACCTGCTTCATACAAGTAGTTTTCTCTTTTTAACTAATAGACTACTTTTGGAGCAGTTTCAGGTTTACAGACAAAGTTAAGTGCAAAGTATAGAATTCTCATATATTCTTTTCCCTCATCTCCCAGTTTCCCCTATTATTAACTTCTTGCATCAGTGTGGTACATTTGTTACAACTGATAAGCCAATATTGATACGTTATTATGAACTAAAGTCCACAGTTCACCTTAGGGTTCACTCTTTAGGTTGTACATTTTATGGTTTTAACAAATACATAATGCCATCTACCTACCATTACTGTATCATACAGAATAGTTTTACCAAATAATTTCTAATATTTAAAAATAGCTATAACTAACTCTTAATCACCACAGAGGGAATTATATTCACACTATTGAAGATGTTTCTATTCAGATTCAATTCACATTGTATGCCTATTATGAATTCATATATGTTGTGTCATTTAATTCATAGCAGTCTCCTTTGGTAGGCATTTTTATCCCCATCTCCTAGATAAAGATATTGGAGCTCTGAAAGATTAAATAACTTTCCAAAGGTCAAAGACCTAGTAAGGGGCAGAGCAAGGATTCTAATCTAGAGTAAGTGGGATTAATTCATGCTGCAAAATTTATGACTTGGTAAATGACAGAAATGCTAAAATTAGTCCTTTCTACCATTTGCGGAGCAGTTAAGCATGCAGTTGAAAGCAGATCCAGATGGCAGGAGGCTTCCGAGGAGTCAGGTTTCCTCTGCTATGGCAGAGGAGTAACGATCTGGAAGTGATGCTGGGGGAGTACTTGGTGCCCCGGCACACCTCCCCTGGGCTCGTGCATCATGTGTAAGAACGAACAATTGCAAGAGACGTGTTGGGTCCAGGGAGACTGCCAGGTTTCAATCAGGTGATGGGGTGGGCGGTAGCAAGTGTATTTGCCATTTTCCATACGGTACAGAGGGGCAACTGGTGAGGGAAAAGGGAGCAGTGGGAGGATGTGCAGGGGAACAGAAGCAGTAAGCACGGTGGGGTTGAGCACAGAAGCCAGGGAGGCTTCTATCTCAGCTAGGAATTGAGGGAAGAGGAATGCCAGGCATGATGGGTTTAACTGACCACAAGGTTTTCAAAAGCATCCCCCTTTGAAGCCCTGGGTGTGTTAGAGTTGGCAATCCCCACTCTGAGTCCAGAATGTCTGCAGTCAAAACCCTGCTTTCCAGTTGCTAAGAACCACGCTGCTTGAGAGGGAGTCTCACGCCCAGCAGCCTGGCCCCTGCATACAGGGTTGTCCCGCCAGGTCCTAGTGGGTGGTGGTCTAGTGCCAAGCATGGCCCAAGTTGACACACAGGTAGGATATCTCATAGAATATTGAGCTGTGGGCTTGGTTTTGATGGAGAGATTACTGGAGATCAAAAGGCACGTGAGCAGGGCAATGACAGTGAAAATGGCTTGAGAAGTATTCTGCCCTTTCCAAGTGAGAATTTTCCAGTTCTCTGAAAAATTGTTTCACAAGGGAAGTATACTTTCAAGTTTATAAACCGCCCTCTTTCTTCCACTTTGGTGCCTTCGTCTCTATTCTCTCCCATGATTCCATTATCCATGCTGCCATGGCCTACCTCTAGAGTTTCTCCTGGGCATATTTTCATGCAAACTTGTTGTCTCTCTGTACTCCATAAGAATATACCTGTTTTATGTCTAATCCTATATTAATAGGCCCAAGCATTCTTATAATCATGAAATATGCACGTTATAAATCTATTCCAACTACTCGTCCTCTGATTAAATGCCTCCATAATACCTCCACCAAAGGGTCATGTCATCTTGAACACATTCAGGGACAGAAAACTCACTACCTTAAAAAGTAGCCTAGGTTTGGATAGACCCGAGTGATAGAAAGTTCTTATTGGGTTAAAATCCCCGTATGCCTCTCAGAGTATAATTCTTCTTCTACAGGCCATCTCTTCAAATATCTGCCCCTTCAAATATCTGTCTCTTCAAATATCTTCAAATTATTTTGTTAGCGCAGCTGCCGAATCCTAGGTCCCTCAGACATTGAACGCCAGTGTCAAAGGGTGAGAGCACAGTTCAAAGATAAGGAATCTGCCTCTTACCTTTTTTTTAAAGCCACATTACACATTTACTCCATGCCAGACTCTGTGCTAATTGTGAAGATTTTAATTTGATTAATCCAATAATCCCAGAAGGGAAGTATTGTTTTCTTTCTGCAAATGAATAAAAATGGCTTAGAGAAAAACATGATTTACCTAAGGTCATGCTGTTCTTTAGGGACAGAGCCAGAGCTGAAGCTCAGGTCCTCCAAGGTCAAAGCTCATTCTCCTGCCATCACATGACTGACAGTGACCCTCTTCAGACAATGACCAGCCCAGCATTGGGAAGTCTAGGCAGAATTCCTGAAGCATAATATATAAGTAGATAATTATCTTTGTTACTCTCAAGGCCAAGGTTAGTGTGATGGGATGGTGTCTTAGTTATGGTAAGACACAGTAACTACTGTGACAGCAAACCGTAAATCTTGGTGGCTTAACACAAAAGTGTCTTACACAACGCCTAATGAAGACATCCTTCTTTGGCAGGTGGCCTTCTTTGTGGCCTGTTATGGGTTGAAAAACTTGTTATGTTGAAGTCCTAAGCCCCAGTACCTCAGAACATGATGTTATTTGGAAACAGAGCTGTTGCAAACATAATTATTTAAGATGAGTAAGGTGGGCCTCTAATCCAATTGGTCTGGTGTCTTTATAAAATGAGACACAGGTGCCCGTACAGGGAGAATGCCATGGGAACATGAAGACAAACGGCCACTTACAAGCCAAGAGAGAGTCATACATAGGGCAGAGCCTCCCCTCACAGCCCTCAGAAGTTACCCACTCTGCCAACACCTTGAACAGAGGCTTCTAGGCTTTCAAACTGCGAGACAAATGTCTGTTGTTTAACCCACCCAGTTTGTGGTATTTTGTTATGGCAGCCCTAGCACATTAATACATGGCCCTATAGGGCCATTTTTCCATCCTCTAGAGCCTCACTGTTCTTTACTGGAGTCTGTGTTTGGCCAGTGGAAGGAGGAGAGCATGTGAAGGGGTACACAGGAATTCTGTGGGGCAGGTATGGAAGGAGCATAGACGTCCTCTGCCCGCATTTCACTGGCGAGAAATGAGCCACTTGGCCAAACCTAACTGCGAAAGAGGCCAAAAAAATGTAGGCTGGCTGTATGGAATCGCTATGGGCTGGAGGAAACAGACGCCAGTAAATACATAGTAGTCCTGGACCCAGATAATTCTGAGTAGAAAGATACTGGAAGGAAGAGGCCACGTCTAGGAGGCTGAACAGGAATCATCTGTGTCCCGCTCACTCCCTCGGCCATTCACCAAGAATTTTTTCGATTGCCCCGTACTTGCCAGCATTGACCTTGGTAACTAGGGGTACAGCAGGAAACAAAAGAGACAGACTTTCTGCTTCAAAGAACTTGCACTGTGATAGTCTATGAGAAAAAAAGGGCAGGTTGCCCTGGGGAGCTTTTAAAATGCAGTCCTAACCTACTATACTTGGTCAGAGAAAGCTTCCTTAGAGGATGAGATATTTAATAAGAAATAAGAATGAGCTACTGGTCTTCAGTCCCTTCTCTGCAATTCCAAAATCCAATAAGTCCTGAAAACCAAGTTTTTTTGGGGAAAATTATTTGGTAATAAAATTTGACTTTATCTTGACACATTTGGTAGAAAAGCCTGATCTGAAGGAGGTTACTTATAATCTTTATCTATCATATTTGGAGTGAATATTTACAGGTCTTGCTGAGGAAATGTTGCTATGCTTGATTGCCAAATAGATCAAGGAATAGTATTGCTAGGGTACCAGACAGAATCACTGGGGATTTGAAACACAAAGATGAATTTTAATGAGCACAAGAGATTCCACAGATTTTCTTCAGAATATATTCCAGTCACCCAGGTTTATGGGCATCATTAATATTCATTCTCCCAGTGGTTCTAATAATTGGATTATTTCCATATCTCTGACATCAAAGAGGAATCCTCAATGGTTCATCCAATACCTGGAGCTGTAGAAACAGGTGAGTGATGCTGGGAGCAGCATCAAGAGTGGTACCTTTAGTGACCATCAGGCTGGGCCTGTGAGCCACCTTGACACAGAGTGGACTTGGGATCTAGGGTTTCTATTGACTGGGGACTTGGAGAGAAAGGTCACTTTTGGGGCCATTGTGATATAAGAATGTCTTCTCCTCAATAACTATAGCATGGAGGAAATAATGGCAGCATTAGTGCTTCCGGAGATGTTCCGCTTGCTCACTTTTCCATAACACCAGGAACACATGATAAAGGGAAACAGTAGTCCTATGAGACTCTCATACACACAAATGAGCAATGAGGAGGCCAGAGCCACCTTGTTCTTCAGGAAATCTGGGAAGTGATTGATGTAAAGCACATTGTCCAACAGAGCTCTCTCTGTGATAGTGGGAATGTACTAGAATCTGTGCTGTCCAGTATGGTAGCCACGAGCCCCATGTGGCCATTGAATACTTGACATATGGATAATGTGATGGAGGAACTGAATTTTTTATACTATTTAATTTTAAATTTGGAATTAAATGGTCACATATGGCTAGTGGCTACAATATGGGAAAGCTCAAGTGTAAAGAGTTACATTTTTTCATGCGAAAATTACAACATGGTTGGAACATAGGGCTGGGAATCCTGTTTCCTAGCTTTCGTTTCCTTGTAAATCAAACACACCAACTGTGGCATATTTCTGGAGGCACGTTGACACTAAGTTTTAGTTATCACTTCTAGGAGAGTGTTCTAACCTGGCGCCTATTAAGTAAGACTCTCCTTACTCTAAATTCTCTGCTCTCAACGTCTTACCTCTATACCTTTAGTCTTCCTTCTCCTCTTGGCCAACTAGAAACAAACAAACAAACAAGCAAGTAGAGAGCAACCTGAGTGCAGTGGTATGTAACCCTCAGGTTTGGCTAAAATGTTGTCATTCCACTGTTATTGGTGAGATTCACTTACTTCAGGCTTTAACCTTTTCCCTGGTGGCCAACAGAGGTGTTCTCTGAAAGGTCAGGGACACACTTAATTTATCTTTGTGTGCCAGTGTCTGGGACTTAGCAGGCATTTGATGAACGTATGTTGGATCAGATAGCTTATCATAGTCATACAATGCTTAAATTTACTTAGTAAACTTACTATAGTTCTCCAGGTACTTTGAAACTCCTCCTGATGCCACCTAACTTACGCCAGAGAGTAAGACCAAGTTTATGGAGACACAGCTAAAAATTTTACACTGAATGGAGTAAAGTGAAGCTTATAAATAGAGATGGAATGTGGTTTCTCCACAGCTGTGAAAGGGTGACGTGAGATCCCCCACTTCACAGATATTTAAGGATAGTGTCAATGACAATCTCTCTTAAGTGTTTTACACTTGAACTCAGAAAGAAGGGCGAGACAAAGAAGTCTCAGTCTTTTCCAGCCCCAAGTTCTTAGGTGTGAAAGCTTAATAAATTTTGCCTTATAAATCCCTAAAACCTTTCCCCATCAAAAGGAAAGACCTAAAGGATTTCTCAAACAAATATTCAGTAATTAGACCACTGTAGATTTTTTTTATTTGAGTATTGCACTGAAAACCTATAGTATCTTTTTTTTAGAAAAACTATTAAAATCCCTATCCCTGGAATAAGTACCTAAATCAAAAACAATCCTACAACTATAAACAGCCTTACAGAAATATTCATGCCAAATGGTAGATATAACAGTAATGGCAGAAAAACAGAATTCTGATTTCATCTTCTTTATTATGTGAATGCCTAATGTGGTAGATTTCTTTTTCCTCAGTTAGCATAGCTTTAATGGCAATCCTTCACAGAGGTGCAGGATGCTTATTGCGATGCTTCTGCTAATATCCTCTGGATATCCTCTGGGGGTACCCAAAGACATATGGATTTATTCAACTGGGGGCAAAAGTCGAGCTGTATTTATCCCCTTTTGTTCTCCACTATCAAATTTGTATTTTCAGAAAGGAGGAGGGAACCTGGAGAGGCTGCCGGCACCCTGGAAAATTTGTCATACAATGCTTGAATTTGCTTGGTTTGTTGTAGTCATTTAATGGGACATTAGGACCTCAAAACTTTTTCTGTAGGCCCTTCTAGCCAAGGCTGATCTCATCTATTCACACTTCCTGGTTACATGCTTAGGTATTTCTCTATACATGAACAAGGTCTTTGCATAGGCTGTGCGAAGAGAGTGTCAGCAAGAGATAAATGGCATCATTTAATGGACAATTTTTGGAATAGTTAATTATTATTAACCCAAAACAGTCATAAATGATAGACATAATGCCAAGGTTTACTATCTCATAAAAGAAGGAGAAAGGAAGGTTTTGTGAAACGTCTTAAGCTACCTTGGCCATTCACAATCTCACTGTTCGTAGCCTCAATCTGAAGAAGGTGGGGAAGTAACCCACATGCTCATCATCAGATGATTGGCTTAAGAAGATGTGGTTTATATATACAATGCAATATTATTCAGCCATAAAAAGAATGAAATATTGCCTTTTGCAGCAACATGGATGGACCTAGAGATTATTATGCTTAGTCAAATAAGTGAGACAGAGAAAGCAAATACTATATGATATCACTTTTATGTGGAATCTAAAAAGTAACACAAATGAATGTATATACAAAACAGAAACACAGAAAACAAACTTATGGTTACCAAAATGAATAGTGGGAGGCAGTGAGAGATAAATTAGGAGTTTGGGATTAAAATACACACACTACTATATATAAAAAAGGTAAACAACAAAGACCTACTGTACAGCACAGGGAGCTATACCCAATATCTTGTAATAACCAATAATGGAAAAGAATCTGAAAAGGAATATATATATATATATATATATATATATACACACACACATATATGTAACTGAATCACTCTGTTGTACACTTGAAACTAACACAACATTGTAAATTAACCATACTTCAATTTAAAAAAAAAAAGCATTTTCTCTTAAAAAAAAAAAAGATCCTTCCAGTCTCAACTAACCACCCCTGGAGTATGGATTTCTTTTTTCTTTTTTAAAATAGATCTTTATTGGAGTATAATTGCTTCACAGTACTGTGAAAGTTTCTGTTGCACAACAAAGCGAATCAGCCATATGCATACACATGAGCCTCCCTCCTACCCTCCCTATCCCACCCCTCTAGGTCATTGCAAAGCATCGAGTCGATCTCCCTGTGCTGTGGTGCTGCTTCCCATCAGCCAACTATTTTACTTTATTTCATTTTATTTATTTTTTAAACATCTTTATTGGAGTATAATTAATTTACAATGGTGTGTTAGTTTCTGCTTTATAACAAAGTAAATCAGCTATACACATACATATATCCCCATATCTCCTCCCTCTTGCATCTCCCTCCCACCCTCCCACTCCCTATCCCACCCCTCTAGGTGGTCACAAAGCACCAAGCTGATCTCCCTGTGCTATGCGGCTGCTTCCCACCACCTATCTATTTTACATTTGGTAGTGTATATAAGTCCATGCCACTCTCTCACTTCATCCCAGCTTACCCTTACCCCTCCCCATATCCTCAAGTCCATTCTCTATGTCCATGTTTTTATTCCTGTCCTGCCCCTAGGTTCTCCAGAACCATTTTTTTTAAGATTCCTTTTATATGTGTTAGCATACAGTATTTATTTTTCTCTTTCTGACTTACTTGACTCTGTATGACAGTCTCTAGGTCAATCCACCTCACTACAAACAACTCAATTACGTTTCTTTTTATGGCTGAGTAATATTCCATTGTATATATGTGCCACATCTTATCTGTCCATGGACACTTAGGTTGCTTCCATTGTAAACAGAGCTGAAATGAACATTGTGGTACATGACTCTTTTTGAATTATGGTATTCTCAGGGTATATGCCCAGTAGTGGGATTGCTGGGTTGTATGGTAGTTCTATTTTTAGTTTTCTAAGGAACCTCCATACTGTTCTCCAAAGTGGCTGTATCAATTTACATTCCCACCAAGAGTGCAAGAGGGTTCCCTTTTCTCCATACCCTTTCCAGCATTTATTGTTTGTAGGTTTTTTGATGATGGCCGTTCTGACTGGTGTGAGGTGATACCTCATTGCAGTTTGCATTTCTCTAATGATTAGTGATGTTGAGCATCCTTTCATGTGTTTCTATATCGTCTTTGAAGAAATGTCTAGTTAGGTCTTCTGCCCATTTTTGGATTGGGTTGTTTGGTTTTTTGATATTGAGCTGCATGAGCTGCTTGTATATTTTGGAGATGAATCCTTTGTCAGTTGCTTTGTTTGCAACTATCTTCTCCCATTCTGAGGGTTGTTTTTTTGTCTTGTTTATGGTTTCCTTTGCTTAAAAGCAAAAGCTTTTAAGTTTCATTATGTCCCATTTGTTTGTTTTTTTTTTATTTCCATTTCTCTAGGACATGTGTCAAAAAAGATCTTGCTGTGATTTATGTCATAGTGTGTTCTGCCTATGTTTTCCTCTAAGGGTTTTATAGTGTCTGGCCTTATATTTAGGTCTTTAATCCATCTTGAGTTTATTTTTGTGTATGGATTAGGGAGTGTTCTAATTTCATTCTTTTACATGTAGCTGTCCAGTTTCCCCAGAACGACTTATTGAAGAGGCTGTCTTTTCTCCATTGTATATTCTTGCCTCCTTTATCAAAAATAAGGTGACCATATGTGTGTGGGCTTATCTCTGGGCTGTCTATCCTGGTCCATTGATCTATATTTCTGTTTTTGTGCCAGTACCATACTGTCTTGATTACTGTAGCTTTGTGGTATAGTTTGAAGTCAGGGAGCTTGATTGCTCCAACTTCGTTTTTCTTTCTCAAGACTGCTTTGGCTATTTGGGGTCTTTTGTGTTTACACACGAAATGTAAAATTTTTTGTTCTAATTCTGTGAAGAATGCCATTGGTAGTTTGATAGGGATTTCATTGAATCTGTAGATTGCTTTGGGTAGTATAATTTTCACAATATTCATTCTTCCAATCCAAGAACATGGTATATTTCTCCATCTGTTTATGTCATCTTTGATTTCTTTCATCAGTGTTTTATAGTTTTCTGAGTACAAGTCTTTCACCTCCTTAGGCAGGTTTATTCCTAGATAGTTTATTCTTTTTGTTGCAATGCTAAATGGGAGTGTTTCCTTAATTTCTTTTTCAGATTTTTCATCATTATTGTATAGGAATGCCAGAGATTTCTGTGCATTAATTTTGTATCCTGCAACCTTACCAAATTCATTGATTAGTTCTAGTAGTTTTCTGGTGGCATCTTTAGAATTTTCTATGTATAATATCACGTCATCAGCGAACAGTGACAATTTTTCTTCTTCTTTTCCAATTTGTATTCCTTTTATTTCTTTTTCTTCTCTGATTGCCATGGCTAGGTCTTCCAAAACTATGCTGAGTATGAGTGGCGAGAGTGGATATCCTTGTGTTGTTCCCGATCTTAGTGGAAATGCTTGCAGTTTTCACCATTGTGTATGATGCTTGCTGCAGGTCTGTCATATATGACCTTTATGATGTTGAGCTAGATTCCCTCTATGTGCATTTTCTGGAGAGTTTTTACCAAAAATTGGTGTTGAATTTTGTCAAAAGCTTTTTCTGCATCTATTGAGATGATCATCTGGTTTTTATTCCTTAATTTGTTAATGTGGTGTATCACATTGATTGATTTGCATATATTGAAGAATCCTTGCATCCGTGGGATAAATCCCACTTGATCATGGTGTATGATCCTCTTAATGTGCTGTTGGATTCTGTTTGCTAGTATTTTGTTGAAGATTTTTGCATCTATGTTCATCAGTGATATTGGCCTGTAGTTTTCTTTTTTGTGACATCTTCATCTGGTTTCGATATCAATGTGGTGGTGGATTTGTAGAGTGAATTTGGGAGTGTTTCTCCCCCCTGCAATTTTTTGGAAGAGTTTGAGAAGGATCGGTGTTAGCTCTTCTCTAAATGTTTGATAGAATTCGCCTGTGAAGTCATCTGGTCCCAGACTTTTCTTTGTTGGAAGATTTTTAATTACCGTTTCAATTTCATTACTTGTGATAGGTGTTTATATTTTCTAATTCTTCCTGGTTCAGTCTTGGAAAATTGCACCTTTCCAAGAATTTGTCCATTTCTTTGTGGTTATCTGTTGTATTGGCATATAGTTGTTTGTAGTAATCTCTTATAATCCTTTGTATTTCTGCAGTGTCAGTTGTGCTTTCTCCTTTTTCATTTCAATTTTATTGATTTGCACCCTCTCCCTTTTTTTCTTGATGAGTCTGGCTAAGGGTTTATCAATTTTATCTTCTCAAAGAACCAGCTTTTAGTTTTATTGATCTTTGCTATTGTTTTCTTTGTTTCTATTTCATTTATTTCTACTCTGTTCTTTATGATTTCTTTCCTTCTACTGACTGGGTTTTCTTTGCTCTTCTTTCTCTTGTTGTTTTAAGTGTAGGGATTTAAATGTAGGGATTTCTGAATGGTGCACTTCAGATCTTATTTAACAACCTCTAGAAAATACAGACATATTTCTAATAAATTACAGGCAATATAAGAGAGTGGTTGAGGGAGTGAAGAGTGGAGCTGTACAATCAACAACTTTCAAAGCTCTGGCTTACAGATTTGGGAAATTGTATTCTATTATCCAACTAAGTCTGTCTTTTCAGGGCCAAGTTCACCACTCTTCTCTCTCATCTGCCTTCACCCCCATATCATTCCTGTAAAGCAATATTGGCGAGAGTAGGAGCAGGACCTCTGAAGTCAGGCTGCATGGGTTTGAAGCCTGGCTCTGCCACATCACGGTCGTGGTCTTTTTCCACAACTTCATTTCCTCACTCAAAAAATGAGAATGAGAATGATAATATACCTATGCCATTAGCTTATTCTGTGGATGTGAAGTAACTAAACTTGGCACTGTGCTTTACACCTAGCAAGTACCCAGTGGATATTTAAAGAAAAACAAATGCGCGCCTACAATGATGGGATTGTCTTAGGCAGAAGTATATGAGATAAAAACCACAGTTCCTGATCTCAAGAAGCTCAAAACCCAGTGGGAGAGACAGGCAAGGAAATGATAACAACGTGGTTAATCAGTGATCAGTTCCGCGGAAAATGTACGCAAAACGTAGAACCTGGAGTGAACTGCCAGCCTAATTATCAAACATATGTATTGATACATCAAAGTCCACCAGAAATTTCCAGTAACTAAGAGGAAAATAAGATACCTTATCATTCATGGTGCTACACTGAGTATATTTCAGCATAGAAAATATTTTAAAACAACTGATGTATTGGAAAAAAATGTTTCATTTGAAATGTTCCACATTAAAAATTTGTCTCTGTTGGACGCTGAAAACATTTTCCAGGGCCCTTTTCCAGTTAGAAATGGGACTAATGTAAACAGTCCAACAATTAACTACATGCAGTTGGCCTTTCTGAACTAAAACACAGTTATTGAGTCCAAATCTTTTAACTACAAAACACTTTGCCAGCCACAAAAACAAGGCTGAATCATATCAGAAAACATATGGATTTCAGAAAAGACAGAAAGTTTCACCTTTTTTGGATTCCTTTGCTTAATCGTTATTTTAATAGGTCATCTACCTCTTCACAGCTAAGCTCAATGTTGCCGTTTTCCTTGCCAACCACAAATACAAAGTGAGATTTCAATGTGTGAATATGAACCATTTCACAAGAAAAGACAAAATGGCCAATTTAATAAATCCTAGACAAGGGGTAGAGTTTGTTTTTAAACAGAAATGGCAGATTGAGGATTATTAACCTGCTGATCTGCAGATGCTTTAAATGTCTGTGACTATTCAGGCCCACAATAGTTTTGACACAACTTTTTATATTTTTTGTCATGGCAAGACAAATTCTATATATCCTTCATATTTGTGGAACAGGATGGACTGCACCAAATATTCAGGGTCAAGTATTAGAAAATTTTTCTTACACAACTTTCTTATTCAAAGTGTGGAAAATCAAAAGCCGTAACCGAAAGTTAATCAAGTACTCACATTTTTTTCCCCTAAATATTAATTAGGATTCATTTTGTTTCACATAATACATGGATAGGTTTAAAACTTGAAGAAAGAAGACTAATTTTGAAGGCATAAGAGATGTGTATTTTGGGATCTTACAAGATTCTTCATAATGTAATAATTCAAATCTATATACTCTTTTTAAATAAGATCTTTAAGAGCATTACCAGAATACTAATGAGTTCAATTAAAAAATTCTTTTATAAATGGTTGGGAGTGGAGGTGGGATTTATATGTGGAATGAAGGAAAGTGAAGAGATGCCAAGATAAAGAGCTTAGTAGAAATTATGATTAAAACCCAATCCCTTTTCATTTGAAAATGTTGTAGAATCTGGAAGTATTACTGTGCTCATGAAGGTGAGGAAAAAAGTTAATTCTAGTTCAAATCATTTAACAACAGAAAACGTAATCGATTTTCATTTTTAAAAACTTAATTAGGTACGTTAATATGGTCCATTAATATCCAGGTTTTTATACTTGCCTGTTCACCAGAGCATCAACCTGACTCCATTTTCTCTCATCCGTGATTTCATTTCCATAGAGATTCACAAATGGAGAATAAATTATAACTCTCTTCTTTTGCAGAGTTAGATCTTACACGTTTCTCCCATTTATTTTACCTGGGAAAGTAGTTTGAGAGAGGGATTAAGAGAACATTGCCAGAAAGATCAAATATAGAAATGAGGTTGTAATTTTCAGTCCCATTTAGTTTTATATTCAACAGCATGTTCACAATTTGGGAAGGAAATTCTTCATCAATTCCTTTGAAAAGTGACACACAAACCATGATTCCTTTCTGAATCATCATCCATTTGGTCTCGTCTCCCCAAGAGCATCTCCTTACAAGCAATATGCACCCACTACTAGAGGCATGCATGGTTGTCAATCAAACTTGTCCACTGCAGGGATACACACATTTATTTTATGTTCTAAATTAAATTTTAAAATAAGCTTGAGCTTATTTCCATGCCAGTTAAGCAAGAAGTTTACTCTCTTACTCTTGAGGCTACCCCTTTCCTTTCAACATCTAAGAACCCCAAAGGCATACACAGCCTAATGGAGGGAGGGATTCAGTCTGATTTCCATATCCAAGCAGAGCTCAGACATTTACTGCCATAATTCTCACCAGCACATGGTGTCACGAAGGAAAAGTTGTTCCATAAAATCTAAAGGCCAAGGGGGAATATTTCTGGCCCAGGTTCCTGTGGGTGGATGGGAATGGGGAGTCATGAGTTTGAGGAGACTTGTTCTACCATGTTGGATCTTTGAATGAGGCTAAGTTTGTTCCTCAGGCCAAGCTTAGGCAAGGAGTCTCCTCACTTGAGTTCCCCAGGTTCACAGTTTAATTTTAAACTAGCCTCCAAGGCACCAGCTGCCATAGTAGTGCTATGTGTCAGAAGAGGCCTAAAAGCCCACCATTTAAGGACACTCAACCAGCATCCCTTTTATCTTCGTAGGGATTTGAATATCAAGTGTGAGCCGGGGACGCTTCTCATTTTCAGACCCTCATCCACAATAGGCTTTTTTTTTTTTTTAAGTGTTTTAACTTTTTAGTTTATTACAGGCCTTTCTATTTTTAATCATTACATATGCTTTCAACATTTCCCTGTTCTGCTCCATTGTATTCCATTTATTGCCTCTTAGCGTCCCAGGCACCCCTGGCAGTAAAGGTCTCCTTGCCTTTTCCTGACATTGGGCCTCGACTGCTCCCAGAGGGTCCACATTCTCCACCCTCTTTTGGGGGATGAAGCCATGTTCCTGCTGGTGACTTACTTTATCAAGGGTGACCCAGGAGCAAACAACAACAAACAAAAAATACAAGCACAAGTTAAATTTGGGGGATGAGGGGGACATCCCACTTCATTAAGGTTCAATGATATATGATCATTCCTTCTTAGCAATAGTGTATACGTCTGCCATCCCTGTGCTAGATGTATTAGCCTGCAGAGGCTGCAAAATACCATAGACTGGGTGTGTTAAATGACAGAAATTAATTTTCTCACTGTCTGGAGCCTGGAATTCCAAGATCAAGGTGCCAGCATGGTTTGGGTTCTGGTGAGAGCTCTCCTCCCTGTTTATAGATGGCCACCTTCCAGCTGTGTCCTCATGTGGCAGAAGGAGGTATAAAGAGCTCCGGTATCTCTTGTTATAGGGGCACTAATCCCATCAGGCCAGTCTCCACCCTCATGGCCTCATCTAACCCTAGTTACCTCCCAAAGGCCCCATCTCCAAATACCATCACGTGGGAGTTAGAGCTTCAACAAAAAAGTTAGGGCACGACATAAACATTCAGTCTTTAACAGTAGATAAGGCTATTGTCAATTTTTTCTTGGCTAACATTTAAAAGATGCCCCTTGTTTAAGATTTATTTTATTACTGTAATGCATCATTTCAACCATAGTGAAACTATGACCAACATAGTGACCAACAACAAAAGTTGTTTTATATGAGATCATTAATATTTTGAAAACTTAAATAGAAATGAATGCATATTTTTATCCAAATCAACTTCAGCTTTCATTTTTTTCCAACTTATTGCTTTTTGTTGTAGTACATGGCTTTTAGAGAAAGATCAGAAAAATCCCAAGATGGAAAAAGATATAAATACGTATACATACATATACTGTTTATCTGAATGTGGTTAGATATATAATATGCAGAAAAATATTTTTAAATTCTGAGCTTTTCAACCATTTCTATAACTAAATACATCTGAACACTTTTATATCTAAGAATTCTGAGGTTTCTTTCCTCATGACTAAAGGCACCTACAGCCTCATTTACGTGTAATTTCTATTTTACACGCTTTATCGGGGATAGTAACATGACCCTTTCTCATACAAAAAAGATCCATAACTGATGACAACAGAAAATATTAACATTAAACTAATATTGCTATCAAATCACTATATACAAAGGTTGTTAGGAGATGACTAGAAGCAACATAATTCAACTTTTATCTTATCTGTATTTATGCAGTTTCTTAACAACTGAAATAATAATGGTATCACATTATGCAATGAAACTTTTAGATCATTTAGAATAAAAAATGTTTCCCTCGGCTCTCTTTCTAAAAACATATACAGCCATCAGAATTCATTCTTGTGTATACATTGGAAAGAAAAATTAGCATGATACCAAATGTCAAATATCTCAATAACTTTAGAATCCAGAAACAAAGTCTGAAGGAAGAAGATTGCTACTTTTTTTTTTTTTTTTGAGGTAGGTACCCTTCTAGGAGCTTTTATAAGCCATTATGCCATTTAGTCTTGTAGCCTCTCTGTAAGTGAGGAAATGTCTCAATTGTGCCATTAAAACAGGTATTACCCAGGGTGAAGGGCCAGGAGAACTGAATTGCCAACCTATGTTATGTACCCTTTAGTGTGCCCAGGTGTGCCATTAGTTTTATATTAAAAGAAGAAAAGGTCCATGTAGCTTTTTCTCAGGTGGGCTGGAGATATTTTTCTCTACTGGAGCATTTCATTTGCTCCAAAAGTGTTTAAGTTATCATTTGTTAACCAAATATTATGGCTTAATCCTAATGTAGGAGAAGTGGCCCTAAGTAGTGGAAGAAGCTTACCGTGGGTCACCCCAGATGTGGCAAGGTCTCTGGTCATGGAACCAGGACTTGGAGAAACTTTGTAAGACTTTAAATCCTTTGAAACTTTCTTACATTCCATGTTCTGTGTGATTTTCTCAGGGACAGCAAGGGAGAGGGAGCTGAGGAGACTATATTTCTATATCCAGACCTGGGGAAAGAAGAACACCAAGGGTAGCTCATGGGGCAACAGCTACTGCAAGAGAGAAAGGAGAGAAGCAATGTCATTGTATGAATTCCTGCTGCACGCCAGGCTCTACGCTGGGCACTTTGTGTACATTATCCCATGTAAAGAATACAACACATCTATGAGGTCTGTGTACTATTAGTCTCATTACAGATGAAAAAAATTGACACCAAAGGTCACATACCCAGCACAACTGGAGTTTGAACTTGAATCTGTCTGATTGTGAAGCCCGAACTCCTTTCTCTCTACCATATGTACAAACGTGCCATATTGCTTCTACTACATCTCAGAGACTTTTTATTAGCATAAAGCCACTAAATTTATATTACAGATTGTGTTTATAGCATTTTTATATATCCATCAGGTTCTCCTGCTTTACAAGACAGTGTACCAACTTGAATTTAAACTTGACTAAGCCATTTTCATAAATCAAATGCTGCTTGAAGTTTTGAAAATGTCCATACAACTGGCTAGAGAAACCATAGATTCAAGATTCCCCACTAGATACTTATACTTTTGTGACTGTCATTGAAAATTATATACAGAATTGATAAGTTGGGGTTTGGTTGTACCTTCCCTAATTCAAAGGGTTTCCCTTCTACCTGATGTCAAGTTTTACATGTCAAGACCATAAATTAGATATTGTCACTGGTCTTAATGTCAAGTTTCAGAGGTAACCTTAACATGCTGCTATGTTTTGTGGGAAAATATAAATACTGAGTCATGTTTCTCATCCTGGAACCTTGGGTACTTCTCAACATTTCTAGGCTATGGGACTGTTCACTAGTGGTGATGTTACCTTGCCTTAAGATGGTGCATGGCTCAGTCATTCTTCTTCTGAGATTCTCCACTCAGCATTCTCTGCTAGCCTGGCACTGCCTTCAGCTCTTCCTTCCAGCAGGAAACCATCACATGTCATTTTAATGTACACAGGCAACAGCCTTTTTCTTGCCTTTGAATGCAAGTCATAGCTCTCATCCTGGCGTCTGTGTTTCCTGTTGGGTACTGGTTGGGAGAAAATAGTCATGAATTCTTATTTAATTCTTTCTTATTCTCTGCAAGATTGTCACTCTACAACAAAGCATCATGGCAAAAAAGCTAAGTAACGAGATAAGAAGTCATCCCATTCTGCCTGTGACTACAGAGGCAACACAGTACCGTGGACAGAACACTGTTCGTCAGCCCTACCCCGTCGCACTCCACAGGGAGCTGGAGGCCACACCTGAGTCTTTTGTTACCAACCAGCTGTAACTGTTATTGGGCAAGTCATTGAATCCTGGTGGCTCAATTTTTCAGCTACATGAAGCAGTAAGAGTACCTCCTCTGTTTTCCTTAATTTTTTATAAGATTAAAATGAGATGGTGTATGAAAGTGCTCTGTAAAATACAAAGCACTCGACAAAACTCCAAGCTGCTGTGATGCTACTGATCCCAACCTTCAACAGTCTGTATTGTCTCTCTTACTCACTTGGCACCTCAAGATACTGCTATGATTAGGGTGACCAACTATCCCAGTTTGCCAGGAAGTTTTTCCATTTTTCACAAGAGAAAGCCCTGCATCCCGGAGACCCTTCAGTCCCCAACAAATCAGGTTTCTTGTTGCCCTAGAGATAATGAAGTTACTTGATAAGGACGTTGGCCGGTGCGAACATCTCCTTTCACCAACCCCACCTCAGAAAAGATGCCAACAAGGTGTTTCCATAAATCTGGGTTCTATTCACCCGAAAGCAAAGAGGTTTTCTGAGAAAGGGGTAAGCTGGGTGGTCACTGATGGGAAGGGGATAGAAAAGTCATTGTAACTGATACTTAGTAATATATTAATAAGGAAACTGAAATTAATCAGGATACCATCCTTAAAACCATAACGGACTCACTTTTCTTTGCCCATAGGCAGGTCCTGGTGTTCTATTTTGGTGACAGATTGGGAATCTCTGAGCCAGAACTGACTCCCAGGCAGCTCTGCTCACCCTACCCCCTCCTATCTCTTCCCACTCGCATCCAGGGAGCTGACTAGTGTTTCATGCACTTTCGCAATCATTGGAAAGTTTTTGTCCTGTTGAGATGATGTAGGATGGTCTTTTTTTTTTTTTTAACCAGAGCCAATAAAGCAATTGCCTCAACTTGAACTTTAGGCTCCCAACACGCCTTTGGCTGTTCAACTCAACTCCTCAATTCTGACCCGTACACTCCCATCCGGCTCAGGAGCATGGAAAGAGTTGGTGTGGCCTGACTCCTGCTGCTGCTGTGGTGACCTGTATTGATGTAGATACTGCCCAATGAAAAGCCTGTTGTTTTCTTTTGGCTCAGGAGCTCACAGGCTGTGGGTGTCTCTCTAGCATGATCGTGGACACTTAATACAAAACCAAAAGGACAGATTCAGTCCTATTACTCTGGCTCTAGTACAGCAGCTTGTGGAAAGAGAAGACATAAAATGATACCAACATAGTAGCAGTAGAATAAACACTTCTCTTTGAGTTTCACAGAAGAAATAAAACTTTGGGTGATCAGAGGAGAATTCAGTAGTTCCAAAGCTATTAATGGCTGTCGGAAAAACAATCCAAGAACTGGCCAAACGAGCTGGACTGCTTTCCTATGAATCATCAGAATAACCTCAGGCCTCTGACAGGCTGGCACCCATGTGCCCAGGTCCATCTCACCTGTGGGAAACAGGCTCTTAAAATGGAGAGTTGCCACCATCACCAGCTGCCAGCTTCTTGGTCTTCCCCAGCGCTGGACACAAGAAGCACCGGACCTGTCTTTATGCTTATGCTTTTTAATGTTTTTATCCCTTTACAAATTTAATGATGTCTTTTACAGTATATTTTTTGAAATGCTGATCATCTTTTTTTTTTTTTTTTTTTTTTTTTTTTTT
>NW_020185339.1:14757157-14768284 GCF_003031525.2 Neophocaena asiaeorientalis asiaeorientalis
GTACGTGGGCCTCTCACTGTTGTGGCCTCTCCCGTTGCAGAGCACAGGCTCCGGACGCACAGGCTCAGTGGCCATGGCTCATGGGCCCAGCCGCTCCACGGCATGTGGTATCTTCATGGACCGGGGCACGAACCCGCGTCCTCTGCATCGGCAGGCAGACTCTCAACCACTGCGCCACCAGGGAAGTCCGAAATGCTGATAATCTTAATAATGAAATGGATCTTAAGACTTGAGGGAGTTGGAAGGGGGAATAGGAACTAAGTTGTGGATGTTTTTGATGATTTCCAGCTCTTCCACTGAAGAGGGATCAGAGGTGTGCTGACTAATGTCTAACAGGCACTCTGAGGAGAAAAAAAAAAATTTTTTTTTAAATCTGATTTATAGTGTTTTCTAATTTCCATGATGTAAATACTCCCACCATGACCACTTTCTCTGGCTCCAACACACCACTGGGAGGGACTTTAGTTTTCCTTTGCCAAGGTCAGTCTTTCCTGGTGCATGTCCTGAAACTATATTTATTAAGAATTAAAATTTATCCAAGTGATTTAAGTTACCATACTCTATTAAAAATGTTCCTTACCTTTCTTAACTTCCCCTTAGCAACTTGGCATGCTGTTCATACTCTCAATACCCTGCAATGCTCATTTTTTATTTGAAGTCTGTTCCTTGTTCTTATCTAGCTCTTATTCCCTTTCTCTATGCTGAGAACTAATTTGTAGCCAGATTTTTTTGTTTCTATTTTTTACCTCTGCTGTTTTTTAGATTATCTAAAACCTATCATGTCACCCAGCAATTCCTTTCCCCCCTCAATACTTAGAACCTCAATTGGTTCCCCATGACTTTTACGATAAAGTTCAAACTCCAGGGTCTTTATGGTACAGCTTTATACCCCAGCCTCTGTCTCTAGCTTAAGGTCCTTCCAGGGCCCCCTCATGAAACTTGTACTCTGACTGCTCCAAAATCCTGCAGCAACTTGAATACACTGAGCTGGTTCATGTCTCCAGGCCTTCCGACCTGTGGCTTCCTCTGAGAATTCCTCCTACCTAACCCCTTCATTTTTTTTTTTTTTTCCGGTACGCGGGCCTCTCACTGTTGTGGCCTCTCCCGTTGCGGAGCACAGGCTCTGGACACGCAGGCTCAGCGGCCATGGCTCACGGGCCCAGTCGCTCCACGGCATGTGGGATCTTCCCGGACCTGGACACGAACCCGTGTCCCCTGCATCGGCAGGCGCACTCTCAAGCACTGCGCCACCAGGGAAGCCCCTAACCCCTTCATTTTAAGTTTACTCTGGGCATCTAATCTCTACAGATGCAGTATCCTTTGCTTATCTGCCTCTCAGCAGTGATAGTAATTATTGACACTGAGCTATCTCCCTCCATTTGGGCTGTGACCCACTTGACGAAGTGACAGTTACCCTACTTTGGTATTCCTGGCACCTAACAAAATGCCTACTTCTATACTAGATGCTCAATAAATGCTTGTTGAATAAATGCATGAATTAATGAATGATAATTGAGGTAGTCATTTTTGATCCCTATTTTTTTTTTTTTTTTTTTTTTTTTTGCGGGACGTGGGCCTCTCACTGTTGTGGCCTCTCCCGTTGCGGAGCACAGGCTCCGGACGCGCAGGCTCAGCGGCCATGGCTCACGGACCTAGCAGCTCCGCGGCATGTGGGATCCTCCCGGACCGGGGCACGAACCCGTGTCCCCTGCATCGGCAGGCGGACTCTCAACCACTGCGCCACCAGGGAAGCCCTGATCCCTATTTTTATCCCTCCTTCTATCCCACCATCTTGATTCCTCCTCCCTATTTTGATTCTAAAGTGTCAAAATCTCTTAAACGTTCATTAAAAACAATGTCCACCGATACATTTGCGAAGGAGATTGGTTCAGTAAAATATGATACAGGCAGAGTCAAATTAAAATATCAAAGTAGAGTTCCTAAAAGTGAAAGATCCATATGCAAGAACAAAGTGTGAGCAGCATTACCTATGTTATGTAAATAAATAAAAGAGCGGACATGCATACATAAGGAAGTTTCTGGAAACACAGAAATAGACTTTTACTTGTTGTTTTGTCCTTTTCTGTTTGATTTTTGTTTTACCATGTACACTTATTATTTTTACATAAGAAAACATTTATATGAGAAAAAAATGTTAACAGGGATCGTATGATGATAGAATACTGAACCATTTTTTTCCTTCTATATACTTTCATTTAATTAGCAAACATAAATGGTATATTTTTTTAAACTGAAACTAAAGGTAGCAATGTTTCCCACGCTGGCAGATTTTTCAACATTGCCTATGAACCCACCTCCAGGAAGTGGGTTATCTAATTTACAGCTTCAGTGAACCTGTTTCCTGGCAATGGTTGTCAGGGCACGCCTCCTTCTCTCTTGTTCTCCATCACTCTCACTCTGAAGGCCTAAGGGCAGGAAAGATACTCACAGGGAAGCAAGAAGTAGCATTAGCATCATTTTGTGTGTGCCAGATAAAAAAGAGCTGTCGACTCACTCCCCTGAGCACAGCACATACCTCTGATTCTGCCAACCTCCCTCAAAGAGGACCATCTCCTATTAAGCCTTCTGGGAAAAGTCTCAGAGCACAGTCAATGAAAAATAACCACTACTTCTTGCTTTGGTGCCAGCCTGCACAACAAAGAGTTCCTTTAACTGCCTTAAAAGGAATATACTCCTTTCCACACCTATCACATTTCATTCTCTTAACATAATGCCACAAACTGAAAAAGGAAGCAGGTTGTGAAATAATACAGAAAGTTATTTTTAATTGAAAGAGTCCATTTATCAACACTAAAAGTAAAAAAGAAGGTTCAAATTATAAGGAGCATCAGAGAGATCCTGAAAAAGGCCTGACTCCCAAAGGCAGTGCTAAATGGCATCCCATGACGCTGACATGGACCCTGAGACTTGAGATTAATTGCCTTGTGATACAAGGTGATTGGGGTGAGGGTTGAGGGCTTACTGGCCCATTTTTCCATTTTTCTCAAACAGAGCCCTGTGTCCGAGAACTACTTGGTGCCATCAAGAACCACTGAGGAGAGTTTAAAGTCCAGAACCACAGGAGACATGTAAAAACTTGGAGATGGAATAGTTTCCCACCCTGGGACTGAGACCTGAGGTGGGAGCGACGCATCATCGCATCCCTCATCCTTTCTCCTTCCCCTTCCCAAGCTGTAGTGGCAGCTATTATAAGGCTGGAGATGGGGGAAATGTGGGGAAAAGAGAGAAGAAAGCATAAACCAAAAGGATTCTGAGCCATTCTAACACTGGAGGTGGGGCGTGGCTTCGGATCTACAATGTATCTTTAGTTTCTGGGACTTCATGTTCCGAAGACAGATATCACTGAGGAAATCTTTGAGCCCACGGAAATTTGAGGGTCTTTGGGATCCAAACTCTCACCAATTTGGGCTTCTGGTTTCTGCTTTGTGGACACCTTGATTCTGATACTGTTGAAGACAAGGTAGAATCTTGAAGAGAGAGAGAGAGAAAGAAACTGGTTCCTTAAGCCTGGCCCTTGGCTTATGTGAAAGGTAATTAAATGGAACTTTTTGTTGCCTGGGGCACCCCAGGTACTTGAGCTTCAGACACAATGCAGGAGGATAAGGAACTTCTGGATTGAAACTCCAGGACACCAGTGGGCCCCTCGATGTTATCTGAGGTTCCCTAGGTTCCTTTAGAGTTTACTGAGTAAACTCTAGTTTAAAGCTTTCTATTGTTCTAAGTGTCAGCCAGACTATGTTATAAATCAGCTATTTAACCCATGTT
The DNA here is from genome assembly GCF_003031525.2 of Neophocaena asiaeorientalis asiaeorientalis. Lineage (NCBI taxonomy): Eukaryota > Metazoa > Chordata > Mammalia > Artiodactyla > Phocoenidae > Neophocaena > Neophocaena asiaeorientalis. The sequence continues at coordinate 14,760,944 of NW_020185339.1, forward strand.
GAAAGCCATTTGTGCAATTTCCTTTACAACTAATCTCAGGTTTATAAATCCTTGTTGTGTAACCTTGGGACACTCTCTCTTGGCCGTGTTTCTTCATCTGTAAAAGGAAGACAGACTGGAGAAGGAATAGGTCTCTGTATCAGTTAGGATGCTGTTGGCTGCAAGGAACAGAAAACTCAATTCCAACTGGCTTAAATAATAAGGACAAATATTAGATCACATAAAAGAAAGTCCAACTCTCAGAACCTTCCTGCTGCCACGTTCAGAACTCGCTGCTCTAACCTCTGGAGCCCGTCCCATCCTTCCAGCCTGTGACCAGCAGCAGAGAAAAACTAGGTACATATCATTTTCTTGCCCCATACACACTTTAAGGTAAGCAAAAAGATTAGAATAAATTTAGAGAATAAATTAATCTTAAATTAAGATTAGAATAACTTTTAACAATGAAGGAAATCGTGCACAACCAGGCCAGTCAGTGAGGCAATCAGATGAGTGCCAAGTTCTGGGAGGTGATCAGTGATGAACATGGCATTGACCCCACCAGCACCTATCATGAGGCTAGCGACCTGCAGCTGGACAGCATCAGTGTACTACAATGAAGCCACAGGTGGCAAATATGCTCCTCGTGCTATCTTGATGGATCTGGAACCTGGGACCATGGACTCTGCTTGCTCAGGTCCTTTTGGTCAGATCTTCAGACCAGACAACTTTGTTCTGAGGATTCCACGAGCACCTGAGATTTGGAACCACTCCTTAACTGTGTCCCAAAGAAGTAATAGACCCATAAGCTGCGTGGTGTACCTCAAGAGAGCAAGGTCCGGGTGGCCTGGTACAGTTCCTGAGACATGGGACTTTCTGTGCTAAAACCAGGAAAGTCCTGGGCAAATAAGGATGAGTTGGTTACCTCATGGGTAGCTAAGTGGCAGCCATGGTGGAGTAGAGATAAGACCTTCTCCTGCTGTGTAGGCACCATGTATGGCTTTTCCACCTGGGAGTTACCCATGGAGGGAGAGAGGGTCTGCCGGTCACGATCAAGTGCTTTAGGGGACACAGATTCAACTTTAAGTTGTTTTAAAGGAAACAAAGAAAGTAATGTGTTTTTTGCATACCATAGCTTGGGAACTGAGATTCATACCTAATACACAGGGATTTCCATAATCCCTTAGGAAAACTTTGTAGCCAGATATATGATGGGATGCAGAACTTTTTGAATTTTAGAAGGGATCTAGGGACACATTTTACGGTATGTGTTCCTTGTAATACATGCTCCGATATAGTACTCCGTAATCAGACACACTGATACTTCTACAGAAGTGTTAATACTTACATCAAATGAGTTAAAGAACAGGCTGGATAGTGCTGCCAAATGGGGTCAGGTTAGTTTAGGTTTTGCCACCAAGTTAGCTGCAGTTTTCAGAAATTTTAATATCTTGGAATTATAGGTAATGAATGGATTATTGCTGTATTTATAAATATGCATAAATATAAAGGCATGTCCTCAATTTACTATAATGTTAGCTGAAGTGTAAAATCTATCCCATGTTTTCTAATATTGACTACAGATTCTGGAGAATTTATGAATAGATAATGCTGCTTAACACACTCATAGAGTTTATCAGATCCTAATATTGGAATTGATAATACATATAAATTACAATATAAGGTGATATGTGCAACACTCAAATGTTCTATTTACATGTCATAGATTTTTATCCAGACAGCCAAGGTGTGATTGTCACAATTTAAAATAGCTTTCCGTAAAGGTCAATGGAAATGCTGAATTTGCTGGACCTGATAATGAACAAGATATTTTTCCTTGAGTGATACTGAACTACAGGTGATAACCTCTAAGTTTTCTCCAGGGTGATAACCGTAGGGTTTGGGGCCAAGAAAGTTTCGTTTAATGTCTCTGTGGAAGCAAAGTCAAGCACACTGGTTTACAACTGACATCACGGCTCTAAGAGAAATAATGATGGTGATGATGATGATATCCATTTGTTTGTAAACCTAGAAGGTGTGGTTATTGTGACACAATTGTGTACAAGCACAGTCATTCTCCGATCTGACTCAAAATCATAATTTTCAGGGCCTGAAAAGCTGTACCAAATAAGTTGACAATCTCTAAAACTTTGGTGGTTCCATTGTCATTCTTCACCAGAAAATGAGCCCAGGTATAATTTAGTCAGAGCTTTGAAGGTAAGATTCAGCGTCTTGAATCAAGTTTAGTTGTATATCAGGAATAAGTGAAAAAGCACAGGGTCGTTTGTTACAATTCTTAGATCTTCCTTTCTGCAGGGAAAGCCATGGGGGAAACAGACGCTTTCTTAGACATTTTCCCTCTAATGAAACGATGTATAACAGCACCTAGATTGGATTTTATGTCCACGTTTGCACTTATCTTATTTTGCCACATAACATGCAATTTCTTTAATCACATGTGATGGTTTGTAAAACTTGATGTTTTGCATAAGCTTTTTTTTTAACATCTTTATTGGGGTATAATTGCTTTACAATGGTGTGTTAGTTTCTGTTTTATAACAAAGTGAATCAGTTATACATATACATATGTTCCCATATCTCTTCCCTCTTGCGTCTCCCTCCCTCCCACGCTCCCTATCCCTCCCCTCTAGGTGGTCACAAAGCACTGAGCTGATCTCCCTGTGCTATGCGGCTGCTTCCCACTAGCTATCTATTTTACGTTTGGTAGTGTATATATGTCCATGCCACTCTCTCACTTTGTCACAGCTTACCCTTCCACCTCCCCATATCCTCAAGTCCATGCTCTAGTAGGTCTGTGTCTTTATTCCCGTCTTACCCCAGGTTCTTCATGACCTTTCTTTTTTTCTTATTATTCTTAGATTCCATATATATGTGTTAGCATATGGTATTTGTTTTTCTCTTTCTGACTTACTTCACTCTGTATGACAGACGCTAGGTCCATCCACCTCAGTACAAATAACTCAATTAGCTTTTTTCTTCTTCATTTCATGTGGTTTTCAAAAGGCTTCAGAATCAGACTTCTTGTCAGAACCAATTATGCTGTCTTTTGAGATCGCCTTGGTGTCAGGATTCAATGCCACCATTCATTCTTATTCCTTCAATCTCAGTATTCATGACAAACCCATTACATGTGCCAAAATCTAAAATATTTATGTATAGACAACACTGTGTCTCTAATTACTGCAAACGAGGCTCCTTGTCTCTTTCATGGTATCTCTTCAGAGAGCGAGTGTGTGAAAAGTGTGGTAATCATCTTTTATTTTTTTCCTTTGATCAGTTCCTTTAAAACCTTCATTAAAACTCTCTTCATACCAACTACCCAATGGCATATGCAGCTAATTGTTCCCTGTTGCCTTTGCCCCTCTGATTTGCCTAGCGAAGGCTGCTTGGCCTGATCCCTGAACTTAGAGGGCTCCTATGACCTGTGGGGTGCGTCTGGGCCCCGTGAGAGCCCACATCTGGAGGAATCTCAGCAACTAAATGATAAACAGCCCAGGCTGCCTTTCCTCTATTTATATTGACTAATGTTTCATTCTTTTCTGCTCCTAAGTTCAACGGACTAAGAAGACCCAGGAAAGTTTTAATTCAATACTATTCCCTTTGCCAGATATCCCCCAGGATTCCAGCTAACACTAACCCCAAACAAAGCAAGGCCGGAAAGGAAGCATATCTCACATGTTTAGGCTCACTACTAAATGTCATAAACGATTCCTTCAAACCTTGGGCATGTAAGTCTGCGTGTATTTCTTTTCATTGTCATTCTATAATTAAGCATCCTGTAGAATAATAAATCAAAGAGAGAGAGGACCTTCAAGATGGTAGAGGAGTAAGACGTGGAGATCATCTTCCTCCCCACAGATACATCAAAACTACATCTACACGTGGAACAACTCCTACAGAGCACCTACTGAACGCTGGCAGAAGACCTCAGACCTCCCAAAAACCAAGAAACCCCCCACGTACCTGGGTAGGGCAAAAGAAAAAAGAATAAACAGAGACAAAGAATAGGGACGGGACCTGCACCAGTGGGAGGAACCCATGAAGGAGGAAAGGTTTCCACACACTAGGAAGCCCCTTCACTGGCGGAGACGCGGGTGGGCGGGGGGAGGGGAGCTTCGGAGCCGCGGAGGAGAGCACAGCAATGGGGTGCTGAAGGCAAAGCGGAGAGATTCCCGCACGGAGGATTGGTGCCGACCGGCACTCACCAGCCCGAGAGGTTTGTCTGATGACCCGCCGGGGCGGGCGGGGCTGGGAGCTGAGGCTCAGGCTTCTGAGGTCGGATCCCAGTGAGAGGACTGGGGTTGGCTGCGTGAACACAGCCTGAAGGGGGCTAGTGCCACAGCTAGCTGGAAGCGACTCCGGGAAAAAGTCTGGACCTGCCCAAGAGGCAAGAGACCATTGTTTCGGGGTGCGGTAGGAGAGGGGATTCAGAGCACCACCTAAACCAGCTCCAGAGACGGGCACGAGCCGCGGCTATCAGCGTGGACCCCAGAGACGGGCCTGAGACGCTAGGGCTACTGCGGCCACCAAGAAGCCTGTGTGGAATCCCCATAAGGTTAACAGCTGCTCTTTCAGCAGAAACTCTGCAAGCCAGAAAGGAGTGGCAGGACATATTCAAAGTGATGAAAGGGAAACCCTACAACCAAGATTGCCCCACCCAGCAAGGATCTCATTCAGATTCGACGGAGAAATTAAAACCTTTACAGATAAGCAAAAGTTAAGAGAATTCAGCACCATCAAACCACCTTTACAACAAATGCTAAAGGAACTTCTCTAGGTAGGAAACATAAGAGAAGGAAAAGACCTACAATAACAAACCCAAAACAACTAAGAAAATGGTAATGGGAACATACATATCGATAATTACCTTAAATGGAAATGGATTAAATGCTCGAACCAAGAGACATAGACTGGCTGTATGGATACAAAAACAAGACCCAAATATATGCTGTCTACAAGAGATCCACATCAGACCTAGGGACACATACAGACTGAAAGGGAGGGGACAGAAAAAGATACTACATGCAAATGGAAATCAAAAGAAAGCTGGAGTAGCAATTCTCATATCAGACAAAATAGAATTTAAAATAAAGACTATTAGAAGAGACAAAGAAGGACACTACATAATGATCAAGGGATCAATCCAAGAAGAAGATATAACAATTGTAAATATTGATGCACACAACATAGGAGCACCTCAATACATAAGGCAAATGCTAACAGCCATAAAAGGGGAAATCGACAGTAACAAATTAATAGTGGGGGACGTTAACACCCCACTTTCACCAATGGACAGATCAACCAAAATGAAAATAAATAGGGAAACACAAGCTTTAAATGGTACATTAAACAAGATAGACTTAATTGATACTTATAGGACATTCCATCCAAAAACAACAGAATACACTTTATTCTCAAGTGCTCATGGAACATTCTCCAGGATAGATCATATCTTGGGTCACAAATAAAACCTTGGTAAATTTAAGAAAATTGAAATCAAGTATCTTTTCCGACCACAATGCTATGAAACTAGATATCAATTACAGGAAAGAAATTGTAAAAAATACAAAAACATGGAGGCTAAACAATATGCTACTAAATAACCAAGAGATCACTGATGAAATCAAAGAGCAAATCAAAATATACCTGGAAAAAAATGACAATGAAAACACAACGACCCAAAACCTATGGGATGCAGCAAAAGCAGTTCTAAGAGGGAAGTTTATAATAATACAGTTCTATCTCAAGAAAAAAGAAACATAGCAAATAAACAACCTAACCTTACAACAAAAGCAATTAGAGAAAGAAAAACAAAAAACCCCAAAGTTAGCAGAAGGAAAGAAATCATTAAGATCAGATCAGAAATAATTGAAAAAGAAATGAAGGAAATGATAGCAAAGATCAATAAAACTAAAAGCTGGTTCTTTGAAGATAAACAAAATTGATTAGCCAGACTCACCAAGAAAAAAAGGGAGAAGACTCAAATCAACAGAATTAGAAATGAAAAGGAGAAGTAACAACTGACAATGCAGAAATACAAAGGATCATGAGAGATTACTACAAGCAACTATATGCCAATACAATAGACAACCTGGAAGAAATGGACAAATTCTGTATGTGTCCCTAGGTTCTTCCAAGACTGAACCAGGAGAAATAGAAAATATAAACAGACAAATCACAAGCACTGAAACTGAAACTGTGATTAAAAATCTTCCAACAAACAAAAGTCCAGGACCAGATGGCTTCACAGGCAAATTCTATCAAACATTTAGAGAAGAGCTAACATCTATCCTTCTCAAACTCTTCCAAAATATAGCAGAGGGAGGAACACACCCAAACTCATGTGGCCAATGAGGCCACCATCACCCTGATACCAAAACCAGACAAAGATATCACACTCACAAAAAAGAAAACTACAGGCCAATATCACTGATGAATATAGATGCAAAAATTCTCAACAAAATACTAGCAAACGGAATCCAACAGCACATTAAGAGGATCATACACCATGATCAAGTGGGGTTTATCCCGGGAATGCAAGGATCTTCATATATGCACATCAATCAATGTGATAAACCATATTAACAAACTGAAGGAGGAAAACCATATGATCATCTCAATAGATGCAGAGAAAGCTTTTGACAAAATTCAACAACAACTTTTGATAAAAACCCTCCAGAATGCAGGCATAGAGGGAACTTACCTCAACATAATAAAGACCTTATGTGACAAACCCACAGCCAACATCGTTCTCAATGGTGAAAAACAGAAACCATTTCCACTAAGATCAGGAACCAGACAAGATTGCCACTGTCACCACTATTATTCAACATAGTTTTGGAAGTTTTAGCCACAGCAATCAGAGATGAAAAAGAAATGAAAGGAATCCAAATCAGAAAAGAAGTAAAAAAGCTGTCACTGTTTGCAGATGACATGATACTATACATAGAGAATCCTAAAGATGCTACCAGAAAACTACTAGAGCTAATCAATGAATTTGGTAAAGCAGCAGGATACAAAATTAATGCACAGAAATCTCCTGCATTCCTGTACACTAATGATGAAAAATGTGAAAGAGAAATTAAGGAAACACTCGCCTTTACCACTGCAACAAAAAGAATAAAATACCTAGGAATAAACCTACCTAAGGAGACAAAACACCTGTATGCAGAAAACTACAAGACACTGATGAAAGAAATTAAAGATGATACAAATAGATGGAGAGATATACCATGTTCTTGGATTGGAAGAATCAATATTGTGAAAATGACTATACTACCCAAAGCAATCTACAGATTCAAAGCAGTCCCTATCAAACTACCACTGGCATTTTTCACAGAA
>NW_020185339.1:14768604-14771639 GCF_003031525.2 Neophocaena asiaeorientalis asiaeorientalis
AAAGACCTAAATGTAAGGCCAGACACTATAAAACTCTTAGAGGAAAACATAGGCAGAACACTCTATAACATAAATCACAGCAACATCCTTTGTGACCCACCTCCTAGAGAAATGGTAATAAAAATAAACAAATGGGACCTAATAAAACTTATAAGCTTTTGCACAGCAAAGGAAACCATAAACAAGACGAAAAGACAGCCCTCAGAGTGGGAGAAATATTAGCAAACGAAGCAATGGACAAAGGATTAATCTGAAAATTTTTAAGCAGCTCATGCAGCTCAATATAAAAACAACAACAACAACAACCCAATCCAAAAATGGGCAGAAGACCTAAATAGACATTTCTCCAAAGAAGATATACAGACTGCCAACAAACACATGAAAGAATGCTCAACATCATTAATCATTAGAGAAATGCAAATCAAAACTACAATGAGATATCATCTCACACCGGTCAGAATGGCCAAAAATGCCAAATGCTAACACATATATATGGAATCTAAAAAAAAAACAATCCTGGTTCTGAAGAACCTAGGGCCAGGACAGGAGTAAAGACACAAACATAGAGAATGGATTTGAGGACACGGGGAGGGAGAAGTGTAAGCTGGGACAAAGTGAGTGAGTGGCATGGACTTATATACACTACCAAATGTAAAATACATAGCTAGTGGGAAGCAGCTGCATAGCACAGGGAGATCAGCTCAGTGCTTTGTGACCACCTAGAGGGGTGGGATAGGGAGGGTGGAGGGTGGGAGATGCAAGAGGGAGGGGATATGGGGATATATGTATATGTATAGCTGATTCACATTGTTATACAGCAGAAATTGACACACTATTGGAAAGCAATTATACTCCAATAAAGATGTTTAAAAAAAAAAATCATGTACCACAATGTTCATGGCAGCCCTATTTGCAATAGCCAGGACATGGAAGCAACCTAAATCTCCATCAACAGATGAATGGATAAAGAAGATGTGGCACATGTATACAATGGAAAAGACGTAGAGAATGGACTGGAGGACACAGGAAGGGGGAAGGATAAGCTGGAACAAAGTGAGAGAGTGACATTGACATAAAATAGATAGCTAGTGGGAAGCAGCGCATAGCACAGGGAGATCAGCTCGGTGCTTTTTGACCACCTGTTGGGGTGGGATAGGGAGGGTGGGAGGGAGACCCAAGAGGGAGGGGATATGGTGATATATGTATACGTATAGCTGATTCACTTTGTTATACAGCAGAAACTAACACAACAAGATGGCGGAAGAGTAAGACGCGGAGATCACCTTCCTCCCCACAGTTACACCAGAAATACATCTACACGTGGAACAGCTCCTACAGAACACCTACTGAACACTGGCAGAAGACCTCTGACCTCCCAAAAGGCAAGAAACCCCCCACGTACCTGGGTAGGGCAAAAGAAAAAAGAATAAACAGAGACAATAGGATAGGGATGGGACCTGCACCAGTGGGAGGGAGCTGTGAAGGAGGAAAGGTTTCCAGACACTAGGAAGCCCCTTCGCGGGCGGAGACTGCGGGTGGCGGAGGGGGGAGCTTCGGGGCCGCGGAGGAGAGCACAGCAACGGGGTGGGGGTGGTGGAGCGGCAAAGCGGAGAGATTCCCGCACAGAGGATCAGGGCCGACCGGCACTCACCAGCCCGAGAGGCTTGTCTGCTCACACGCCGAGGCAGGCGGGGCTGGGAGCTGATACTCGGGGCTTCGTCAGAGCGCAGGGAGAGGACTGGGGTTGGCAGCGTGAACACAGCATGCAGGGGGTTAGTGCGCCACGGCTGGCCGAGAGGGAGTCCGGGGAAAAGTCTGGACCTGCCAAAGAGCCAAGAGACTTTTTCTTACCTCTTTATTTCCTGGTGCGTGAGGAGAGGGGATTAAAATCGCTGCTTAAAGGAGCTTCAGAGACGGGTGCGAGCCGCGGTTATCAGCACGGACCCCAGAGACGGGCATGAGATGCTAAGGCTGCTGCTGCTGCCACCAAGAAGCCTGTGTGCGAGCACAGGTCACTGTCCACACCCCCCTTCTGGGGAGCCTGTGCAGCCCGCCACTGCCAGGGCCCCGGGATCCAGGGACAACTCCCCCGGGCACGGCGCGCCTCAGGCTGGTGCAACGTCACACCGGCCTCTGCCGCCGCAGGCCCGCCCAGCACTCCATGCCCCTCCCTCCCCCCCGGCCTGAGTGAGACAGAGCCCCAGAATCAGCGGCTCCTTTAACCCCGTCCTGTCTGAGCGAAGAACAGACGCCCTTCGGCGACCTACACGCAGAGGCGGGGCCAAATCCAAAGATGAGCCCCTTGGAGCTGTGAGAACAAAGAAGAGAAAGGGAAATCTCTTCCAGCAGCCTCAGAAGAAGCGGATTAAAGCTCCACAATCAATTTGATGTACCCTGCATCTGTGGAATACATGAATATACAACGAATCATCCCAAATTGAGGAGGTGGACTTTGAGAGCAAGATTTATGATTCTTTCCCCTTTTCCTCTTTTTGTGAGTGTGTATGTGTATGCTTCTGTGTGAGATTTTGTCTGTATAGCTTTGCTTCTACCATTTGTCCGAGGGTTCTATCTGTCCGTTTTTTTTGTTTGTTTGTTATTTAAAATTTTTTTTCTTAATACTTTTTATTTTAATAACTTTATTTTACTCTATCTTCGTTCTTTCTTTCCTTCCTTCCTGCCTTTAGACAACGAGTCATCACAAATTGAGGAGGTGGACTTTGAGAGCAAGATTTATGATATTTCCCCCTTTTCCTCTTTTTGTGAGTGTGTATGTGTATGCTTCTGTGTGAGATTTTGTCTGTATAGCTTTGCTTCCACCATTTGTCCTAGGGTTCTATCTGTCCGAGGGCATTTTTCAAAGAACTAGATAAAAAATTTCACAATTTGTATGGAAACACAAAAGACGCCAAGTAGCCAAAGCAATCTTGAGAATGAAAAAGGGAGCTGGAGGAATCAGGCTCCCTGACTTCAGACTATACTACAAAGCTACAGTAATCAAGACAGTATGGTACTGGCACAAAAACAGAAAGATA
>NW_020185339.1:14771783-14772350 GCF_003031525.2 Neophocaena asiaeorientalis asiaeorientalis
CCTGGAGGGGTGGGATAGGGAGGGTGGGAGGGAGGGAGATGCAAGAGGGAAGAGATATGGGAACATATGTATATATATAACTGATTCATTTTGTTGTAAAGCGGAAACTAACACACCATTGTAAAGCAATTATACTCCAATACAGATGTTAAAAAAAAAAGAAACTAACACAACAATGTAAAGCAGTTATACTCTAGTAAAGATGTTTAAAAAAATAAAAATAACACAGAGGGAAGACAGTGAACTTGTACACCCCATAGGTCTGTTGGCAACATATGCAGCAGTTTCTACTTCAAGCAAAAACATTTTAAAGTCTTAAACCTTACTGTGAAAAGTAATGAGAATTTTGCATTCTACTCTTTTGTTCGTAATAACATGAAAGGGATATTTTGATACACTTAAAAACGAGTACAGTGGATATTACAGTAAGTTCAGTCATGGTGAATTTGGGGTTCTAAAACTCCCAGGGATAAGCTAAGAAAACACTCCCTCCAGCAAGTTTGAAAAGCAGATTTGAAAATTCTCATGAGGCAATGGAGATTATATATATATATATATATATATATA
>NW_020185339.1:14772427-14808739 GCF_003031525.2 Neophocaena asiaeorientalis asiaeorientalis
TACATAGACAGTGATACTACAGAAAAGAGAACAGATTCAGGAAATGCGGGATCTAGCGTCTGGGAATATTGGCAGATGAAGAATGAGATAAAGATGGTTTCAAGGTTTCTATCTTGGGTAACTGGTCTCAATGTTAATGATACTATTGAAAATTGCAAACAAAGAGACGGAAGTTTGTCAATGAATGTGGCGATTATAGCTCAGAAACATACTGAGTGAGTTTCAAGAGGACGCCATACAGATAAGCAGAGCTTTCCAGAGGAATGGTATAAAATAAGGTCTAGAGTTCTAAAAATGGAGGTTGAGATTAAACATCAAATATTAGCCACCCTGAAACCAAGTCTGGTCTATACAAGTGCTGTGTTTGACATGCATAGTGTGAAAATATGTTTTTGAACTAACATTTCAACCTTTGGAGACTAATTTCAGCTATTCTCAAAATATTACAAATTCAGGGAACCCTGGACCAAATTACCACATGACAAATCTCCCACTTACGAAGTAAAGGCTGCCCCTTTGGAAGAGGTCTGCACCCTCCTCTAATCAAGGAGGCATATACACTTACCTCCATCTGCCTCACTCATGTATAGTGTTACTTGTGAGACCCTGATGATATTTACAGATACAGTGTCTGGTCTAAGTGAAAACTAAGCTTTTATAGTTAATGAACTCACTTGCATGAGAGAAGAGGAGGGAAAGAGAAAGGGGAAAGGAAAAGAGAAGAGAGACAACGAAAGGAAAGAGGAGAGGGGAGAAGGAGAATGTTTTCCCTGAGAAACAGTTGAACACTTGGCAAAAGAAGTGCCAGAAAAGGACTGTAAGGATGGTCAAGCCAGTAAGAAAAACTGAGACTATGCTGTCGCGAGAACCCGGGGAGTAGAGATCTCCAATAAAGAAATGAGAAGTCCCACGGGGTCGAAAGGTTCAATTCAAATGAATTTGAATTTGTGGAGATCCTTGTTGTTTCAACATGAGTCAGACTGCAGTACATTTAGGGGAGTGGAAAGTGAGAAGAGAGATACAAGTAGCCCAAAACATCCTTTTAGTAAATGATTTTTTGTGTGTTCTTTGAAAAGTTTAATCCACGTGATAGAGTGCATTCTAAAATGATTTCTGAGTTATTTTATATTTAACGGTTTGCAAAACAGATGAGAAATTAGTGCCCTAAATTATAAAATCTTTCTTAAACTTTAATTTAAATAAATTTTATTTTCAGGAACAAAATATCACCAGAAAAAAAGGGATTCTTGATAAAGAGAACAATGACTTATACTGTATCTAGAACATTGCTTGAATATGAGGATAGATGGGACTTGAAATAACCCAACTTCATGGCAAGCCTGTGGCGATTTTTTTTTTTTACTTGACCTTGATATTGACTCTTCTCTATTTTAGAGGAATGAAAAAACATTAATAAAAGCATGTATAATGACCAAAAAAAAAATCAAAGAGAAATAGAAAGTCATGGAAATGAACTCACAGTGAAGAGTATATTAAACAGACTTCATTATTTCACAGTATAAGCCCCAGACCATCCACACTGCAGTTCAAGCTAAAATCTCAGTGGGAGGATTCTGTTTTTAAAAGTCGGCTGGTTGTTCATAAGAATGGTACTATAAGCAAGAGATATTTAGACTTATTTAAGTGTCTTTCTTTGTTAAAGAGTAACTCTCTGTCCTGTAAACGTTGATGCTCCATTGACTATTTATTCCTTAAATCTGATCATACACTCAATACAATGGCTTGAACCCAGAAGGAATGGTGTCTATAGACCATAGATAGTGAGCACTTTGATGCAGTGAGGATTTAGAATGGAGACTGGCAGACCTCCGTCTTTGGAAGCATCTCATCTGATTGTCTTCCACAGGATTGATTTCTATGTGTTAGCCTAGAAAGAAAATGCAGGCCCCTCAGCAGGGTAGCATCTACTGTCCCCCTTTCTTTCCCACTGGGAGCCAACAATTTCCTCTAGAACTTTAGAAACTATGAGATCAGCCAGCCCAGAGTCTAAACTAGTAGGAAAATGCACTGAAGTCTTGTCAATAGCCATAAAATTTGAATGAACAACAAGAATAAAAATCATCTAGAAGCATGACCAACACTAGGAACAACACCTTTGTGGAATTAATAGTCTTCAGTTTCAAAGTCCTCTTTGCATCTCCTACTTGTGATACATTCATAAGTGTTATTACTTGAATTAGCTATGCTTTGAGTTTTCCCTGAAAATGCAGAACATTTGTGTTCTTTTCCTTTCTCCCACGTAGAAAATTTGGAAGCATCCACCTGTTACCTTGAAAATAAAATCAGGTCATCCATTTTGTCATTAAAAACCTAAACGGAACCAGGATTGGTATTTTAATGCAAAATATTTGTTGCAATAGTTATGTCAATACCGAACAGGTATATTTAACATGAAACTCCTAGAGAAAACACCTGCAAAAAACTCCCTCAAAACATGCTTAAGAAGAGCAATTAGGGTTCAGAAAAAAATGGTCATGTGAACTGCCAATAAGTGACTCCTCAGGTACCCCCTTCTTCATAGCCTGGCTCATCCCTACTGAGCTTGCCAGGGAGCTCTGAGCACTGGTGTCTACTTACCTGGGAAATGCACCAGAGCCTTGCTCCCAAAGCACAAAGTGGGAAATCATGCACTTCACAAAGCTCTATCTTCAGATTCAGATTTATGTGACAGACGGGTTAGGTCAAGAAACTTTGTCCTACTTACTGATGTACCCCAAGCACCTAGGACAGTGCCTGGAACATAGAGGATGTTCAATGAGTGAATGAACGACCCATGCCATATAGAATAGATAGGCTGCAACCATCAAAGGGAGGACTTTCAAGGTCATAGGAGCCCAGCCCAGTAAAGAGGGATTTCTGGGAGCCCTAATCTACCATTTCTAGCTTCCTTGGGTTGTTTCCGGTCTGTCCCTCTCTCTCCAAAGAAGACAAAATGGAATTTTTCTTGGGTACAGGTCTAGGAGTAGAGATTTTGTTCCTAGGGCATGTATGTAATTACCGTACTGCACTGTAGTCACTTACTTGTCTATCTTCTCCAGGGCCGACATATGCATTAGACATAGTAGCCCTCCCCAAAGAACTCTGAGGTTGAAGAAAATGTTTAAATATAGAATACTCTAAAAATTTCATCTGCATACTGACACAGTTATAAAATACCACTTTTAATCTTTTTCAATGGAGGAAGGGGACCAGGAAGGCGAGAGGGCCTAGGGCCCATGAAAGTCACACTGCAGAATCCACCCACATTAGGCTGTAAGCGCACTGTGCAAAAGAGTCAGGTTTCCCGTCTTTATAAACTCACAACCTAGCCCAAGACCCAGGAAACATTTGGTGCTTAATATGTGTTTGCGGAATGACTGAAATGAAATGAATGAATATGCGTTCCTAATGGAAGTCAGACAGAAAAAAAATATTGGCCACCAATATGATTTAAATACAGTAAGAGGAAGCAGAGAGGAAAGGGCTGATAAAAGAAAAGAAAGTCAGTTTTTTAGGAATGGGCTGGCAATAGTAGGTGAGAATGCCTTGGACGAGGCTCGGGAAGTAGGAGGCTGAAGCCAGGCGGGTGTGGAGGGGTAGCCGGGGGAGCTTCTGTAACAGGTAGGTGCCGAGTCCATACCTGGCAGGTGATGATGTGTTCTCTGGCCGACTGATGAGTCATGGAATTTGAGTGCTAGAAGTGCTCTTAAGAGCGGTTCTAGCCCAGCTCCTCATTTTACAGATGAGAAGAGTGAAGCTAATTAAATTATTGGCAAGTTAGAACCTGATTCTCAGGTGCTTTCTACTGCTCTTCCAACTCTTTCAATGGTCAGAATTGTATTTACAAGGCAGGGTGGTGAAATGAACAGACACATCATTCATGTGTTTATTATGTATGTGAATAATACAGATAGTGTGAGCCATTCCACATGGAGCAGAAGAGAGTCATTTTCAGACACCTTGGTAGATCTACAAGATTACTTTCAGGTCACAGAATGGGACACTGTCATTTCTCTCAGCCCTACTGCAGCTCTGACCTGGAATCACTAACATTTGCCTAGCCACCTCCCAAGTAAGAAACCTAACCCTACTGGCGGTACTAAATCTGTCAGATGACTAAAAGTACCCGTAGCCAAATCTGCCTAAGGTGAAACCAGAACCCAGAAACCTTTATTATTGCCTGTCAAGGGCACAAGAGGGAAAGGTGAGATTGTTAAGTAAAGAGACTCTTCCACTATTAACAAGCAAGGGGCAATTCTCAGGTCACTGAAAATGTTCTCCCTTCGCACCAGGGTCAGTGGGGCTGATTCCACTCTGCTTCCAAAAAACTCCTCATTCTGTAGGGTCCCTAAGAAGCTTTCGTTTATTCCTAGGTAAGAGCTGGCACACTGCATCCAAACATCTGAACCATTCTTGAGTCAGTTAACAAATATACCGAGGAGCTATTCTGCACAAATCACAGACTAGGATATGGAGATGCAAGGATGAATTACACTTGGACCCTGTCCTCAAGAAGTATACTGTCCAGTTAAGGGGCCACCCCAGGGAAGGAAGAAAAGCAGGCAGGATGGTGTTTCACTCATGATCACAGTGAACAGGGTCACGTGGCTCCATTCTGCCTCTAGGACATGCTTTTATGAGTGAATGCTTGGGAGGTTCTAGAAATAAATCAACTTCCCACATGTGAGCCAGAACTGAGAAAGCTGAAGTGAAAGGGAATGAAGGCAGGGAGAGGTAGGAGGGAGATGGGAAAGGGGAGCATTGCAATCTGGGACGTTCTCAAAGACGTTCCAGATCAGTAGAACCCACAAAAGGAACTAAATTTTATTCTTCAAAATCTGATATAAGCTTCATTGTGCAATGTCCCAAATGAGAGAGCTGTCTGATCAGTACTTAACATCCTCCCAGAATCAACCTACACGTGGGTTACCCCACCTGATAGGAGAGGGGGAAGCTTCTGCTCTCCATAGATTGTTACCACCATGTATCGACGAGGTAGGAGTAGACCTTTGTCATTATCTCTAGTTTGGAAACTTCGTCACTCTTCAATAAACTAGCACTTACTTCTTGGGAGGCAGACCCATTTCTGTTAATTATTAAGGGCCCCGAACTCCACAAACGCTCTTCCTTATTGAATTCACCTGCCCAATAGGACCACATTAACTTTTTTTTTCCCCCTTGGGTCCTCTGTCCCTTTGACTCCCCTCTCCCAGCATTTTTTATTATTGGGGTATAGTTGTTTTACAATGTTGTGTTAGTTTCTACTGTACAGCGAAGTGGAATTCTCTGTGCTATACAGCAGGTTCTCATTAGTTATCTATTTTATACATATTGGTGTATATATGTCAATCCTAGTCTCCCAATTTATCCCACCCCCCCCTTACCCCCTTGGTGTCCATATGTTTGTCCTCTACGTCTGTGTCTTATTTCTGCCTTGCAAACAGGTTCATCTGTAAAATGCCAATTTCAATGTCTTTCCCATGGTCTGAAGCTTTCAATGGCTATCCAGGGCCGATAGGAAAAGACTAAACACCTTGCCTCGTAGTAGAGAGTCCTACTCTCTACTCCTTGCCCACTGCTCCACCCTGAGGGCATCCTATCAGCTCCACTCTGGAATCTCACAGCATGCCATGCACCCTCTCATCTCCACACGTTTCCTACACTGTTCTTAACCTGGTGAAAACCCATCGTTTCGCCCTGCCTATTTATTCATTTATTTATTAATTGGATACATACTTGTACTGAACCTGCTCCATTCCAGAAGTTTTAATAGGTCCTGGGAATCCAGAGATGAACGTGACAAACACAGTCTCTACTTCGGGAGTTTGAACTCCAGTTTTGTTAAGTGCTGTGCAGAAGCATAAGGCATTATGATGACATGTAACAGTAGCACGTTCCCTCATCGGGTGAGTCAGGGAAGGCGTCCCTGAAGGAGTGACTTTTAATCTGAGATGTTAAAAAAATTAAAAGGATTCAGCAGGCAATAGAGCATTCCATGAAGAAAGAACCACATGTGTAAAGCCCTAATGCATGTCCAAATCCCAGCCATCCTGCAAGTTTCAGCTCAGTTTGCAACTTCTCATGAAGTTTCTTCTCCCTCCTGGGGTCCATGTGAAAGAACTGCTTGCTCTTCTGAAGTCACCAACACTCTGACTCTGCACCATCTCCCTTAGCTCTTAGTCATGAGCTGGTCTTATGATGCTGTCATCTTTTATGCTTTATCTTCTCACCTGTCAGGGCAGGGCCATGCTTTAAATGTCTTACAATTCTTATGAGCATCTAACTCCTAGTAGGAGCTCAATAAACATTAATTAAATGCCTGATTGCATACATGAATGCAAGAGTGAATGAATGAATAAATGATCTTAGTTAAGACTGCATGCATGGCCATTCAATGAGCCTCATCAGAGGCTACTGCAGCAGTACAGAAGATACTGTATTATCGAATTTTATAGAGGAAAAAATTCACTGGCTATTCATCCTATTAAATAGAGGTGAAACTCAACATCCCCCAAAGAACCACAGAGATGGATGAGTGGTCGAAAGAGTGGATTCTATTCAAAGTGCCATGAGACGATCCTTCTTCTCTACCTAATAGGTGTTAGGTTGTATAAGTTGTTCTGAAGAAAATCTCAAAATGGAATGTGCTGAATTCTGTGGATACAATGCAGAAAAGATAAAGAGAAATCACCCTAATTAACCTCCAGGCAGGAAAACCCTTCAGTAGGAACCTGGCAAAAGATGTGTGAACAGTAGATTCCCCTGACAGCTACTCTTTCCCACCAACCAAAATTTAGCATTAATACCATACAGCAAGTTGCTGCAAATTCCCCTCACCCTGCTCCTATGCCTGCCAACCCTTCCATCTCAATGGCTCCCTCCATCTTTAGTCCTCAGCCTCCTGGCACCTGACCTGCCAACCTTATGCCAGCTTAGATCATTTTTCTCTCAACAACTTTTCAAAGTAGAACGCACTCAATTCCTGTTGGCTACAACAGAAACCATCTCGATGAGTTTCTAGGACCTACTTGTGCTATGATGGGGCAAAAATACAACCATAGGGAGGGAGTGTACCCAGAGAAGGCACAGGAGAACCAAACTATTTACACCTCAGCCTCTAGTCTCTGAGTTTTCCCATACTCTGGATTTGAGATAAAAGTACCAGAGTGGGGAACATTTTGCTTAACATAAGTAGCAATGCGATCTTGGCTGTCGGAGCCAAACCAGAGCATATCCAATGAGGCCTGGCATGAAGAACAGTCCAAGAATAAACAGGAGCTCAGTTCAGCTCCTGTTTTTTTTTTTTTTTTTGCACCTGCTAAGTTGCATATTCTGCACTGGGCACTAGAAATACAAAGAAAAATGGCATATTGTCTTTGATTTGGAGGAGCTTGCCATGTAGTGTGGGATTCAGACACTTCAACATATGATCCCTGCACCACGTGGTAAGCGCAGTGAGAAGGGAGAAGGGAGAAGCAGGCATCCTTTACCCATTTCAGGGCAGCGTAGGGCAGTAGATGTCTAGAGGGTTAAGAAAGATTCTGAAGGGGACATGGAGTATTAATGTTATAACGAGAGTCATGTTGTTACAGAGCAACATAAAAAGTTCCGCGTAAAAAGAGGTCAGTGTGTTTCTGGAAAATAGTTCCTTAATTTCTGGCCTAATGGATCAAACGAGGATTGCACGGCATAAATGAAGCCAAAGAAATATGGGATTTAATTGTTTTAATCGCTACAAATTGGTAATGCACACTGTTCTTTGCTTAGATCCTGAAATTTGACCAAAACTGTTAGGAATCGTTTAGGGCAGCATTTATCAACCTCAGCACAACTGACATTTTGGACTGGATAATTCTTCATTGTGGAGGCTGTCTTGTGTATTGCAGGATGTTTAGCCTCTATCCCCTAATGCGCGTACCCTCTCTCCCCGCCCCCATTTCCCCTCACCAACTGGGACAAGTCAAAATGTCTCAAATTACCAAATGTCTCTTTGGTAATGGGGACAAAATCACTCTCCATTAAGAACCACTAGTTTAGGATGTTTAGCAGAAATGAACGCAATCACGCCTATTTTTTTCAAGATAATCAGTTCCTATCTAAGGCTCTGTGTGATAATCCAAACCTGGGTATCATTGTAGTTAATAGATGATTTCTACTTGGGGCCCAGTGATAGCTCTGATGAGAACTTCTAATTTTTCCCACTACTCATTCTTCTTTTCTCCCTCATCCTGAAAAAAAAACCCTCTGATTTCTATCTGGGTATTCAGAATAAGACATTTCCCGGTCTTGCCACTGGGTTAGAAGCAGAATTAGTGTGCATAATTTCCAGAAATGTCCTTCAGGGGAGGAAATGTGCCTTTCTTCTTTCCACTGCTTCATGGGAATGTAGCTGCTGGAGCTCCAGCAGCCCATTTTTAATTATGAGGTGACCTGGGGAATTGACGCCACACGTGTTGGAGAAACAGAAAAAAATTAACACTGACGGGGCCTTACCAGCCTTCTAGACGACTACTTGAACTGTTATGTCCAGACTACTGCATGAGAGATTTTTTTTCCCAGGGTTATTAGGAGTCTCTGCTACTTTCAGCTGAACCTGATATTAACCAATGCAATTGCTGAAAGTAGACATAATAATAATAATATATATTATATTATATACTTTTAGCATATAAAAACCTCTGAGCCATTATCTTCCTTATATTAGGAAGCTTGCTCAGCTGTGCTACTAAGACCTTTGCAGAAAACCCTATCATCTCACCTCCTCCTCCCTTACAGTGCACAATACAGGAAGTTTGTTATTTCAGTAATAACCCTCATACCACCCTTCACTCCACTTCTCTAGTTAGTCAGTTACACTAGGTACACTGGAGCCACCCAGTTACTAAAAGCTGACCTCACCTCACACCTATCAGACAAAAAATGAAATGATAAAGCCTATTACTGGCAAAAGTACAAGAAAAAGTATGCTTTCATAGATTTCTGGTGGAAATGCAACGTTGCTGTCTTTTTAAAAGCAGTTTAATAATAGCTCGTAAATTTAAAAATACATATACCCTTTCACCCAACTATCAAATTCTAAGTAAAATTAATATTAAGCAAGGTTATATGTATAAGGGTCTTTACTGCATTTTTTCCCATAGTGGCAAAAAAGAAAAGGAAAAGGGCTTCTCTGGTGGCGCAGTGGTTGAGAGTCCGCCTGCCGAGGCAGGGGACACGGGTTCGTGCCCCGGTACGGGAGGATCCCACATGCCGCAGAGCGGCTGGGCCCGTGAGCCATGGCCGCTGAGCCTGCGCGTCCGGAGCCTGTGCTCCGCAACGGGAGAGGCCACAACAGTGAGAGGCCCACGTACCTCAAAAAAAAAAAAGAAAAAAGAAATTTTTGAGATCCATCAACATATAGTTGGTATTTAAAACTGTGGGACAGGATGAAATTGCCTAGGAAATGAACAAAGAAAGAAAAGATTTTGAGGACGAAGCCCTGGAGCACTGCAACACGAGGGTGTCAGGAAGATGAAGAGGATCCAGCCAAAGAAAATGAGAAGTGTGGCCAGTGTGGTAGATGGAAAACAAGGAGAGTAGTTTCCCAGCAGCCAAGAGAAGAGTTTCAGGAAAGGCGGAGTGATCAACCCCGCCAAATGCTGCCAATAGGCTCAGTAAGGTGAGGACCAAGAAGGAACTATTTAATGTGACAACGTGGAAATCACTGGAGATGCGGGCAAAAGCAGTAGCTGTGGATTGGTGGGGACAACAGCTTGACTAGACAGGGTTCAAGAGAGAATGGAAGATGAGGAAATGGAGACAGTGTGTATAGATAGCTCTGGAGTTTTGCTGAAAAGAGGAAGAAGGAAATGGGTCTATGGGTCTATAGACGGTATTTTGTTTTTAGATGCAAGGCAGTGCAACATGTTTGTTTGTTTTTAATTATATAGCACAGAGGGTAAATAGATGATGCAAGAGAGAGGGGACAACTGCCGAGTCAAAGTTATTGAATAGGTAACCTCATAGAGAGGTGAGCCTCAGACAGGAGGCAGGACAGCACACCCACTGTGACCCAAGGGAATGCAGAATATAGATGGGCACCAAGGCAGGTATGATGGCACATTTGGTGGTGGAATGTGAGGAAATTCTCCTTGATTACTTTGGCCGACACCCAGCCAAAACCAGAAGAATTGCCCAGACTAAATCAACAACCTACAGGCTCTTGAGCTAAATATATAATTATTATGTTAAGCCACTAATTTTGGATGATGTGTTACATGACATTATGGTGGCAATAGATAACTGGTGCAAGGATTGTTCCACATCAGTACATAGAGAGCTGCTTCATTTAAAAAAATGGTTACATAGGGCTTCCCTGGTGGCGCAGTGGTTGAAGAGTCTGCCTGCTGATGCAGGGGACACGGGTTCTTGTCTCGGACATGCCACGGAGCGGCTGGGCCCGTGAGCCATGGCCGCTGAGCCTGTGCGTCCGGAGCCTGTGCTCCACAACGGGAGGGGCCACAGCAGTGAGAGGCCCGCGTACGGCAAAAAAAAAAAAAAAAAAAAAAAAAGGTTACATACAGCCTTGAATTGTATGTGCCTTATTTTATTTATTTTACCATTTCCCTCTACTGTTTATTTCAGTTGTTACTATAAGCAATGCTACAAGGACTATCTTCCTGCATATATCTTTGCACACATATGGATGTGCACAATGAATTCCTAGAGACAGGATTTCTGGATCAAAGTGTATATGCAATGATAATTCTAATAGGTACTGGCACTCAACAGAGGTTATCAATTTACATGCTTGCCAATGTTCTATGAGTTTCTACACATCTTCATGCTATCAATTTTTTTTGCCAATATGGTAGTTTAAAAAAATGTAAATTCCCACGGATGTCATTTTCATCCCTCTTCCTATGCAGTCCCAGAATGAACCCACCATGCCTGCTGGTCCCCACTTACTCTGAACAGTACAGCCCTGATTATCATGATTATCAGCCCTGCCTCAAAAGGCACAGCAGTCTCCTGGTCTCACACCATTTCCTAGTGGTTCTATTCAGTCAGTGCTCTCCTGTTATTCATAGCTTATCCACTAAATTTCCAATAAGTTATGAGTAATCTAACACAAGAAAAGTAGGGGAAATATTCCACTTATTTACAGAGAAATGAGTTATGTTTAAGATTGTTCATTACAAATGGAAATGTTGGAGGATGGTTGGAAAAAGCTAAAAAGGAAGAAGGAAATTAAAAAGAGAGATGCTAATGGGACAAATAGGGTTTTCTGAAGTCCCTTTGACTTCATATTTTCTAACTGACTTCTTGAGGGATTTGTACATTAAACGCAAGTTACTTTAAATTACTTCAGCAAAAGGTACAGTATAATGGACAGTATAATAAACTTGTAAACATTAGTGAGTTTTTACCTTAGAGTAAAAACTGGTCAACTGCCCTACGAGGGTCCCCATTCTCACTGGTCTAAAGAGCAGTCATCCAAACGGAAAGCCATACCAGTAAAAAATAATGAAATTTATTTATGGATAATGGGGGAATACTAACATAATGGGGTAAGTACTAACAAATATAAATGGGGCTAAGGATGCCTATAGTGAGAGGACATAATTCTCGGATGTAGAGTTTGGGCCTTTTTATATCTTTCCAATCCCCAAATTATTACATCAAACATATATTCAGAATTTGTATATAATTATTCAATATGCTATATAATTTTAAATAGTGAAACAAGGGGAGGAAGTTCATTTCTGGGTAAGTATAAGTAATTTAACCTTAACCCAAGGCTAAAATTGTCATGTTGGAAGCGTTCCTAATTTTGCCACAGATCCTCAGCTTTATTACTTTGTACTCAAAGGGCAATTAGCTCAGATAGTGGTTTCTGATATTTAAGCATTTTTCTTTTGTACATCTAACCAAATTGCATTTGGAGTAATAACCCTCTGTGAAGTCAATAGGTCTTTGGAAAAAAAGCGCGTGGATGACTGGAGAGAATGGAGATGGAATCCCACAAAGGACAAAGAAGTGAGGCTAATGCAGCCCTTTATCTTCTCCATTAAATGGTCATGCAAATCAGTGGCTCAAGTGAGTCAACCTTCTTGAAACTGATATGATTTCCTGGATGGCTCAAGAAAGTATAATGGCTTTAAGCTCTGAGTTGAAACCCTTAAATAAAGCACTAAATTGAAAAGATATATTTGAATTCAGCTCTTCATTGTCTTTTCAATTCTATTGCTTTTCCACTTAACATATTTCTTTTTTCTTTCACACATAATAAGCCTTAGTTATGAGGAAAAGAGACTGGCAGGAGAGACAACCCAGCCATTCAGGGTTTCTAATGGTCTCATCAGATAGTCACAAAACATTGGTGCCATTGAGAGAGCACGGTCTGTAGCGGGTGGTTGGCGGGGGAGCATGATGACATGGCCACAGGCTCAGTGGCTGGGCCTGTGCTGAGATTCTGCCCTAATCTTTTCGACCAATTCACTCAAACAATTGTTTTCTTCTTCCCCGAATCAACCAATTATTTGATTGAACTGAGAAACAAGGGGTTGTTTTGGCATTAGGCTCTAGCCCAATACTTAACTGAAGTTTGCATTTTAACATAGCTAAGTTCAATTCACTACTAAATTGAGGTTCAGTTTGAGATACAAATGATGTTCTAAAGCCGGTAAATCACTGTCAACTTATTTCGTGGCTTTAGAAATACACTAGATATGTAAAAGTAGAGTAAGCTAGATACCTTTCTTTAAAAAATCCAAGCAGCCAGATATCCTTTCCTTGTTTTTTCTTTCACCACTGTTTTTTGGGCTTTGTTTTGTTTTTGATGAGGATGACATAATATCCCGGGACAAATTGGTTCTGATCCATTTGTTTTTGTTCAAAATCACCAGGTATATTTCCAAGAGCACCTATTTCCTTGTACCTTTTGGAGTGGTCCGTGCTTGTGTGATCCTTCTTATCTCTTCCATTCTTGCCTCTACATCTGTCAAAGGACTTGAGTCTCTAATAACACTGGCCATGGAAAGATGGGGGCAAGTATTCACCTGGAGGACCTGAACTCATCCCAGCTTCCCATAATGTTGCATGGCATCTCTGCCACCTCCCTCAACCCAGATTTTTGTCCAACACAAAAGAACTACAGGCATGCCAAGTTACCCAAATATCTATGAGAAGGTTGGCAAAGAAGGTTGTCATTTGTCATACCAATTCCAATTGGTGGATTGATGACGGTGGCATGGCTAGCTGTGTCCAGGCTTAGTGGAAAGAGAGCAGTGGTTGACAAGCAGTGTCTGACATGAGTGAGGAGCACACCAGGTATTTACCCTCCCTCCCAGTTCTAAGGAATTGTTCAGGCTTGATGCACTGGTTGATTCAGTGCAACCAGAAGAAACCATAAATTGGACATCTTCTTTAAAGGTTCTTTGGCGCTCATCACTCACCTGAGTCTCTTCCTTTTCCCACCCTCAGGGGTCAGAGAAAACTTCTTGTCAAGGTGACTTATATCACCTCCGTGACCCAGCAAAGTGACCCTAAGCAAAGCCCTAGGAGAAGAGGTCCATATTGAAGTGGCTGAGTCAGAGCGGCAGAGGGACCGGAATACGGATTCAAGTTTCCTCCTCACTCCATTAACGGTCCCTCTGTCAAACCAAACACTTGGAGGCAGCGAGGCTGGGGAGTTTCCACAGTGATGAAAGGTAGAACCATGATCCCTGCTGCCTGGAGCTGGCTGCCCACTGGCTCTGTCGTTTGGACTTGCCCCCAGCGAGCTGCCAATCCTGGAAAACCCTACTCCCACCTTGAGCCCGTTTCCATCGTGCTATATGCGCAGTTCATCCTTTCAGATGCAATGTCCCTTCAGAATAAGGAGGTTCAAATAAGTGAGTTCACGCTGTGTGTTTATTCAGGTGTTTCTTGTTAATAGCAGTGTTTTGCTTATGCGAGATTAGGGCTGGGGTCACGAGTGATCTCATATCTGTGGGTTTTCTCCCTTTTAGTTTTGTTCCCTTGGAAAATGTTTGGATTCGTTCTGGTTTTCAATTTTAGTACACAGTTCTCATTTTCATTCTCTCTCTCTCCTCAAGCCCACCCTGCCTCATTCTCACTCTCTTTCATTCCTTGCCTTCTCCCATTAAAAAAAGCATCTTTTCCTGTAACGAGCCCTGTACGTAGCACAACAAGCACACACACCCTTGCCATGGATTTCACATTCTCTTTTTCGTCTTTTTTTTTTTTCCACATTCTCTTTTGCTGTGAGTCTGAAGAGCTCGGTAACTATTCTCTTTCCCCAGTGGAGTGAGGTACAGTGGCAAGCGTGTAACCAGGGGACCTGGATTCTCCCACATATTAGGTGTGATTAGGGGCAAGTCAACCTCTATTTCTTCTTGCTTCTTTTCTATTAAAAAAAGGGTAATTCTCCATGCCTTGTCTACTTCACAGAATTTTTACAAGGATAAAATAAAGAAACGCTCGTGAAATCTCTTTGTAAAGTATAAATTGCTATGCAGATATTATTTTATTATTGCTACCCTTTTGCCCATCTGGTCACCCCACTGAAAGGTGCTAGTTACATCACAGGAGGATCTGATTGTCCTTTGGGGCCACTGACCAAAGAATGACAGCTTCTAGGCAATGCCTATACCAAGCAATTCTCGCTTATCTGGGATCCTCTTCATCAGGGGGTCCTCAACCCCTGGACCACAGACTGGTACCGGTCTGTGGCCTGTTAGGAACCGGGCCGCACAGCAGGAGTGAGTGGCGGGCAAGCGAGCAAAGCTTCATCTGTATTTATAGCTGCTCCCTATTGCTCGTATTACCGCCTGAGCTCCACCTCCTGTCAGATCAGCGGTGCGTTAGATTCTCACAGGAGCGTGAACCCTACTGTGAACTGTGAGGCATCTAGGTTGCATGCTCCTTATGAGAATCTAATGCCTGACGATCTGAAGTGGAGCTGAGGCAGTGAAGCTAGCACTCGGGAGTGCCTACAGATACAGATGATCACTAGCAAAGAGGTTTGACTGAACAGAGACCATAATAAATCTATTGCTTGCAGACTCATATTAAAACCCTATCCGTGAGTGGCAAGTGACAATTAAGCTGCATCTGGTGGCAGGCTTTAGAAAGTCAGAATCTGACACTTATTTTAGTCCTCACGTGGCCCACCCATTATTTTATTTACCACTTCTGTCCGCGCCTCTTTCCCGCACTGTGCGCTTGTCTCAGTCACAGTTTTGGTGATCCCACAGGCTAACCCTAGCCAAAATGAGTAAAAAACAAACGTCTCTGGAGAGCTTCTTCAGAAAGGGGGAAAGACCCAATGATGAGACAGCAGAAGACTCTAAGACTGCCAAAAAAAGAAAGCTGCATTTAAAAGAAAATACCAAGAGTCCTACTTAAATTACGGGTTCACTGCAACAGGTGATTCACGTTCTCCAAGCCCGCTTTGTATAATATATGGCAACCAGCTATCCAACGAAGCCATGAAACCTTCAAGACTGTTTCGCCACATGGAGACCAAGCACCCTGCATTAAAAGACAAGTCTTTGGAGTTTTTCAAAAGAGAAAAACGTGAACGCGAAGAACAGAAGCAATTATTAAAGGCTACTACTCCATCAAATGTGTCTGCACTGAGAGCATCATTCTTAGTGGCTAACCACCTTGCTAAAGCTAAGAAGCCCTTTACTATTGGTGAAGAGTTGATCCTGCCTGTTGCTAAGGACATTTGTCATGAACTTTTAGGAGAGGCTGCAATGCAAAAGGTGGTACGTGTTCCTCTCTTTTGGCTAGCACCATAACTAGACGAATTGATGAAATAGCAGAGGATATTGAAGCACAATTGTTAGAGAGGATTAATGAGTCACCGTGGTACGCAATCCAGGGTGACGAGTCTACTGATGTTGGCAACAATGTTTGTTTTTGTGTGATATATTTTTCAGGAGGACGTGCATGAGGATATGTTATGTGCACTTTTGTTGCCAACCAACACCACAGCTGCAGAACTATTCAAGTCTTTGAATGATTACATATTAGGAAAACTGAATTGGTCATTTTGTGTCAGTATACGCACAGGCAAAGCGGCTGCCATGACTGGACGGCTTTCTGGTTTCACTACTCGGGTCAAAGAGGTCGCTTCTGAATGTGAGTCTACGCACTGTGTCATCCATAGAGAAATGCTGGCCAGCCAAAAAAATGTCACCTGAACTTAACAACGTTTTGCAGGATGTGATTCAAATTATCAACCACATTAAAGTACATGCCCTTAACTCACATCTGTTCACGCAGCTCCACGAGGAGATGGACCCAGAGCACACACGTCTTCTCTTATACACAGGAGTGAGGTGGCTTTCTAAAGGTAGGTCACTGGCCAGAGTTGCTGAGTTACGAGAGCCACTTCAGAGATTTCTTTTAGAAAAACAGTCACCACTGGCAGCACATTTCAGTGACACAGAATGGGTCACAAAACTTTGCCTACTTGTGTAACATATTCAACCTGCTCAGTGAACTCAATCTGTCACTTCAGGGGAGGACGACAGCTGTGTTCAAGTCGGCAGATAAAGTGGCCGCATTCAAAGCCGAACTGGAATTACAGGGGCAACGAGTGAACATTGGGATTTTTGACATGTTTCAAACATTAGCAGAGATTTTGAAAGAGACTGAGCCAGGGCCTTCTTTCTCCCAGCTGGTGCATGATCACCTGTCGCAGCTTTCAAAATAGTTTGAGCATTACTTCCCGACCACAAAAGACTCCAGAACTGGGAAGGAATGGACCCACGACCTATCTGTGAATAAGCCAGGTGAATCGACTTTGTCTGAGCTAGAAGAGGATCAACTGCTTGAGATCGCAAATGATGGTGGCCTTAAAAGTATGTTTGAGACAACTTCAAATCTCCATGCGTTTTGGATCAAAGTCAAGGCGGAATATCCTGAGATTGCCACAAAAGCACTGAAAAGCCTGCTTCCATTTCCAACATCCTATCTTTGTGAAACAGGGTTTTCTGCAGTGACAGCGATCAAAATGAGATCACGGAGTAGACTAGACATAAGCAACACACGTCGGGTGTCACTGTCTCCCATCACCCCCAGATGGGACCATCTAATTGCAGGAAAATAAGCTCAGGGCTCCCACTGATTCTGTATTATGGTGAGTTGTATAATTATTTCATTTTATATTACAATGTAATAATAATAGAAATAAAATGCACAATAAATGTAATGCACTTGAATCATCCCTGAACCATCCCCGCCCCCCTCCAGTCTGTGGAAGAATTGTCTTCCACAAAACCGGTCCCTGGTGCCAAAGAGGTTGGCCGATGCTCTTCATCATTCCCAAGAATGCTGCCTGATTTCCTGACGTTAACCATAACACAGCCAAAGTCAAGAGAGAGAAGTTACTGGGGCACCTTCAGTGGTCAAGGAAACACCATCACCATCATCAGGATGCCTGCCACATTACTCAGAGACTTTCATCTTTGCCTTCAATAAACTTCCTTAGATGCAGGTCAGAAATCTCCAAATCCCTTCCAGGCCACTATAGATAAAGCTGTATAGGAAGAATGTGCTTCCAATGTAGGGATTTCTGTTTTGACAGCCTTGCGTTCACATCTCAACCCCAACTCCTTTAAAGCTACATGTGTTTCCCTACTGGATCGTAAAGACAACGGCTGCTCTAGTTTAATAAAATGGTAATTTGCATCTGATCTGTGCTATGCTGGTTGAGAGCATTTCCCTTGGAATCTCCTCCATGCCTCTATTTTAGAAAATGATTTTCACTGAAAAGGCAATGATGTTTTAGGAAATGACACCTAACTAAAATCTCAAATATCATATAAGATAATCAATCCATCCATATTTTCAATACATTTCCTCCCAACTGTAGAAATTTGATTTCTGAAAATCCCCAAGGTAGAAGATTTATATTTGAGAAATAAAAGATCATACAGAAAGAAAAAAATTAAAAAACAGGACTGTAGAGCTGAGCTAAGATTCACTGTAAACCTTAAAAGGTTCTTACAAATACCTTTCTATCAATTTCAATGAAACAATGAAGGCAGCACATTCTGTAAAGACAGAATCAATGAGATGATGAAGTTTTCACCCTTTGAAATTCATGATGGTGTGTAGAGTACTTGTTTTGCCTCTCTCTCCAAAAGGGATATGGCAGGCAGAGACAAAAGTCCTGCTAGGCTGGAGGAGGGTCAGTGCTTCCCATAGGCTTGGCCGTAGGAGGGGGATGGGATGGAAGGCAGGCTGGTTGTCTTTTACCTCTAGGCAGGCTATGAGACCAGAGAGCAAATATCAAAATGGCACCCTGAAGTGTTAAAAGGAAACCAGGGAAGTATGCCCCCAATAGATCAATCAATGTCATGGGGACGTGGGGGTGAGGAACAAGAGAAAATTATCAAAGCTGAGGCTTAGAGCCCAGTAAATTGCCAAGGAAGGTAAAGAAGCAAGAACAGCAACAGCTCAGAGCAGAAAAGTCAGAGACAAGGCGTCAACTCCTACAGCAGTTTTGCTCATTCCAGATACACTATTGTATGGACAAGCCAGATTCATCTAAAGACACAAGAAAGAATGAGGAGTAATGAGTTATTATTATCCCAATTATTCCCAGTAAGCAGAGCTCACAATTTCTGTACAGGGGAAATACCATTCTTTCAGTCACCAAAAAACTTATACGGAAATTTTGCATAACAACTTGAGATTGGGGATAATTACTATAATATTTTCAAAAGATCTGTTTTCATAGGTGGAATTTCCTTCATGCCTCATTTTAGATGTCCTCTAATCTGGTAAAAAGCAAAATGGTTCAAAGGCTCCATTCATTCCAAAGAAACTGAAATTTAGATGTGGTTTTTAAACCTGCCATAAGGCTCTTCTACATCTGAAGAAAAAGATATTTTCACCAGCTTTTGTGGTTTTTATTTCAATCATTACATGAAAGATCAAACTTCCTTCTGATCTAAATATTGGTATTTGGAGAGACCCAACTTCTTGTTTTGTATTACTAAATGTCTTTGACCAAAATCCCAGGAGGTATATTCTTGAGTTGCCTAATCGCTCTAACCATTTATGTATTCTGCCTTTCCAGTGTTAGACAAAATGTGTATAGCAGGTGTATTAGTTTCCTATGGCTGCTGTAACAAACCGCCACCACCTTAGTGGCTTAAAACAACTAAACTTTATTATCTTACAGTTCTGGAGATCAAAGGTCCGATATGAATCTAACTGGGCTAAAATCAAGATGTCCACGGGGCTATGTCTTTTTCTAGAGGCTCTAGAGGTAAATCTGTTTCCTTGCCTTTTCCAGGTTTTATAGGCCACCTGCACTTCTTGGCTTATGGCCCCTCTCCACCTTTAAAGCCAGTGATAGCAGGTCAAGTTCTCGCTCACGTCACTCTAACACTCACTCTTCTGCCTTCTTCTTTCACATTTAAAAACCCCTGTAATTACAGTGGGTCCATCCAGATAATCCAGGATAATCTCCCTGTTTTAAAATCAGCTGATTAGCAACTTTAACTCCATCTGCAACCTTGATTCTCCTTTACCATGTAATATAGCATAGTCACAGGTTCCAGGAATTAGGATGTAGACATCTTTGGGGGCACGCATTATTCTGCTTACTATATAGTGGATAGTCACTAGGATCTTTTTCCATGTGCATAATCCAATGAAGTTATTCATAGAAATTGTGTATTGGAATAGTTCTAATAACTTTGCTAATGGAGGAACTAGAAAAATTCTTCTTCGTATTATTAAAATTACATTGAATATGAAGAGAGACCAGAATTGGTTAAAATGGTAAAAAGTGAGGCCATTATTTCCATTGTCCAAATGTTAGAGTGATACCTATACAACCCTTTGACCTCCTGAGAAGGTGTGAAACCAACTGCAAAAGAGATAGGACTTGGACTGTTCAGAGCCAAAGAAACTTAGGTCCCAGGAGGGCATGACTCTTGAGGAAGGAGGGACAGCCTACACTGAGTTTCTGACAATGGACCAAAACATCCCTCCAACAGTCTATGCCTCTTGATGTGCATCCTTTAATCAGCTGCTGCTCTGTACGTAACATCAGGTCTTTCATGTATTCTGCAGTTTCAACCATCTTACGAACAAAACTAACACTTCCCTCTAGTCACTTATTATAATTCCTTTTCAGAAATCTCTTTTTATTCTACTTCTCCTTTTGTTATATTATACAGCATTTCTTTAGTAAATAGCCTTAATGTCCCAGCAAGTTTTTTTTTTTTTTTGCCGTACGCGGGCCTCTCACTGTTGCGGCCTCTCCCGTTGCGGAGCACAGCCTCCAAACGCGCAGGCCCGGCGGCCATGGCTCACGGGCCCAGCCGCTCCGCGGCATGTGGGATTCTCCTGGACCGGAGCACGAACCCGTGTGCCCTGCATCGGCAGGCAGACTCTCAACCACTGTGCCACCAGGGAAGCCCCTGTCTCAGCAAGTTTTGATGCAACTATGTTCATATCTGCCACTTGATAACCAAACTTCCTGTTCTAGTCTCAGTTTACTCCCAAAGTTCATTACATTATGTTTATTACCAGTATGTTTAGTTTCTTTATCAACAAATTTGAAGCTGGAGAAATCAGTTGCCAAAAGAATCTTCTTGGACCTTTCAAAACAACTCCTTGACAATTCAGGATAAAGGTAGTTTCTTAATGGAGCATTGCTGAGATTTCTGCCACCAAAGTTTTAAATATTTCAGACTAAGCTTCAGTGAGCAAAATGTCCAGTTTTAGAGATGCACCTCCCTCAGGCAGAGCTAGACTCCATCTGTATTAGTCAGCTCAGGCTGCCATAACCAAATGCCATGGACTGTGCGGCTTAAGTGACAGAAACGTATTTTCTCTCAGTTATGGAGACTGGAAATCCAAGATCAAGGTGCCAGCATGGTCAGTTTCTGGTGAAAGCTTTCTTCCTGATTTGTGGATGGCTGCCTTCTCTCTGTGTTCTCACATGGTAGAGTGAGAGAGTGAGAACGCAAGAGCAAGAGAGAAAGAGAAAGAAAGAGAGCGTGCTAGTTCTCTGGTGTATCTTCTTTTAAGGGCATTAATCCCATCCTAAGGGCCTCACCCTCATGACCTCATCTAAACCTGATTATTTCCGAAAAGCCCCAATTCCAAATATCATCACGCTGGGGCTGAGGGCTTCGACATACGAATTTTGGGAGGACACAATTCAGTCTGTTGCACTATCCAAAGAGCAGAGTGGGTAAGTTCTAAAGATTACAACAGAGACTCCTACAGGCTTTCTATACCAAACCAAGAGCAGTAATGTGGCACACAGTAGTTGTTAAATAAATACTTGCTGAACAAATTGAAAAATGAACAAATGTCTATCTTTACCACTAGACCCGTCCTTCCAACGCCACAGTATCACAGAGGAATCGGTATGCATTTATTAAGCAAACGAATATATTAATGAATTAATACTTAGTACCCACATACTCTAACATTGGAGATAGCTGGGTGGATCTCACTACCTGCTGCTAAAGGTTCTTACTGCTTGATGTCTGTTCACTGGGTTCCTATTGCCACTGCAGAGCCTTCAGTGGTTACCTGCCCTTGCAAGAAAAGATGGGTGGGATGAGGTTTAAGTGAAGCAGAGCTAGGTTCTAATCCTAAAGCAGCCATTTCATGTTTGGGTTACTTTTAACCCAGTAACCAAACAGGTAACTTTTATCCCAGTTCCTGGGAGAATGGCTGAATCTCTTTGATAAGCTTAGTATCTTTAGGTATACAAATACCTTCCAAGGAAATCAATTGAGGAGTTAATGATTTTAAACAAAATTCTATTTCTCCAGCTTGGAATAACATCTCAATAAATGTCAATTCTCTTCTGATAGTGGGCAATTTTCATTTTCTACAAATTCTGTTTCATCTTGGGGATTTTTTCCCCCAAAAAATTGTGTTCAGTCTTGGCACCACAGTTAATCCAGGTGCTCTGCCCTCTTGAAAGGTTCTGGAGGTTTGTTCTGCCTGATCCTTCTTCTTGGTGCCTCAGTACATCCAAGGAGCAGGCATGTGTCCTAAGCTTAGTCAATGAGGCTTTCTCTTAGGATTTCCTGAACAGAGTGATGTGAAGACAAAAAAAACTAACAGTTCATTCATTCTAGGTATTAAGGTGTTACCTTAACAAACAGGTAACTTTTATCTCAGTTCCTGTCTTATTTCCCAGCCTGATTCTCTGGTCTTCCTTTCAGCTGCGTGAATTCCCCAGTACCCTTCTAATATATGATTAAGTTGGCCAAAGTTATAGTCTCTGGCTTGCAACCACAAAACCCTATCTAACACTTCTATTTTTAGAATTTTAAAATTTGACTAGAGGGTGTTAAAGTAACCAAAACAAAAAGAAGTAATTATCTTGTTCATAGGCAGAGAGATTTGATATTATAATGATAATTTTTTTAAATAAAAGCAACAAGACAGTGATTAAACCATAAAAAAGCTTATTCCTAACTGGAATTAAAAGGGTAAAAGAAGGAGACTAACTACTGAATAGTCAGAAGGTACTATTATGCCCCAAATTATCAACACTGAAGTACTAGATTATTTAATTAAGGATACATCGATAGCTATTTTGAAAAAAAGTAGCTTCATGTATCAAAATAAATTCTAGATATTTAAATGCAAAAAATAATCACAAAAATTTTATAAGAAAATAATATATTAATGTCCTTAAGATCTTGGAGTGAGGAAAGCCTTTCCAAGAGTGGTACAAAAACTAAAATCATAAAGGGAAAAAATTGATTAATTTGACAAAATACGTTTTAAAATTCTCTGTAGAGGAAAAATATCAAACATGATTCCCTCAACTGAACGGATTTTCAGTTTTCTCCTGGCCTCATAATATCACCTTCAACCTACCATTTAACCACTTTAACTGTTTGTTTTGAAATCATAGTAAAGGTTCTAGTTTAGCACTTAGTTATCCAATATTGATCCAGATTCAGGAATCTGGTGGCAGTCACCTTGAACTGAAATGTGCACTCTTGAAATGTGCCTAAAATAACAAGGATAGTGTTTTAAAACACATATTATATGTCAAGGTAAGAGCTTTACGTTTATTGCCTCATTTAATCCTAACAAATCTATAAAATAAGTACTACTGCTATATCCATTTTACAGAAAAAAAATTCTAGAGTTGGAGAGATTAAGTTATAGGCATAGTTATTAAATGGCAGAGTGAAGACTTGGACTCAGGTCTGTCTGTAAACAAAATATGTGTTCCTAATGGCTTCATTGCACGGCCATTGATGAAATGGAGATGTAAGGTATATTTAGAAGGCTTAGTAAAAATAAGATAAGATGCTTCCTATGGTTCTCCCCTTCTCCAAAAAAAAAAAAGCAAGCTTCACTACACATTCAATCACACATTCTTCCATTCAAAACCCTTTATTGAGAGCCTACTATGTGCCAGGTGTAAGTTCTAGAAGTTAGTAATCCATCAGTGAATAAATCAAATGTCCCTCAAGGGAGGAAATAGGCAGTACAAAACAAATACATACATAATATGCCAGATGGCAATAAATGCTATGAAAAAAAAAAGCAATTAAGGAGGACAGAGTGATAGAGAGAAGGCAAGTTGCCCTGTTATAATGAGTGGTCAGGAAAGGCATCTCTGTTAAGAGGACATTTGAGCAGATACTGAAGCCAAGTTAGGGAGCCAAGCAGATATTTAAGAAGAGAGTAATGAACATAAGAATTTCAAGTGCAAAGGCATGAGCCTGCTGGGCATGCTTGAGGAACACCCAGGAAAGCAGTGTGGCTAGAGTGAGCAGGGTCTGAGTGGTGGGTGGTGGGAAATGAGGTCAGAGATATGGGAGGGGCTAGAACACGTGGGGAAAATGTCCACCTACCACGCTCACAAAAACCACCCCAAGTGCCAGTGACTATGGGACAGCTCTGGGCTGACTACCAAGAAGAAGCCATTCTAGACTCTTGTGTTCTCAGAAGAGATCCACACGATCTGACTGTAGACTCGAATCACCCAGCCCTGCTGTTCTCAACCAGAAAGACAAACCAGGCCCTTGAAAAATGGGAAGCCAGAAGATGTTTATGGTTAACCTACATATCTGCTAGATAATCTCTTCCATTATTGTTTTTATCAAGCAGCGTAGACTAAACAGTTGAAATGATCAATTAGCTTAATTGCAACTTGGAGCCATGTTCCCTACCGTGAAATGAATTCTCTCCATCCTGACTAGGTTATGTGTTTGAGATTTATGTGCGATATTGCCATCAGGACTTTGGCTTAAAATTACTCTGATTTCCCTCCTTCTGGGTTCCTGTTAAAAATTCAACTTGCTTAACACTCAACAGTCAGCACACAATGAGGGAAATAGCTTTGTGCATTCTGCAAATAAAATTTTATTTTTTAATTCTGTTCAACTGTTGTCAGATGTCCTATGAAACCTTGTGATTAGAACTCGTCTGGTCAAAATCCATATCAAAATATGCTTTTTGCCAAAAAAGAGTGAGGGATTGGGAAGGTAACCTTCAAAAAAGATTTGTTTTTTACTGGACTTGAGTTATACTAAGAAGTCATATATCTAAAGAGCAGGTGTTGGCAAAATTTTTTCTTGCCCAGAACCACATAGTAAATATTTTCAGCTTTGTGGACCATCAAACCTTTTTTACAACTACTCAACGGAGGGTGAAAGTATATGTAAATGGATAAACAAGGCTTATTACAATAAAACTCTATTTACAAAAGCAGGTGACAAGCCAGATTTGGCTCACAGGATGTAGCATGCAGACTCCTGCTATAGAGTCTCTGGTTATTTTATTTCTGTAAGTGCTTAGGGAAACAGGTAGAGAGGTAGAAGAATAGCACTGCTTCTTTCTTTAATTCCCCTACTCATGAATATCATAATTAAATGTAATTATCAAAAAAGCAATCAAACTAAAATAAATATCAAAGAGAAATAATAAGTGGGGCTCAGGATACAAATTTCCTCTGTACCCTGGATGATACAAAATATATTGATGGGGACCAACCTGCCTTTGCAATAGGACATGGCAACTGTCTTATGAAGAGGGGTTTCCGCTGAGTCATATTCTCCCTCCCTCCTTCTTTATTGTGTGTGAAATCTGATGAACATTCTCGGGGGTCACTATGACACTCACCTCAACCTCCTAACTATCATGGACTCCCCTGTATGGGGCAGAAGAAACTTCACAGCTCTTACTGGACTCAGCCTGGTTGTCTTTCCGGCCCTGACATGCCAGGACCTTCCACAAAGCATCTTTAGCACATCACACAGTTCTGTGGCTGCACACAGACCACCAGGAATATGCTCTTCGAAAAAGAAGAATGAGACAGAGACAGGACTCACCCTGGCCGATTTCAAGCTACCCACGTGATAGGAGTGAATGCACAGTTTGGAAGATAGGCCACAATCAGCTTTTGGGGGCTGGTACAAACGGACCTCAGCACACCACTCACTGCCTGTGCGGGTGTTTCAGAAACAGAGAAAATGGGCAGACAAGAACCGGTAGCTAGAGCACGATGAACACCAGGTCACAGGGGCCAACTTCTGGAGGCCCTGGGGCAGCTTTTTGCAAGAGGCCTCCTCTCTGGGTACCCTGAGAAGTCATAGAGTTCATGACCCCCAGCCTGTGGGAGGTGGCTGGGACAGAATCTACAGTGAAGATCTGATAAGGACTCAGTCAATAAGGCTCAGCTGCACATTGGGTGAAATCTGAAATCCAAAGCCAAGATCCCCCTCCCAATGGCCTGGAAAGGCGAGAAGCAGCCGTGCTCCTGCAGCCGTGCTCCTCTTGCCCTGGCAGCAGAGTTATGCCCAGAAGCTGCACATACAGGGGACCCTCTTGAACACATGCTGAAGGAGTTAAGGTGCTCTGCTGTGACTGGCAGGTGGCCAAGTCTCCACCACGGGAGGAGAAGCAGAGAGGCTGGTGGTCACAGTTCCAGGTAATCTGAAAGACCCAGAAGCATCCCGGAGCGAGGGGGACGTTCAGATGATAGAGAGGGCACAAATGGAAAGTTTAGACTTGTTACCAGGAATGGTTAAATCACCAAGGTTCTTGCATTTTGCCCTATCTTCCTCCTTTTCCTTAGCAGCTGGGAGAAAATGGTGAGTGAGCACAGAGGTAGTGGGAGAAAAACAAAGGAACTCCTTATAGTAGAACAAACAAGAGGCTGGGTTTCATGTGCATAAAACTGAAACCCCTTTCCTTCACCAGGCGAATATGGGGCCGCCTCACCCCATCCAACCCCCTGATGCTTATTCTACCCTGGATGTGATCAGAGCATTCAGGCAGATTACACAAATGTTGAGGGATACGTCCTCACAGAGACATACACGCATGTTTACAGTAGCATTATTTATAATAGCCAGAAGGTGGAAACAACCCAAATATCCATCAACTGATTAGAAGATAAACAAAATGGGGTATACCCAGACAATGGAATGTTATTCGGCTATAAAAAGAAATGAAGGCCTGACATATGCCGTGAGTTGGATGAATACTGAAGACACTATTCTAAGAGAAAGAAGCCAGTCACAAAGGACCATGTATGACCATTATGATTCTGTTGATACGAAATGCCCAGAACAGGGAAATCTATGAGACAGAAATTAGATTAATGGTTGCCTAGGGCTGAGGGCAGGAGAGGGGAGAATAGAGGGAGATTGCTAAAGGATTTTAGATTTCTTTTTGAGTTGATGGAAATGTTCTAAAACTGACTGTGTTGATGGTTGCACATATCTGTGAATATACTAAAAATCATTGACTCGTACACTTTAGATGGGTGAATTATAATGGTATGTAAATTATATCTTAATAAAGCTGTTTTATAAAAAGCTGAGGGGAGCTGATCAGAGTGTGCTCACCCGTTGCCTCACGCCCTCCTCCTTGTTACCACAGTTGATGCTCCGTCCTGGGAACGGTGTTCAGAGCAGCCAGATGTGCTGAATGGTGGGTATAGGACCTCTTGGGATACAGAAGCAAAACTCTTCAGACATTGAAAACCAAGTGGGACAGAACACACCTAAAGAGACAGATTAAAGGTCAACAGAGCTGTGCAGCCACTATCCCCCCAGTCATCCATTCAGACACCCAAGAGTTATCCTGAACACTCCCTTGTCCCTCATCCTTACGTAGTCTATGCATGGTGCCCCCTAAACTTTTCAAATCTCTCCACTTCTCTC
Source organism: Neophocaena asiaeorientalis asiaeorientalis (assembly GCF_003031525.2). Lineage (NCBI taxonomy): Eukaryota > Metazoa > Chordata > Mammalia > Artiodactyla > Phocoenidae > Neophocaena > Neophocaena asiaeorientalis. The sequence goes on from NW_020185339.1 coordinate 14,799,607, forward strand.
CATCTCCACTGTTAACCCCAGGTCCAAGTTATCCTCTGAAAACTCCAGTAGCCTCCTAACCATCTCCTTACATTCAACCCTGCCCTCCCTGCCTTATTCTCCATCTTGCAGCCAGAGTGAACTTCCTGAAACCCAGATGTGACCAAGTCACAATCCCCAATGACTTCCCATTGCTCTTAGGAAAGAGGACAACTCCTTAAGCTTGCCTGCAAAGCTCTGCATCATCTAGCCCCTGCCTCAACCTGCCAGCTGCAGCCTACCAGAAGCCCTTGCTTCCACTGCTCCAGCCACACTGGCTTCCCTTTAAAGAACAATGCTTCTCTATTCCACAGGGCCTTTGCACATGCTGTTCCCTTGGGCAGAAAAGCTAGTCCCTAACATTTCACCCGGATCCTTTTGATCCTTCAAATTTAGTACCCATGTCACTCCAAGAGGTTCCCTGACCAGTTATTAAAAGTGGCTGTTCCCCACCCCCCGCACTATTCTCCGTCACAGCAATCTGTTAATTCTCTTCCTAACGTTATCACAATCTGTCATTGGTTTGATGGTTTATTAAGTATCTACTGAAATGCAAGTCTCCTCACCTTGTCCCAGACTACCTAGTCTCTCCCACACAGTCACTGCCAGCCCCATACACAGAATAAATTCTCAGACTAAATTTAAGATATAAAATTCATTTTTAGCCTCCACCCTCTTCCTTCCTATGTTCTCTTTCACCTCTGAGAGGCTTTGTATCTCCTTGCTGCCCTGGGGCTTCAAGGCATATCCCCTCCCCCAACCTGGCCTGACCTACGCACAGTGACTTCCTTCTGCCTTCTGCCCCTCCCCCATCTGTGTTGCCGCTGACCTCAGCTAAAGCGTAAAGAAGAAATTCATATCTAACTGAATTAATTTACAGAGAAGTGAGAACGTGACTAGCCCCTTGAACAGTTATAGGAGTGATATTTCCAGAAGAGGACCTGTGTGACAACCCCTTGAGTAGAGCGGGCAGAGGCATGTGAGAGGCAGGCCCAAGGAGCTAGTTCCCCAGCTTCTTCAGGTAAAACCATCCTTAGCTACCCAGGCTTTTCACCACTTCTCTCCTTCCTTTACTCCTGAACTTTTACATTTCTCTCCCTGCAGTTTCCATGGCATCAGCAACTCCCAGATGGATACAGAAGATGGGGCAGTGGCGTCTTCATATGTTTGGGATTTTATTTATTTATTTTTTTTGTATTTGGGGATATTTTTAAGCCCAAGTTCTGTGATTTGAAGACCATCTATATTGATTGCTGTGTTGATTTTTATGTAATTTCTCCTAAATTTCATGCCCCAAACTTAACCAGATTTTTAGATTGCTTCACATTGGACATTTTATCCTGGAACTACAAAAAGAAACCACTGGAAAAAAGAGAAATACCCTACAAAGTATGCAGTTATACAACTGCAAACTCCATAGCTAAACTAGTCTAGATCAAAGGATTCCAGATTTTGAGTGTTTGCTGGCCTCTGCATCAGGTCAAAAGCTCAAGCTGGTTTCCCCCAGGCATAAGTCCTTCAGGGCAGAGCTTCCCATGGTTTCCCCACCTAAGAACCATTTGGGACACTTGTTACAAATACATTTTCTCAATCTCTGACCTGCTAAATTAGAACCTTCGTGGGAGCGACCACCGGCTTTATGTATTTTACCAGGTGCCCTTCTGTTAAAGATTACAGAGTAAGTCTCCTCCAGGAAAGGGTGGTGACGGTTTTGTCCTTGATAGTTTCAGTTCTATAACCTTCATGGTGGGCCCCACTGCCAGAATTTCTGATCCAGTGAGATGGGGCCAAAGGATGTGAATTTCTAAGAAGATCTCAGATGGTACTGATGCTGCCTGTCTCAAGGGGCAACACACTTTGAGAATCGTTGCTTTAGAGCAAAAGTCCTTGAATGAATTGTCTGTGTTGGCTGCCCCTTCTGCTTCCTTCCCATTCCCTCCAGAACCCACTCCAGTTGGGATTTATTCCCTATAACTTCCCTGGCACCACTACTGTCAAAGATCACCATCGACCTGCTCATTGCCAAGTCCAGCCCTCATCTTCTTGGCATGCCTGATGGCTCCCTCATCCACGAAATAGTCCCTTGGCAGATCTCTAAGACAACCCTCCCACTCTCCTGGTTTTCTTTCTACTCACTTACTTGGAGACAGTCTCCTCAGCTTGGGGATCTCTTTTCTTTATTCTCTGCGGTCACTCCCTACATAATCCAGTCCCATAGCTTTAAATAACACCTATGTGCTAATGGTTCTCAAATACGTACCTCAAGCCTGGTGATCTCTGCAGAACTATATAGGAATTGTACATGTTTTCATATATCTGACTGCCTTCTCAACACTTCCACTCATATTTCTATTAAGTAGGCATCTCAAAGTTAACACTTTCAAAACCAAGCTCACAGGCCCCCTCGCCTCCACGATCGTGCTCCGCCTCTCCATCTCAGAGAACGGCAGTCCCATCCTTTTAAGTGCTTAGCCCAAATCGTTTAGTCATCCCTTTCTCCTCTCTTTTTATCACAACTCGTACCCGATCTATGAAAAATGCCGTTGGATTTCAAGTCTCACCATTGCTCGTAACCTCCATTGCCACCACCCTGGTCCAAATGACTTTTGACTCTTTTCTGTATTATTGCAACAGCTTCCTAACTGGTCTCCTGGCCTCTGCTCTTGCCCTGCCTTGGTTTGTCCTCCACGCAGCAGTCATAGCAATCCTGCAATAAGAAGTCAGCTCAGGTTCTGCAAAAATCTCTCCAGTAAGTTGTCGTGCTATTAGGAATTAAAAGGAAGTCTTAACAGTGACCTGCAGAGCCTGCACGGTCAGTACATCCTCCCTGGTCCCCACCGTCGTCCACCACACTCCCCTCACTCATGCCGGCGCAGCCAGACTGGGCTGGCTCAATGTGCAGGACGCCACAGAGTCTTAGCACTTGCTGTTCCCGGCCTGGGATGCTCTCCCCCTACATGTCTGCATAGCTCCCCCTCGCCTTCTCCCGGTCCTTGTTCAAATGTCAGCTTCTCAGGAAGCCTTCCAAGACCAGGCTCCTTCAAACTGTAACAACCCTACCCTCACTCCCTGTCCTCTCTAATATTTTCATAGGTCCTTCTAACACACCGCTTAATCCTCTTCCATTATTTGTCTATCTACCTCCACTAGATTGTAGATCAATAAAGGAACAGATTTTGTAGATTTCTGTTTATGGCTATACCTATAAAGGCACATAACTGGTGCTTGAAAAACAATTCGTGGGCTTCCTTGGTGGCGCAGTGGTTAGGAGTCCGTCTGCAAATGCAGGGGACATGGGCTCGTGCCCCGGTCCGGGAGGATCCCGCGTGCCGCGGAGCGGCTGGGCCCGTGAGCCGTGGCCGCTGAGCCTGCGCATCCAGAGCCTGTGCTCCGCAACGAGAGAGGCCACAACAGTGAGAGGCCCACTTACCGCATTCGTGAATGAATGAATGAGCTCTGATTTTGATATCAGGTGCTATACATACATTATCTCATGTATCCCCATTTCCCACCAGAGGAAACTGAGGTTAACAGTGGTTACATAATCTGTCTAAGGTGAATGCAACCTTTAGGGCAAGCCCCTGTGTGTCTATGGGCTAGAAGGGTGATTCCATAACCTTCTGATGTCTCATTAGACATTGAAATTTGTCCCCAAACCTGTCATTTGTCCCCAAATGATAGGATATTCTCAGCTACAAGTACATCTGGGACCCAAACACGTCTGTTTGGCTCCAAAGACCCCCGATTCTTCCACAACGCTGGCAGTCCCTACAGTTTCCCTCATATTCTAATGAATACGTTTAGCTACCTGAAAGCATTCTCAGTGTATCACGTAGTAAGTAACAGTTCACTCCGTCCAGTTCTCTGTCCCAACGCTCAATGTTTTCTACACTTCCTAACTCCTGGGTCGTTGATTCCCACTCAGAGGCCTTCTGAACCACGGTCTATCTTTAGAGCTTGCAGTGGGGTTGGGCTGGAGACAGGGCCCCCTCTGTCAGTCAGTAGGAAAGTGGGTACGTGAAAAGATGTCATCCCCAACTTTCTTCTCTAAATGTCTCCTGGTCTTGCTTTTACCCTGTTCTTTAATTTCTTTGTAATCACCATGTCAGCATTAGAATCTTAACAAAACTAAAAGGAAGCCTCACTTGACGGGAAAAATAAAATAAAAACAAACAAACATAAAGTTCTCCGAGGAAGGTGGCCCTCTCCCTGTTTGTCTCCAGCTACATTTCTGCTCCTACTTACAGGATCTTTTCAGTCTCTACAGAAATAGTTCCTTTTCCACTGTCAACAAAGAACCCTAAATGGTAATACTTGGAATTATTCCTCCTGCCGTTCCTTTGCTTTTCCAAAACTGCTGTGCAAAATCTCTACTTCTCTGTCATCCCCTTTCCTTTCCTGTTTACAGCCCTCTTCTCTCTTTTTAAATAATTGTTCTTAACAAGAGTGCTTCGAATTTCATTAAAAGTCAATGACAAATCTCAAAGGTGCCTAAAAATATAGAGAGCGTCTAACTTGTATTAGGAGACCTCTTGATGGAGGATGTGTTGCTGTCCTTGTCACTGAGAATTGCAGGGATCTGAGTGACAAATTTCCTGTATTGTCTAAGGAAAGAAATCTGATGGTTTTGGTGACACCCTCTAACAGGATCACAGACAAATAGGGACTGCTCCCCCAAGGAAGGGTGCACCCAGGCAATGTTTGAAGGCAAGTCAGAGGTCATGATCCAGAAAATCCCCACGACCAGGGTCAGCACTGCTGCCGTCTGGCAGCCTCCCCCAGGAATCAGAGATGGGGTTACTTAGAGCCATTCTGAGGAGGCCCTGTCTACCCCACTCCCTAGGACTTCTGGGTCTGCAGAGGTCTGAGTGAAAACAGGAAGAATAAATGCAAAAGAGGCAGAAACTCTGCTCGGGGATCTGTCTGCCAACATGATCGAAACTACCCACAGTAAGAAGGCACCAGGGAATAGGCAGTTGCCCAGCAGAAGGTATGGTGCTGCTGACCTTGGTGGCCAAGGGGTCAATCACAGGAGGAGAAGATTCGGGGACCAGTTAAGACCCGTAGAGGCCCTCAGCACTGAGAAGATACAGTGTTCTCCACACAGAGTTAACTTTTAAATAAACAATGATAAGCCATAAAATAAGTATGAAAGAGTCCAAGAAGTTCTAATGTTTCTCCCTAGGACATCAAATAATTTGAAAAGGAAAAATACAGTGCCTCCAACTCACTGGTGCCCTACACACACACACACACACACACACACACACACACACACACACACACACACACACAGTCTTTCTTTGGGGTCACACAGCAGTTCATGTCAGAGAAGGTTTTCCTCATATAGGAACTTGCCTGAAAGTAGAAGACATTTATTCAGATTCATCTAGCCCTTATTGAGTGCCAGCTCTATGCCAGGTACCATGCTCAGCGATTTTGCAAATCTCATTTTCTAATCCCAGCAACAATACAGTTTCATGGTGATGTGGGGACAAATTCCCTCCATTCCATCCAAATGGGAGTAAAGCGAAGAGTTTGGCAATAGCCTCCTGAACCATGGGCTGTGTTTTACAAACAAGAAAACCAAACGTGTTGGTTGGGTTCACCAAGTAGCAGAATCCAAGACAGGTTAGACCTGCAAGTGATTTACTGAAGGAAAGAACATGAGTAGTCAGGGAAAACCTTCAGACCCAATGCAGGCCTGACCCCCGTGAGGAAGAAGAGCAAGGAAGGGGAGTCAGGTAGGAAGAGTCTAGGGCTGCAGGGCAGTTCCAAGAAAGGCTCAGGTTTAGGGGCTCATCAAGCCAAAGCTACCCACTGGAGAAGTCTCAATGCGTCCAGGATGGATCTACCTTGATCTCCACTGTGCCAGTCACTGGCTGGGAAGAGCCTGTAGGAAGCTTGGCTGGAGGGGACCTAGAAGGACAGGACCTGGCAGGGGATGGAGGAGGGGGTGGGGCATCTGTCAGTTATGCCTCTGCAGCAGGAGATCTGAGTAGTGTTTCCGTGGCTGCCATACCTGGGTATTAGAGAATTAAAATGAATTTACCTCTTCACCCAGCTTGTTTTGTGGTGAAACTATGATTCGAATCCAGGCTTTGGGGATCTATATTTTTCTTACTCTACCAAGCAGATCCTGTATTTGGTATGATGGGGAATTGTGGAATTTTGGGTTACTTGAATTTATCTGTTAAAGTTTAAACTTTTTTTTTAAAAAAAAGGTCCCCTTTTAATGTGTTGCAGTCAGGTCACTTACAAGTTGGGGAGTGTTGCCAACTACTGGGCTGTCCAGTGTAGAATTTTATCCAGGTTTCTGGGTCCGAGCTTGAGCCATAAGAAAACATGACACCCTTGAAAAGTACCCAGGCATCTTTGTACCTCAGGCATCTCTGAAAGAGGACTCGCATTCTTGCTGGAGAAACAGCATTCTGCCCTATAAAATGTCTTTCCACAGGCTGATGCCCTAAGACAATAAAGAGAAACGTCAGCCTCTCACTGTGGCAAAGATATGCTTTTCTGCCCCATTCACCCTCCTCTTTCTCTCCTTGCTACAGAGAAGGTTTTGTAGCACAATAAGCCATCAGAGTTGTGCTGTCAATGATAGCAAAAGAAAGGTTTGTTAAGTAGATGCCACCCTCTGAGGAATTTGTTCATTCCACCAATATTTATTGAGTACCAGGAACTAGAAATGCAGTGTTAAACAGGGGGACAGTCAAGGCTCTGTTATCACGAAGTTTTCCCTCTAGTGGGAGGAAGAAGACAATAAACCCACAAATAAATAATACTGAATGGCAGTAACTGCTATGCAGGCTATAGAACATTACAAGGGGCTCAAGAGTGCTGGGGGAGGGCGATGATGCTGAAATAACCTGGTCAGGGAAGGCTTTTGAGCGTGGAAACCAGAAGGGAGCCAGCCACATGACGATGCAAGGAGGAGCATCCCAGGCAGAAGGAATCTAGGAGAAGAAGGACAGTGCCTAGAGGCAGGAACATGCATCCTGCATTTGAAGCACTGGAATGCAGGTCTACATAGCTGAAGCCTGGAGGGTACACAGAGGGTGTTGTGGGTCAGAGAGTTCGATAGGGCCCAGCTCACACAGGACTCTGAATTAAGGCAAAGATTGGATTTTATTCTAAGTGCAGCTAGAAACCACTGGAGAGCTTTAAGCAGCATAGTGCTAGGAGTCAATCTGGTGCTGTGGGGAGAACGCCCTGTGGGAAGCAAGGATACAAGGGGAGGGCTGTTTGGCAGGGATGGCCATGGGCCAGAGGGGAGACAATGGTGGCTATGGAGAAGGTGGTGAGATGTGATTAGATTCCAAATGTCCTTGACTCGCTCCTATGGAAGCCTATAGAAAACCAACCTCGTCTGTGTGGCATTAAGGCTGAAATAATAGTCTCTTGGCCCTGACCCCTTGGGGTGCCACTTGGGAGGTCAGCAGGTTGCAGCCTGGACCTGGGGAGGGGCAGAGGGTCTTAACCAAAAAGAGAGATGAAAGCCAAAAGCATGGCCCCAAATTGATGCTGCATGGCTGAAGGGAGATCTGATTCAAACAGCAAAAATTCCATTTCTTGGATTTAGGGTATGGGTTGAGGATCCACCATTGGTAAGATTATGTCTTTTCTGGTAACGGAGTGTGGCTGCACATCCCTGGAAACACTACAGGCCACACTAGTGAGCTATCTAAAACCCATAGTAGCTAACAATTATGCAGGGCTCACTATGTACTAGCTACTAAGTGCTTTACCTCTGTTATCTCATTTAAATCTCATAACAACTCTATGATGTAAAATTATTACCCCCACTTTGTAGATGAGGAAACTGAGGCACAGAGAGGCTAAGTTACCAAATCTGATTACTCTCACTTTGAAGTCTCTCTTCTGCTAAATATGAGTGGGGGTCCAATGATTCCAAGGATATTGAACCCTCACTCAGCAACCCATGGCATTTAAGGGCACCTGGTCATTCTTCTAAGATGCACAGCCACGTGGCTGGTACAGTCACCCTGGAAGTGACCTTTCCCACTCTGGGCATTGCCAGTACATCCTGCCTTTTGGAAAGACCAAACAGAAGACCCTAGAAGAAGATGCCCAGCCCTCAACAATTAGAAGTTGCTGGTGCGCCAATGCCATGGCCCAGCTCTAACCAAAGCACTGCTCACCCTCATGGTGGAAACACTTGGCAACAAATTCAGTCAACAACTATTTATTGACCTACTGAGTGCTAGGCACTGTACCAGACACTGAAGGTTAACACGGATCAAAGCCACTCCCTGCCTTCACTATTCTTACCAGTTACTAGGGATACCAACGGGTAAACTGGCTAAAGTTCGTAAAAGACGAGAATTAACAACACAAAATACTCATGTAAGTATTTAACCAGAAACTGCAGATCATAGAAGAGAAATCCGTTAGCTGCACAGAAATTAGGATCTAGAATCCATGTGGATTGGGGCAGTCGGGGAGAGACAAATTTAAGAGAAGTAAGGGGGAAATAATTGAAATTATTCTGAAGGAATTTGGAGTATTTTTAAGGATTCCAGACATTTCACTGAAAAAGGTAGCATCTGGCTATATTTCTGCCTGAGGCCACTGTCTTTTTCTTTTATGACATCTTTATTAGAGTATAATTGCTTTACAATGGTGTGTTAGTTTCTGCTTTATAACAAAGTGAATCAGTTATACATATACATATATTCCCATATCTCTTCCCTCTTGCGTCTCCCTCCCTCCCACACTCCCTATCCCACCCCTCCAGGCGGTCACAAAGCACCGAGCTGAGCTCCCTGTGCTATGCGGCTGCTTCCCACTAGCTATCTACCTTACGTTTGGTAGTGTATATATGTCCATGCCTCTCTCTCGCTTTGTCACAGCTTACCCTTCCCCCTCCCCATATCCTCAAGTCCATCCTCTAGTAGGTCTGTGTCTTTATTCCTGTCTTACCCCTAGGTTCCTCATGACATTTTTTTCTTAAATTCCATATATATGTGTTAGCATACGGTATTTGTCTTTCTCTTTCTGACTTACTTCACTCTGTATGACAGACTCTAGGTCTATCCACCTCATTACAAATAACTCAATTTCGTTTCTTTTTATGGCTGAGTAATATTCC
>NW_020185339.1:14808788-14885471 GCF_003031525.2 Neophocaena asiaeorientalis asiaeorientalis
AAAGAAAGAAAGAAAGGAGGGAGGGAGGGAGGAAGGAAGGAAGGAAGGAGGGAAGGAAGGAAAACAAGAAAGAAGGAAAATAAAGTAAAGTAAAATATAATAAGGTTATTAAAATAATAATTATTAAGAAAAAAATTGAAAAAAAAAAAAAACGGATGGATAGAACCCAAGGAACCTCTCGGCCTGGTGAGTGCTGGTCGGCACCGATCCTCTGTGTGGGAATCTCGCCGCTTTGCCCCCCACACCCCTGTTGCTGTGATCTCCTCTGCGGCTCCGAAACTTTCCCCCTCCGCCACCCGCAGTCTCCACCCACGAAGGGACTTGCTAGTGTGTGGAAAGCTTTCCTCCTTCACAGCTCCCTCCCACTGGTGCCGGTCCCGTCCCTATCTTTTTGTCTCTGTTTATTCTTTTTTCTTTTGCCCTACCCAGGTACGTGGGGGGTTTCTTGCCTTTTGGGAGGTCTGACGTCTTCTGCCAGCGTTCAGTAGGTGTTCTGTAGGAGTTGTTCCACGTGTAGAGGTATTTCTGGTGTGTCTGTGGGAAGAAAAGTGATCTCCGCATCTTACTCTTCCGCCATCTTCCCGGAAGCTCTCAGTCATTATCCACTGTCTTCCTTTGAGGCTAAAAGCACGGGCCATCTGCTTGATAAAACTAATGTTAATACAGGAAGCCATTTTGCTTCTGACTTCTATTCTGCCCAGGAGAGATGGAAGCAAATCTAATAGTACATGGAATGGGGGAAAATAAGTTCTGGGCAGGCTCCCAGGCTGAAATCTGACTGCTCTTAAGAACTTGTCATGAGGCAGTTAGCAAGAATTGCTTGGGAATCATTTGTCAATAATTTGTATATTGGGAGAAAGACAAATCTTCTTTGCCAGAAGGAGGAAAGTTGGGAATCTGAGAACTCCAGGGTCCTAAAAAAAAACCTCCCTCATCCACCTGACTCTCTCAGATATACGGAAAACCTCTGGGTCTTCAGTGCTGAAAGAATCACTTGACAGGATGGAGAAGAAAACAGGGAAGTTTTCTAGTGAAGGTCCCACCCTTTCTTCTAACTTAGAATTCCTCATCTGGGTCATATTACAGAGGTGGGAACAATGTTTCCAGAGGGCTGCATGCAAACATTCTCTGAGAAAGAGAACTGGAGGCTCTTAGGGTCCCTTTCTTCAACTCCTTGGCTGGATTATTGGTTTTTGACACCTTGGAGAGACCAACAAATCTGGGTTGACAGGGAAGGGGGGGCAGTTCTGGGTAGAGCCCCCAGGCATCTACCAGGCATTTAGAATAGCCAGCAGGAGCACACTGCTTTATCTTTCTGATGAATAAAAATTCTTCTATCCATGATAATATTGACTCTTTGCTATTTAAATTGCAAATACTTTTATCCCATTTGTTGTTGCCTTTCAGCTCTGTTCTTTTTTCCTTACTGAAGGATTTTATTTTCATTTAGTCAGCTTTACCTTGGCCTTCATAATTTCCACTTTTGGCTTTATACATAAAGAAGCCTTCAACACCCAATATTATAAATTATTGATATTATTACCAAAATCTAGCCAAATAACCAAGAGCCCCTTTCTATAGTACACCTCCTGCAGGAGGATAAACTCTACCCTGTTGAACTCAGCTGGGGCCATATAACTTGTCAGTCAATGAAATGCAAACAGGAATGACATGTATCATGTATGAACAGGAGCTTAGAAAACCAGTGAGTGGCTCCTGTGCTTCTTTTCCCTCTATAACAATATCATTAACATTTCTAGAGATATAGCTCCATCAGCCCGGGCCTGAGGATGAAAGCAATACGGAAGACAACTCAGCTTGACCCATGATGGATATACAGCTCGAGCAAAAACCAGAACTTTATTGTAGTGAACTCCTGAGATTTGAGGGGCATTGTTACCACAGCACAACCCAGTCAGTCTATCCTGACTAAGGTGTGTTTATGGCCTTTCTCTTATGCCTACTGTTGTGTTAGAAACACAGAGTCTTAATTCTTAATTACCTACATCTCACCCAACTAAGACTTAAAAGAAGCATAACCTCTCATCTGAAAGTCCTAGGAAACAAACAACAACAAATAAATATGTATATACAAACCACCTCCTCAAAGGTTTTACATGTTTGCTATTTTCTTCCTAAATTCAGCATTCCAGAATGATGCAGAGTGGCAAAAGGTGGGAATTGAAAAGGAAGGATAAATCCTTGGGGGAAAAGCGAGGGTTGCATTAAAACCATCTTGAAAACACTTGGTTTCAGGGTTTTAGTGTTGCCTTTCTTCCACTCACACAAGAGCCCTGGAAGAGAATGGGTTCTCCCTGGGCAGGTCTGCATCACCATTTCATCTGCGACCACCTCCCTCTGTCGATTCCTCCTCCATCTGGGCCTGACTCAAAGCTCCACGTCCAGTGGCAACATTGGGTTGCCAGAAGAGGTTTGGGAAAGTGAAGAATGGAATTTACCTAGGGGAACGCTGAAAGGTAGTGAAGCAGCAAGCCAGTAAACATTTGCCAAAATCCCGTTTCTTCCAGCCTGTGGCTGCTGTTTATTCCTCATGAATGCAAACACGTCTGGAGAGGCTGCTGTGTCACCGTCACCCTGGAATGCACTGCACTTCCTCAAAGGTGGCATTGTGACCTAAACGCCACCGGGTTTGGAACGATCAGACGCACAAGCCAGGAGAGATTTTCAGGGGAAGATTTTTTTAATACTCTGCCTCTATCTGGAAGTGATTCCTCCATCCTCAAAGGGGTGGAGCAGCTCTGGGAGATGCCACAGAGGTCCTGGAGAACGTTCAGAATTGCATCTTCTCAACTTTGAAACCATCTTCATAGCCTCTGAGTTAGCCAGTAATGAGAATTGATGGATTCTAGTCAGAATCCCATTTCTGTATGAATAAGATCTACTTCTGCTCTTCTGCCCAAATTTTGACATTGAAGAGTAGCCAACATTTGACTCTTTTTTTTTTTTTTTTTTTTTTTTTTTTGTGGTACGCAGGCCTCTCACTGTTGTGGCCTCTCCCGTTGCGGAGCACAGGCTCCGGACGCGCAGGCTCAGCGGCCATGGCTCACGGGCCCAGCCGCTCCGCGTCATGTGGGATCCTCCCGGACCGGGGCACGAACCCGTGTCCCCTGCATAGGTAGGCGGACTCTCAACCACTGCGCCACCAGGGAAGCCCTGACTCTCTTTTGAGCCTGAAGTCAGGGCAAACGATACTGTTCCAAACCCCTCTGCAGCGCCCTCCACAGCTCGGCAGAGATTCACAGACATACAAACCAGCGCTGGCTCCATGTAGAGGACGTTGGAGATCCGGACAGCTGCCGGAGAAGTCATACCCAGAACAATTAGTTACCAACAACATGCATTCCAAACAGCGCATCACAGAAAACAGGAACCCCCCCAAGTTTGGTGCACGTAAGAACAGAAGCAGCTGGAAAAACAGAAAAAAAAAAATTGGCAAAGATTCTAACACAAGGTTACATTTTTGCTTGAGACTGAACATTTGTGTCCTCCCCAAATCCATACGTTGAAACCTAATCCCTAAAAGGATGGGATTTGGAGGTGGGGCCTATGGGAGGTGCTCAGGTCATGAGGATTGTGCCCTCATGCATGGAACTCATGCCCTTAGAAAAGGGACCCCAGAGACCCCATGCCTCTTCCACCATGTGAAGACACAGAGAAAAAACAAGAACCAGGAATCAGGCTTTCACCAGCCACTAACCTCCAGAACAATGAGAAATAAATGTCTGTCTATGGAATTTTTGTTATAGCAGCCCAAACAGACTAAGAGAACTTCGAACAGTGAGAAGAAGAAACAGAGAAGCCGCTACAGCTGTTACAGGAAGCCCTACCATGAGAAAAGGACATTCCAAAATGGCATTGGAAGAACACATCAGTGAATTAGATGATGGAAAGCAGGAAAGGATACAAACTGGACCAAACCAAAGATAGTCTCATCACCTCCTTCATGGGAAGGAATCTAAAGGGAAGCATTATACAAGTGAGTTTTTACCATGATAGTCATACTGAAGATACTATGCAGTATATTCAATATGGCTCTCACTTCATAGCTTATGTGCAATCATTCAGAATTAATAAAAATATTTTTTCTTCCTAAACTCCCAGGGTAAAGAATCCCTTCAGGTTTTTTCTAGATAGGTATCTGATAGGTCTAGATAGGTCAACCCTACCGCCAAGTAAAGTCAGGATTCCGGTGCTCAGACTGGAGAGCTCAGATAACCAATGCTCCCTACAGAACTGCACCAGGACCAGGCTTCGTCCCACCTGGGTGTGCTCCAAGCTACCCTTCACATCTACCATCTCCTTTCATGCTCACAATGCTTTTGTCAGGCAAGTAGGGTAGATATTTGACAGGTAAGGAAAATGAGGCCCAGGAAAGCGAGGGTCACAAAGTTGGCAAATGACAATGCTTTATCATTGAAATTGACTCTTGGGTCCTTTTCTCCATCCCCTACTGCCCACCTGGCAAACCTTTCCAGAAAAATGCTGTGAATACTCAGTGTTCAAGGCAACAAGGAAAGATGTGTTTTAGACACTTCTGAGGATGGCTTCACAGTTTCTTTGGGATCTACCCTGAGCCCAGAGGTGGACCCTCAATAGACATATCTAAAACATGAGACCTTGCTGCACCCTGGCCATGGCTGATGGATCCAGGTGGATACCTTTTCCATTCAGAACATATCTCACAAACACATACACACACACCCCAAATTCAGAGAAAGGGAGTTGTTGGAGCTAGATTCTGTTGGGGGAGATTCTCTGAAGCAATTTTTTTTTTTTTTTTTACATCTTTATTAGAGTATAATTGCTTTACAATGGTGTGTTAATTTCTGCTTTATAACAAAGTGAATCAGTTATACATATACGTATGTTCCCATATGTCTTCCCTCTTGCGTCTCCCTCCCTCCCACCCTCCCTATCCCACCCCTCCAGGCGGTCACAAAGCACCGAGCTGATCTCCCTGTGCTATGCAGCTGTCTGAAGCAATTCTTCTTGGATGCTGGTGAAGTACTTCAGTATCCATTCAATTTTTTAATAGAATTTAATTTTTTAAAAAATTTGCCTACTTAATCACTTTCTGCTACCTGCAAAGAACCATAATTAATACAATACAATTTCTGCAATCTCTCCCATTCTGGGTCTTAAACGTGTTTTCACATAACACCTCTTGCTTTTATCCAAATGCAGTTCTCTCTTCATTGATTATCTTCTCTGCATTTCTCTAACAATGGCAAAGTTGGGGTACTTTCCATTTTGGCCACATTTTCCTTAGACTCACCAGCTATTGACCTTCTCAGATGACCAAGAAAACAAATTAGAGGCTGGAGAGAAAAACACACTTAGGCACTTAAGAGGGATGAATGGACTGGCAGAAAGCCAATGGGATTGTGAAATTCCTGTTAAATTAATAAACTCCCTGTCAAATTGCCTCAGTTCCTCTGAAAACTGAGAAGGCCCACCAAAACCAGCTGGTTGATTCACATTGCTGGCTGGGTCACTTCAGTATCCTTAAATCACCTTTCCTTTGAGTAGACATTGCAGTTCACATAATACCAGATCAGCAGGCTGGTAGGTAAAATAACACTCAGAAGAAGAGTATTATGAGCTCTGAGCTTGTGAGTGGAGTTGTACATATCTTAAAAAGCATCGTTTAAACCTTATTCCCTGCCTTTGCTTGAACTAAGGGAGACAAGGATGGACTTTCAGTGGCTCTTCCATTGGATAAGGCTGAGTGCAGTGGCTATAAATTAGAAAATAACAAGTAGAGCTGTGAGGCAGCACTTGCCATGCCCTGGAGATTTCCCACAGCTTTACTGACTGCTGTGCAGGATTATGGGGAAAGCAGATCTGGCCTGGGCTCTAGAGAAGGGGAATGATTTGCGCAAGTGCCTAAAACACTGCACACAGAGCCCTTCTCATCCCTAGGTGGCATCAAGCATGGGTGACCAAGAGGGTATTTTATGAGCCTCCAGAGGCCTTCAGTGTAGCTAAAGGTGCTCTTAATTGGTTTTCTATTCAGAGGCATTAAATTAACTTTACCTAAAAATATTGCTTACTTAGGTCAATGAAGGAAAATTGGATTTAGATTTAGAGACTCAGTACAGCTGCAAAATAAGCTCTAAAACTTTCACGTTTGTGCCATATGGGCGAAGCGAGAGCAAATGACTTTGCAATTCTTGATTTGAGTGTAAGTACTATTGTGTCTGACACCAACTACTTTTTCACTCTTTCAGTTTGATATTGGGGGAAGATAAAAAAGTTAAAGAAACAGAGTCAGACTTGGATTCCTCTAAGCCGTTAGTCACCACAGATGGCTAAGCCACCTCACTGAGATGGAGCCAATAGAGAGCAGCCTTGCTCTCTTAGTCGGATATATTTAGGCACAAAGAAAGAGCACTGAGGAGTGAGTCCTGAGGCTCAGGTCCAAAGCCCAACTTAGACAAGCACTTTCTCCCGAGTGAGACTACAAAGTAGAGGATCTCAAGATTCAGTCATCTCTAAATCTCCTTCCAAGTCTGAATCATGCTTATAAATGGCCAGTTTCTTTATTATTTCTTATTATCCTAAAATTTGGGTAAATTTTATCTCTAAAAGTTCTATGCAAAATCTGAAGATAATAAACTCTTTTTTTAAAATTTTATTGACGTATAGTTGATTTAGTTTTGTGTTCATTTCTGCCGTACAGCAAAGTGATTCAGTTATACGTATATATATTCTTTTTCATATCCATTTCTATTATGGTTTATCACAGGATATCGAATATAGTTCCCTGTGCTATACAGTAGGACCTTGTTGTTTAGCCTTCCTATACATACTAGTTTGCATCTGCTAATCCCAAACTTACAATCAATCCCACCCCTCCCCCTCCCCCTTCCCCTTGGCAACCACAAGTCTGTTCTCTGTATCTGTGAGTCTGTTTCTGTTTCATGGATATGAACATAATAAACTCTTATTTATCTAAAATCTAAGCACCCCAAAATTTCAAAGAGTCAGAATGATCTTTGTGAAAACATATAATGTTCATATTAATGGTTACTACATTGTACAATATCCTAAATGAGCTTCAAAATCATAAAGAAAAGATAAATTTCTGTTCAGTTTGGCTTTAAGAAGTATATTCTAATTCTCTTCCAGGGAAATTCTGAGGAAGTGAGAGACAAATCAGAGTGGCTCAAAAAAGATGAGCATCCTCTATCATTCCGCCAGATTCTCTAAACCTCAGCAGTGCGGCTGTGGCTTGCATTGATTATTTTCCCCCCTTGTAAGTAAATCTCCTTTCATCTGAACTTGCCTCATTTCCATCAGTTATTCTTGGCATCCAGAAAAGAGATAATGGTTTGCGGGTTTTTTTTAATTTGTTTGTTTGTTTGTTTTACTAAAATTAGAAAACTGCCAGGCCAGCAACACGAAGAAGAGAGTCACAGAGGGCTTCATTTCTTTGGATCTTAAAAGGACTGACCCAACTTGGAGGGAAAGTTTCCTTTAATCCAAAATTGTGTTAGAGGAAACTTCTTTTGTTTTATCATAGAGAACTAAGTGCAACCACTGAAGAAGTTTATTCTCTCCCAGAGCGAACACAGTTGCTCAGTAAAGATGCTCAGAGAGCAGCACGAGCCAGCCACCCAGCGGACCTTGGGCACGTGGTGATGTGTGAGATGCTGTCCCCTCTTCAAGGCCGTACCATCTCTCTGGGAGACAGACAAGTCCACCCTGGCAAGCCCCTGGCTCGGGAAAACACCACGTGCCATGGGGCAGCAGAAGGATGGGAAGAGAAGCACCCCTGAGTGCTGTTTGCGTTAGGGGAAAACTTCAGAAGGGGTTGACTTTACCCTTTCTTTTCATTCTTTTTTTAAGGCATTGTATAATAGTGATCAAGACCAGCAGACCGTAGAGCCAGGCAGGCGGGATTCAAATCGCAGTTTAGCCACTTACTAGCTGAGTGACCCTGGGTAAGTTATTGAACCTCTCTGTGCCTCACATTTCCCACGGTCAAAAGGAGATAATGACAATGCCTGTTTCCTAGGGTTGTTGTGAAGATTTAAAGTGCTCAGACCCATGCCTGGTGCGAGCTACTTACAGGTTCCTATTTGCCTTCAATGTTTTAGGTTCTAATGCCTGGCCCATTTAACCTCAATCTAACACTTTCAACGTTCTCACACATAGACGAGAAGGTGAAACTGAGTGGCAAGCTCTCTGAAGAGTCAGCGTGGTTTCCAAGCAACCTGGCCCCCATCTACCATCCCCACCTCCCCGCTCACCGCTCTCCCCAGTGAGCTCCTGTCTGCCCCGTCCTTCTGCCCTTCTTCCCACCTCAATCCCTCACCCACCCAGTGTTCTGGTCGCCTTCTCCTTCCCCCTTGGAGGCTCCCTGATGACATCAGGCTGTGTTCCCTATCTCAGTGCTGCTCCTCAGGACACTCTATTCCTTTTAGGGTCCTGCTTTGCATACTACTCAGTATTATAGTTAGTATTTTAATACTTCTTTTAATCTCCTAGTCTTACTAGATTGTAAATTCCTTAAAGGCAAGGCCATGTCTTACTCATATTGGTATGAGTTGCGAGCACAATGGCTTTCAAGCAGTTGTTCCTGAATTTGTTGCATACATAAATGTATGACGTAAAAACAAATAAACAAAACCCATAAAAAACATAGCCAAGTAGAGGGCAGCTTCTGAAGTCAGACAGACTTCAGTTCTGGCTCTGTCAATACTGGCTGTGGGACCTTGTGCAGTAATTCTATCTGTTCCTAATCTCCCCATCAATAAAGAGGAAATCACAGGACCTCCCTTACAGCGTTGTTGGAGGATTAAATGAGACAATGTGTATAAAGGACCTAGAAGGGCACCTGGCATTTAGTAAGAGTTCAATGACTGTTAGCCATAGTTGCAATTGTCTTGTTACCTCCCTCTTTATTATAACTAATCTGGGGTAATTTTGTTTACGGGAAAACATCCCTCCACTTACCAATGACCTCTAAGGAGAAAAATGTATTCTAATGCAATACAGCTATTAAGGGTAACAACTATGAACCTGAGTTAATAAAAAAAAAAATTCTAAATATGCTAAGCGTATCTGCTTAAGAATTCCAGGAAGTAAGTTTAGTATTTTAGGAACCTGTCCATCAAACAAACATTTTCAAATGTCAGCACTTCAGAAGAGTTCCCATCTATAAGTCATTTTGTCCCTAGCCATATAATAATA
The DNA here is from genome assembly GCF_003031525.2 of Neophocaena asiaeorientalis asiaeorientalis. Lineage (NCBI taxonomy): Eukaryota > Metazoa > Chordata > Mammalia > Artiodactyla > Phocoenidae > Neophocaena > Neophocaena asiaeorientalis. The sequence continues at coordinate 14,818,008 of NW_020185339.1, forward strand.
CGATCTATACTTCACCTGTCTGAAGGCTTTGTAAAGGTCACTTGGTGGCAGGTTCTATTTTCCCTTAGTATAGCTAGGGGGAAACAAGGCATAGAGAAACATTTGGCTCCAAGATAATAGAATTAGTGGCAAAGCTTATCCAGAAAATCTATTCATTCCCAAGCCCTTGTCCTAATACCAAATGCAGAAGCAAATCTCATTGAGTTGTTCTTTTAAGTATAACTTTTAGTAAAAGGGCATATCATTAAACTGAACCTTCAAAAATCCCAATCTCCAGTGAAGATGATGTGATTGAAATATATAGCATTCTGGTGGTCTTGCCTGTTGATAATAAAAACTTCAAGTATCAACTGGGACCCAGGCAGGAGATAGAAACGAGTTATTTTAACAGAGAGAAGATAATATAAAAAGTTGTTAACTAGCTATCAAAAACCTTAAAAGGAAAAGAGAAGGCTATCATGGAGGTAGCAGCGGCAGGAAGCGGCTACCAACACTAGACCTAGAGGAAAAAAGGGAAGATGTTGGAATTATTAAAACTTAGAAGCTTGGAGGTAGGGTGCCATGGAGATGAGACTCAGATGCTTAGAAGGGGCATTATACCCATTATCTTGTAATAACAGATAATGCAATGTATCTGCCAAAATACTGAATCACTCTGCTGTACACCTGAAACTAACACAACACTGTAAGTCAACTATACCCCAATACAAAAAAGGAGGGGCAGCTATTTGGCTGGTACTGGTTTCCCTGAGCTTGGAGGGAAGGCTCCATGGGCCTGGGACCCAGACCCCTAAAGAAATGGCATCAACCAGCTGCTGCTAACTTCTTGGAGGGGTGTGAGGGGTCTGATTCTGAGTATTACAAACACTGCTGCCTGGATTCAACTACTAATCCAGGAATGAAATGTGACTGTAGGATGACGGCTTTGCTAGGGTGACACAAGGACAGGAACCAAAAGGAAAGAAGGAAGTCCCCTTACTAAACCCTCCTCCCATCTTCTCGTCTTTGGCACGTGCAGTCCACAGAGCTGAACCAGAAAGCAGCTGGCGAAGCAAAAAAAAATGCTTTGCAAAGGCAAGCCTGGTTGATGTCACAACGTAGTGAAGAAAAAGGCGGGTTGGGGACTGAGAAACTTAACTGGCACATGTGCCTAGAGGAGGGGACATTTTCAAATATTTTGCTTCACTTTATCGTAATTTGTACCCAATAAGTGATCTGCCTCGTATATTTTGCTTGGCTCCTGTTTGCAAACTTCCAATCGTAACTGAGGTAAGAAAATTGTCTTACCAATCCAAACGTTTGTTTTTATTAGGCTTTTAGATTAAAATTAGAGGTTTTTTGAGAAAGCACAACAGCAGATTTTTCTACCCTGAAGCCCTAAAAAATTATGATTTATCCACTATACTTATTTTCATAAATGCTGTTTATCGTCAAGAAAATATATATGAATCTGTAATTGTGAAAGACGATTGAAAGATAACACTGTGAACCTAATAGACTCTGTAATGTATCAGTAAGTAACTATAATGAATAACTTTAGTACTGGGAATTGCTAATGGAATGCACATATCACTGGACAATGCTCAGTGTTTTTGTTGTTGTTGGCTTCGTTTCAATTGTTACAAAGAATGAATTGTCCAAGACATCTAATCCCTAACCCAGCCTGTTAAAACTTGATTTCATTTTGCTCAAAAGTAACTAAGAGGGCTTCCCTGGTGGCGTAGTGGTTGAGAGTCCGCCTGCCGATGCAGGGGACACGGGTTCGTTCCCTGGTCCGGGAAGATCCCACATGCTGCGGAGCGGCTGGGCCAGTGAACCATGGCCGCTGAGCCTGCGCGTCTGGAGCCTGTGCTCCACAACGGGAGAGGCCACAGCAGTGAGAGGCCTGCGTACCGCAAAAAAAAAAAAAAAAGTAACTAAGAAGTTGCATTCAGATTCAATGGAGACCAATACTGAGATATTTAGCCAAAGAATATACTCCTATTCATATAGGAGTACTATCAATTCAAGAAGCATTCTTAGGATGGCTTAAATAATACATATCTGTCACTAAATATAACTTTGTAGATTAAGGTTAAAACAAGGTCTGTAATTCAAGGAGCCAATAGTTTAATTGAAAAGATGCTCCTAACACATCGAAAAGGGTCTGAGTCTGAGACAGGTAGCTGGTCGCCTCCTGGCAGTGGGGCATCTGGAAGCCCAGCTAAGCACATTTCCCAGCCTCCCTTGCAGCAATCTGTAGTGATAAATTTCTTTCTGGTGGACCCTGACAGAGTTGGGATGCTTGGGTCATACAATATCCCACACTTGCCCCTCCATGTTTCTCCCCTTGCCTTGGGATACAATGGCAAAGACTGACTAGAGTGACATCGAAGGCCATGTACTGAGGACAGCAGAGCCACATCATCCTGAGTTTCTAAATGACTGTACAGAGCAGAGAGGATCCCCTCCCACCTCCCCCAATCCACAACCTAGAACTACTTCCTTGGACTATAATAGGAGAAATGAACCTCCACTACAGGGAATTCCCTGGCGGTCCAGTGGTTAAGACTCCACGCTTCCACTGCAGGGGCCATGGGTTCAATCCCTGGTCAGGGAACTAAGATCCCACGTGCCGTGCGTTGCGGCCAAAAAATAAAAACTTTTAAAAATTAAACAAACAAAAAAACCCCTCTACTACATTTAAGCTAATATACTTTGGGTCTATTTGTTACAGGATTTGCAGTAGTCAGGTTAGAGTTCCTAGAAGAAATAAAACCTAATCTGGGTTTTAATTAATAACAGCCACAATTAATTTAGAATCTTTTCATGCCAGGGACTATGTCAAGAACTGACATGTATTATCTAGGTGTCACAACAGCCCTTCACATCATGTGTTATTAAACCTTACTTTGCCAACGAAGACACTGAAGGTCAGAGCAGTTGGGTAATTTTCCCCTAAGTCGTACAACAATAATGAACGTTAGGGCTATAATTTTTTTTTTTTACTTTTATTTATTTTTTTTGCTGTACGCGGACCTCTCACCGCTGTGGCCCCTCCCGTCGCGGAGCACAGGCCCCGGACGCGCAGGCCCAGCGGCCATGGCTCACGGGCCCAGCCGCTCCGCGGCATGCGGGATCCTCCCGGACCGGGGCACGAACCCGCGTCCCCTGCATCGGCAGGCGGACTCTCAACCACTGCGCCACCAGGGAAGCCCAGGGCTATAATTTGAATGCAGGTATTTCTGCCTCCAAAGCCCTTGCAGGTGGGTTGGGAGATAGTATAAGGAAAGGCATGGAGGGATGTATTATCATGACAGGTGTGGGCTGGGAGTGACAATGGCTATGACTTTTCCTTCCCAGTAATACTCTTGTAGAAAAAGGAATCCACCTTGCTCTCCCTTTCCTCAAACCAGCCTTGACTCCTGAAATCTAATCTGTGCTGCTCTCTTCTCCGTCAGTGCTACAGCAATGGGAAAGCCCAGAATAAATTATCAAAGTATTCAGAGATGATAAAGAAACCAAAACCCAGCTCTCACTCACATCACCCACACTCCCAAACAGGAGCCCAGTCCATCTGAGAGATGATTGAATAGATACCAGAAGACAATAAAATGGGTGACCCTTCCTATGCTGAAGAAGGCCCAGGAGGATTGGAAGGGTGAGGGGACAGGGATCTTGGCCACAGAACAGAAGAAGCCTAATCAAAGGCAAATACACATTGTTCAAGATTGCCAACCATTTGCATAGATAATCAAGAGTGTAATGACTGTAAGTCATTTGTTTTTGGCATTCGGATGGCCCTACAGGAATCCAAAGCAAATAAACAAATTAGGCCTGGGGATATCTAAATAAAACCACATCTACTAGGCCTTGGGAAACCATGCAGAGCTTTGAATAGAGGAGGTGGACATCAGTGGTGTGGCAGGGGGAGGTATGGATAACACTGTCTTTGACCTGACATGTTTAAAGTCTTAGAACTGGTCTTTTTAGTTTTAATGGAGAACATTTATAAGTCATTTATATTGCAGACGGTTCAGTGGCTCAGATTGACATGCAAAAGTTAAATAGAGCCTTCTGCTCAGCCTGCTGTTCTCTAAGACATCCCCATGCTCCATCCTCCTGAAGCCCTTCCCAGAAGCATGCAGTTCTCCCTAACCAGTAGTGACAGCCAGTGACCAAAAAGGTTAAGGCCACTCAGACTGAGAGCATCAAACGCGTTCACTACAGAAGCACTTAGGATATCCACAACAGAAACTGTGGATATCCTGGCGCTATCTGCCCAAAATCCTTGCCCTCTGCCTTCCGGGCACATGGTACGGCATGTCACATCCTGGCCTCTAGGTGGTCAAGTGCGGCCATGTAACTAATTCAGGCCAATGAGTTAGGAGCAGAAGAGACAATACCACTTCCATCCTGGAGCATTTAACTGCTGGTGCAAGACCCTCCAGAATTATCTTTCCTTCTGCCACAGTAACTGACAGAGTTTGAAATAATGGCTGCTCCCCGAGGGCCACGTAGCCTGAGCAAGGAATGAATCATTGTTATTTGAAGCCACTGGGATTTTGCAGTTATTTGTTAGATTAACCTCGCCCTTCCTGACTGATAACAATAATTAGCTATCATTGAGTGTTCTATTCTGAACACTTCATACATCCTCATTTAATTCTACAAACAGTCCTTTGAGATGGCTAGTATTGTCTCCTCGTGGTGCAGATGAAGATATGGAGGTAGAGAGAAGTTACATCAATTGCATAAAATGGTGTAACTAATGCAAAAGGTAGAACTAGATGCAGGTACAGGAAGTCTGTCTCCAGGGCCTGAGATCTAACCACTGAGCTATGGCACGTCTTGACCATACATTTTAATATGATCGCTGTAACAAGCTTTAATAAAATTGCTCATCCTCAAAAACATACACTTTGCAAACTGCAGTAAAAACATACTGTGGTATCAAAGTCACCATATGCTATCCTCAAGTTTAACTCTTGTTTGCAGTTAATTGCAATTATTTTATAAGGTGGGAAAAAAATTGGCATTTGAAATAACTGCACCCCAGATGCTACTACTTGAATTGCCAAGTTGCATGACAAAAAAGTAATAGCACACCCATGAAATAAATAACATCTAATCATGGAGGCTGCACTTACTGCAAGCTCTGGGCCTACACCCTTGAACCTGGTCTCCCTGAGTTGGAGTCATACCTTAAAAGAAAAACAGGAACTGGAAACTTTATCTATTTAGCATGTTTCATTTTAGATTTAAACAGATCTTACTCCCTTTTCCCTGATAATTATATATAATTAAAAAGCACCAAGGAATGTGCATAAAAGCACAATGAAGTAATAATCATGTGAATGGTGGCTTATTTTAACTCACCCCTGCGGGGAAGTTGCTTTTATTTAGATTAATTTGATGAAGGACTGATGCAAACATGACAGTGAGACAGAAGGGAACATGTTCTTTCAAACTGCTTGGCTCAGAAAACACAATTAATGAAACACATCTAATAGCATCAGTGTTTCAGAAGGCATTATTACCGAGTACATTTTAAAGGTCATGCTCCTAGGGAACAGCTTTCTCTTTGTGGGGACCCATCCTATTTTTCAGAACCTTACCTGAGATCAGACTGACGCAGATCACTGCTAAAGCAAGACCTCTCTGAGTAGCTACAACAGTTGGGAGTTGTGTTCAGGCATCATCTTAGTATCATGCTGCCCTCCCCTCGTGTATTCTCCAGAACAAAGGCAAGAAATGCCGACCAACAGCTAAGTCTTTCACTTGTTTAAAAGCAATCAATTGGGCATTACTGCATTAAGACACTGAGCTGAAATTAGAGCAATGCAAATCAAAACTACAACGAGGTACTACCTCACTCTGGTAAGGATGGCCATCAGTAAAAAGTCTACAAATAACAAATGCTGGAGAGGGTGTGGAGAAAAGGGAACCCTCCTATACTGTTGGTGGGAATGTAAATTGGTGCAGCCACTATGGAGAACAGTATGGAGGTTCCTTAAAAAACTAAATATGATCCAGCAATCCCACTCCTGGGCATATATCTGGAAAAAAACATAATTCAAAAAGATACATGCACCCCAGTGTTCATAGCAGCACTCTTTACAATAGCCAAGACATGGAAATAACCTAAATGTCCATCAACAGGTGGATGGATAAAGAAGATGTTGTGCATATACACAATGGAATACTACTCAGCCATAAAAAGAACAAAATACGGCCTTTTGCAGCAATGTGGATGGACCTCGAGATTATCATACTAAGTGAAATAAGTCAGAAAGAGAAAGACAAATACCATATGATATCACTTATATGTGGAATCTAAAATATGACACAAATGAACCTACCTACGAAACAGAAACAGACTCACAGACATAGAGAAGAGACTTGTGCTTGCCAAAGGGGAGGGGAGAGGGACAGATTGGGAGTCTGGGGTTAGCAGAGGCAAACTACTATATATAGAATGGATAAACAACAAGGTCCTACTGTATAGCACAGGGAACTATGTTTAATATCCTGTGATAAACCAGAATGGAAAAGAATATAAAAAAGAATGTACGTGTATGTATAACTGAATCACTTTGCTGTACAGCAGTAATTAACACATTGTAAATCAGCTATACTTCAGTTTTTAAAAAGACACTGAACTGAGTACTACAGCGTGCAAAGCATAAGGACATGAACATGTGCTGGGAGCTTACTCTATGTCAAATAGTACCTCATTTAATCCTCACAATAACGCTATGAGATCACGACCATTATGATCACTATGTTTACATCAGGTAGGAAATAAGCCTTGTGTTAACACATATAGAATGCTATATCGTGATTTACGTGTTAAGAAGAAGCATGGAAGGAGGGTTGGAAGGGCCAGGGCTACATAGCAATTTTACATAGGGTGGTTAGGGAATGTCACGAAAGTGACATTTGAGTAAAGACCTAAAGGAAGTGAGGGGAAAGCCGCAGAACTCTGTGGGGGAAGGCACTCTGGGCAGAGAGAAGAGCAAGCACGAAGGACGTGAGATGGGGAATGTTGAAGGGCCGGCAAGGAGGCGTGTGTGGAAGTAGGGGGAGATTTGTCAGAGGGGAGGGAACCAAAGCATGGCAGGTCGTGGAGGTAACTGAGAGACTACGGACTTTAAGTGACAGGGGAAGACCTTGGAGTGTTTTGGGTGAAGGAGGGTCAGGATCTGACCACAACAGAATCACTCCAGCTGCTGTGCTGAGAATAGACCAAAGGGCAGTAAAGAAGAAACAGGAGGCTAGTTAAGAGGCTACTGCAATTAACCAGGCAAAAGGGGACAGTGGTCTGGCCCAGGGTGGCAACGGTGGAATGTAAAAAAAAGGCCAGATTCTGGATACACTATATTTTTAAAGTAGAAACAACAGGATTTGTGACAGATCAGATGGGGCACGTCAGAAAGAGTGGGGTCAGGGATGGCCCCAGGTCTTTGGCCTGGCAGTCTAGAAGCATGGGGTGGTCTTTTACTAAAGTGGGCAAGGCTGAGAGGAGCAACTTTGGAAGCCCCAGTTTGGGGCAGTTAAGTTTGAAATACCCAGGAGACAACCAAATGGAGATGTCAGAGAGACTCATAGGCCTTGAGCTAAAGAGACAGAACAGAGCTGGAAATAGACAATGAACAGCATTAGCATTAACATGGTACTTGAAGTCAAGGGAATGGAATGGGGCCACCAGGGGAGTGAGTGTAGAGGAAAGAAGATGCCCAGAGGCTGAGGCCTGGGTCGTGCCAGTGTTTCACTGTTGCAGGATGAAGAGGAGCCAACAAAGGGGATTTGAGAGCGGGCACAGAGGCAGGAAGAAAAGCACGGAGTCCAGAACAGCGACCTGTGAGTCAACCACGCCAGAGGAAATAACTTATTCCAGCTCTCTCTCCTTCAGCGGTGCTTTGAAATAAAATAAGAGGATAAACGGGAAATCCTTTTAAAAAGTTGTAAAGCCTTCTATGTATCTAAGATTCTTAAGAACTTTCCAAGTGTGCATGCAAACTAAGTATATTGATTTTAAAAACTAAGTGCACACATTTATGATACTGATTTAAAGTGTATCAATTTAAACAAGTCAATCAACCAAAGTACATGAGGTAAAGCTCCGGAAATAACAATACATTTCAAAATACTCAAGTTATAAAACCCATCAGGATTTTTAAATGTTGCTGTCATCCTGCAGCCGTTCGATCAATCTTTCAGTGGCTGTGGCAGCTGAAAGAGAAAGATATTTGCTTCTTATGGTATCGGTGTCACGCCGGGATTTAACCTCCTGTTTCTCTACCAGAGGCTACAGAGCTATCCTTAGAGAGTCAGGAACCAAGAATGAGGCTGTGTCCCCATTATCCCAAAGACGGTGACATTCTAAACCTAGTGACTCTGAACCTTGTATGCTATCTGTCATACATTTAAAACCTATTTTTAGGATCATGATATTTGTGTTTATTGGACTTAGAGCTTACAACGAACACATGAATCTTTAAATAATGGTGATGACAGATGCCCATTCACTTCTTCAGCAAAACGTTAGAGAGGCAGCACAAGGCAGTTGTTTTAGAGCACGTGCTCTGCAGTCAGACTGCCCAAGTTCAGATCCTACCTGAGGATCTATAAAATAGAGACAAGCGTAGGACCTACCTCACTGGCCTGTTGTGAGGATTCAATGAGTTAATATTCATAAAGCTTTCAAGATGGTGTCTGGTACATGGTCAGTGCTACGTGAGGGCTCATTCCATATTTGGAAATACCTCACACATGTCCCCTGTGTGCTCGATATTGTCATAAGCGCTGGGGATACTATGGAAAATTAGACAAGATCCATCCATGGGTGGTGGGGAAAAACAAACAAGGAAACAGATCAGTGGGCTAATTATAGAGTGTGTGAAGTATTAAACAAAGACATGTGACAGAGAGTGGCTAGGAGTGGAGGGAAGTGAGGAAAGGCCTCTTGGAGAAGGCAAAATTGAACTAAGGCCTGTGCACTAAAAAAGTACCAAGCATGTGAGGATTCCCAGCGGAGAAAACCACTTAAAGCAAAGAGATACAGCCACTAAGACCAAACAGCCAACTTGATCTCAGAAAATAAACCATCTGATTTAACGTGGGGAAGGCATGTGAGTCAGACATGCAAATTAAGCCACTCAGAAATCAGGCAGGGAACATATCCACAGGGGAATCATTCACACCCATGGGCAAAGTTTCAGAATGTATCCATGAAGTATTGATAAAGCTTGGTACTAGAACTTAAGGATACATTTGAATTCTAATGTGATTGACCTGCAGATTTTTGCCACAGGATTTAGGAGTAGGCTTCCTCCTTTCACCCACCCATTCTCCCCTCACTAATGTGTTAATATGACTATTTTCATATATGCTTCGAACCAAGGCAGGACAAGGGACAGGTAACTTTCTCCCCTGTATGAAATGGCCTTCCTGTATGTCTTATTTTGCCCATCTAAATCTGCTTCAAGTCCTTTATTTCAATTGCTGAAGAAATGGCATGAATTTAGGCAAAAGGATTACCTGGTCCATCCTCTCCTGTCTGAGGCTGTCCTCAAGTGCTAAGTTAATAACCACCTAGAATCAGGCAGCTAAGGAAGGCTTTCCACCTTCTGCTTGCACAGCCTGATGGATGAGCTTTTGCCTTTCTGCCATCTCCAGTCCTTTACTTTGTTTTGCTCTTGACAGCTACAGACCTCGCAGAGAAGCCAGACAGGTTTAGAAACCAGTTTGGTCCCAGCAGACCTGCACAGTGGGAACTCACCTCTACACACACAGATCTGGGGCAGTGCCTGCCTGGGTACTAGGAAGTCAGCCCAGGTTCCCAGAGAGCCCTAAGACATCCAGTCTAAACAGATACATCAGTCTGCTCACTGAGAGAAGAAAGCTGGCTCTCCCAATATAATTACAAGGCGGCTGATTTATTATTCTGAACTGTGGTGCACGGCAGGGGTAGTGTTATTTGTGCCAGTTTTTGATATTGGGCCAAAAGATAAAATACCTAGTTAGTCTGATTGGTTCCAAGAATCCATTTGCACAGAGTTCCTGCATATGCCAATGTGTGTTCAGGGATTATGCATGTGGCTTAGTCTCTTTGGCAAAGCCCTTCCAAGAAGGAAATTACAAGTCTCCATATATTCAGAACCATTTAATAGCTGGCAAGCTACTGCCAACCACCAAGGCTACTGCCAAATCTCCTGAAGTATCTTAAAGGGTCCATCCTCGTCAGGTTAGTTTTAGAGCTAAATAAATATACCACAAATGACACACGCTACATTTTCTCTAAAAGAAAAAAACAAAACAATTATTTATCTCTAGCCCTGGTCCCTGGCAGTATAAACAGGCTAAAACCCCGGATGGGAAAATAATACTTTATAAAGGACCACGGACAGGCATGTCCAGGGAATGGTCCACGGAATGACAGAGACAGAGAATGGAGGTTAGAATTATCGTGCGTCCACCCGACAGCTTCGTATCCTTCAGCAAGTTTTATAACCCCTGCAAACCTCAGTGACCTCATCTGTGAAATGGGAATTAAATGTTACGGTGAGTGAGTGGTTCTAGGTAAGTCACCTGGCACAGGAGAGGCACTCAATAAACCAATGTTTCTCAAAGTGTCAGGGTCTGATGATGAATCTTTTGGATTTGGCATTCTCCATGAAACATTTTTACATTGTGTTTACCTTTCAATCATAATTTGAAATTAATATAGCCATATTCTAGGTTAGCTGAAAGACCCATCTGGATTCAGTTTTAGGCCTCAACTTGGAATCTGCGTTTACAGTTACACTGGCAACAAGTGGTATTACTTGAACTGGCAGGAGCTCGAGAGGACAGGAGAAAATTAGAGTTGATATAAAGGAAGCATCCATGCCAAGTGAAGGCCCTTGACGCCTGTGGGCTGTGTGCATTAAATTCCTAAGAGTTCAGAACAGAGAGAAGTGGTGGGACAACAAAGTGATCCCGTAGCCCTGGTCCCATAGGCACCAAGAGGTCATGATGCTTGTATCACAGCAGTGAACAACCAAACTCACAAAACAATGTTTGTCATGTTTAATTAACATTGTTGTTTCGAAATTTATTGCTTTTGTAGTTTTGTTTCTAACATATAAAATTGTTTCGATTTCATGGTTGTTTGCAAGCAGTAAAGAAGTTTATCCCTGGTTAGTAGAAATAAAAGCAATTCTTAGCCACAGTGGATGTTGAGGCAAATTTTTCCCCCATAGAATGTGTTCATAGAGTATTCAATTTTCAGAAACCCAGTAATAACAGGCCACTGTTAGTATAATTATTATGAATGAAATAAAGAACTTGTTGCAAGGAATAAACAGCCTTATGTTAGGTGAAAAAGTAGATATTATGATCAACATTGTGTTTAAAAAATGATGTCCAGGAAAAACAACAACATAAAGGAATATTGTAAATAATAAATGTAACATTTAGGTGATAAAATTATGAGTGATTTTTTTCTATTTTAAAACATTCTAATTTGTCCTTAAGAGACATGAATTTCATCATTTTAAAACACATATCTCAAAGGTAAGCAGCTCCTACAGGGTGAGAACAAAACTTGCAGCAAATTCAGGCTGACTCCAGACCATCCACCGAAGGGCAGGGGACCCCTCCCTTCCCAGCACTTACATCCCAAGCCCCCAGTCCCTGGTTTCAATAGATTCCTGCAATTTGTGCTTCAGATCCCTAAATACCCACCTGGTAGCTCCAACAGATGTGACTTACAGGGCAAGTCTCTCTCTTAAAACACCTTTCCGGGAACTCTAATTCTCCATAGCACCGGTGCGTTGCAGGAACCATCTGTGCAGCAGTGAAGGTAGTCACCATGCCCTGCCATCTTTTCCCTTGGCACGTCTCCCCGGGCCCACCCCTGGCAAAATGGGGAAGTAGGCTTCTGATGGCTCTCTTGTCTAGCACCCCTTTTGGCCACCTCTGCCTTCTTGCTGGCATTCTTCCCCAGCCTTAGTCATTGCGCCACACCCATACCAGACCTTCCTTGGCTGGGTTTCCAGTGTTGTCTGCCCATTCCTCCTTAACACTTGCCTTGGATAATGTGGTGGGAATGCCTGCCTATGCCAGCTGCACTGGCAGTGCCTAAGGCTAGTCAGATTGCAATACACACACATATGTATATGTATATTAAATACATATCTATCCATATACATATTTAATACCCAGGCTACCCCAGAGCACATAAATTAGTATCTTTGGAGGTCGGCCCTGGCTTTGGAAATTCTAATGTCCAGCCAAGTTTGAGAACCATCAGATCAACAGCCCAAAGCTGAGGCAATATCCCAAAGGTCTGAGAACACACACTCTGAAACCAGCTGCCTGAAATTGAGTTGTGGCTCCACCACAAACCTGCTAGCTGTATAAACTTGAGCAATTTAATTTACCCCTTTCTCTCTTCATTTCCTTATTTGTAAAGTGGAGAGAACACTGATAAGGGTTTCTGCCTCATAGGGTGGAAGCAAGGATTAAGTCCCATAACCCCTATGGAGCACTTAAGGTGGCCTAGCATACAGTAAGTGCTTCATTCAGGCTGCTTCTTATTGACAACAATCATTACTCATCATCTCCTAATCACCTAGCTCAGGGGCGCCCAGCGTGGCAGCTTCAGGAATAAAGGAACAGAAGCTTTTCTCTCTGGCAGAGCTGGATGTGCTCTGTAGGTCAGCAGGCTGGAGAAAGGGTTTGTGATGCCCTCCTCTTCCTCTGAAAGGAGAGCTCCTGTCCTGAACAGACCTTTGCTGGTCCTCAGTCCCCATCAGGGGCTGCGGCCAAGGATGCCAGTGGGTCATGTTCATCAGTCACCCTTGTCTGGTCCCCTCCGAAGAGTCCCCAACAGAACTCTAAGAAGTGCCTGATGGGTGCTTTTCATGTGATTAGGAAACCGATTTCTGCAGCCATCTCACAGGTGAACCTGATTTTCTTTCTTTTTTTTTTAAATTGAAGTATAGTTGATTTACAATATTATGTTAGTTTCTGGTATACAGCCATTTATACATATATATACATGTTCTTTTTCCTATTATCTTCCATTATGGTTTATTACGGTAGGACTTAGTTATTTATCCATTTTAAATATAGTAGTTTGTGTCTGCTAATCCCAAACTCCTAGTTTATCCCTCCCCCTCTTTCCCCTTTGGTAACCATAAGTTTGTTTTCTATGTCTATGAGTCTGTTTCATAAATAAGTTCATGTGTGTCATATTTTAGATTTCACATATAAGGGACCTAATTTTCAAGGGGCCACTGAAGCCTTTGGCAACCCTCCCTGCACCCCAGACTTGGGGGATCCCGGGTGTGGGGTGCCCATGTCCGGTTGGGGTCAATTCCCCCACTTCACCAAACCCAGTTCACCAACCTTTGCGTTAGAATAAACACCCTCCCGCTCTGTGTGCTGCACACCTGTGAGTGTTTGTTTTTAGCTGACAGTGTTGGTTTAGCATTAGGCCCATCAGGGGATGTGGTTACAGGGCTACGATAAGGCTCCAAGCCACTCTGTACACAGGAGGAAAATGCCAAGTTCGGTAGTGAACACTGAACAACCTCGGGCTCTGGCTTAAAAATATCTTTACCAAAATTATGAAAGCACCACAAAAACAAAACACAGCACCAACCGTCCCTCTTCCCCAGGGCGATTTTCCTTCTCCAGCCTCCTCCACCCCGGAAAGCAGCGTGGGTGTTGGAATTGGCACTTAACTCAGGTGGGAGTCCTGTGTTCTAATAGTACTTTCACCTCGCCTGTGTGGGCAGTTTTCGCCTCTCCGTGCCTCAGTTTCCCCAGCAATGAAGAGAAGGGTTTGAATGCTCTGATCTCTACTATTCCTTCCAATGCCCCATCTCCTTAGCTGTCGTGTTGGTGAATCCATGGGGCCACGGATGCATGAGGCATTCGGTCACTGAGCACAAATATGCATCAGGCAGTGTGGGAAAGAGGAAAGAAACCAGAGCATCCTGGGAGTAAGTGTGTAAACAAACAGGCAGGACCCAGGGTTTTGTAAACACATGCTGGCAACAACATACGTTGAGGGGAAAGACGATTTTTGCAAACCGGGATCAGAAGGTGACTCAAATTGAGGGTTGAGTAATGGTTAGGTGCTCGCCAACGTGGGACAAGTTGTGAAGGGCCCTGTCACAGGCAAAACTTCAGTCAAGGCTGAGCTGCAGCAGAGATTGGTGGGCTGGGGAATTGCAAGCCCGTCAGAGTCAGAGACCTAGATTGTGAGGGTGTGTGTGTGTGTGTGTGTGTGTGTGTGTGTCTGCGTGTGTGTATGTGAGGGGGGATGGGATGGAGAGACTAGGAGAGATGAAAGCTGTTGGATAACAGAAGAGAGGAAAAGTGAGTAGGGGCCACATGAAAGATGTATGATATAAAGGAGTTTAGAGTTTAACCTATAAACACAGAGGAGCCAATCACAACCAGTTGTAAGCACAACCCAACCAAATCTGAGCCAATGAAAACTTCATGCAAAATAGTTATATATGCAAATGCTTAAGAGATTAGAATAGGTGCTTTGTTTCATTGGCCACATGTTTTTCTCATTTTTAAAATATTTATTTATTTATTTTTGGCTGTGCTGGGTCTCCGTTGCTGCGCGTGGGCTTTCTCTAGTTGCGGTGAGCAGGAGCTACTCTTTGCTGTGGTGCGCGGGCTTCTCATTGCGGTGGCTTCTCTTGCTGCGGAGCATGGGCTGTAGAGTGCATGCTTCAGTAATTGTGGCACATGGGCTCAGTAGTTGTGGCGCACGGGCTTAGTTGCTCCGCGGCATGTGGGATCTTCCTGGACCAGGGCTTGAACCGGTGTCTCCTGCATCGGCAGGCAGATTCTTAACCACTGCACCACCAGGGAAGCCCCCGGTTTTGTTTCTTGTTGTTTTTGTTTTTTTTACAGTTAGATAACAAATGTGCAAGCAGTGGTATAATCCTGTTTCCTTGCGTGCTTCTTAAATGACAGTACTTGAGGCTTCAGGACTTAAGTTTACAAGTGGTTGGCTTTAATTTGCAGCCTTCTTAATGCCCCTTCCATTTAGAGGATGCAGATTGAGAAACTATCACTTCCTAAAAGCTTTCGAGATTAATTCCATTGTGCTCTTACCACTCCCCGACTGTCCTGTCTCCCTCTATCATGCATTTTTCTTCTTTTGTGTGTACCTTGATTATCATCTGGCAAGCGGAGATTATACCATGAATATTTTATAAGCCCATAGTGCCTGCGCAGAAGAGGCTATTAATAGCTGAATGACTTAAAGGAATATTCCCACACACCTAGCACAGGCCTGGCATGGAGCAGGTACATAATTAGAAGAAAGCACATAGGCTACAGGAGTCAGAAAGAGCAGGAGTTTAGGCCTGGCTAGGTCCCTTGATCATTAGAGATCCTGAGCAAGTCATTTCACTCTGAGCCTCAATTTCTTCATCTGTAAAATGGAGTTAATAATATTGTTAAAGGATTTTTTTAAAGATAAAATTATACCTCTCGTCCAGATATGAAAGGTACACATGCTAAAGATTTTCTTTAACAGATAAATGTTAAATTGGTTCAAAGGAGAAATAAAAGAAGCATGGATATTTATGGTGCAAATGAACATTGAAATAAGTTTACAAACAGATAGAAACTGGCTTTTTCTAATGGGAGAGGGAGGAGTGAGTGGAGAAGCCAATTTTGTTCTATCCAACCAGTACATATTTGTATACCTATAGACAAGAATCATTTGCATTGCTATCTGTTATCGATAACTACAGAGTAGCAAAATAGCTTAAAGGCAATGCAAGGCTCAGAGCCCCCCCTCTTAGAATCAGAATGAGATAACTTGAAAGAGTGTGCACGGAACAATGCATGGTTTTCCGCTGAAGCAGGAACTTTTCTCTATAACACCTAGTTGGCATCCTCTTGTTGCCAAGAGGTTTAGATCTCACGAATGTGGAGCACCTTGCGTAGTTCTGAGAATATACCAGTTTCCCAGCAAGTGATAACTGGTTTTATTATTATTAATATAAGCTTTGAAAGGAAATTGCTTCTTGGGTAAGTTGTTGCTCATCCAACCAGAATCTGTATTCTTTCATCACTATTATCTAACGGCATCCCGTAGAGTGCTGGGCACTGGCTTGCTACTTGGTAGATTTTTGAATGAGAAATTTATATGAAGGGTGACACGCTGATGAACTGTGAAATGGAGTTTTTAAACAATTGAAGATTAACCTTCTGAGTTAGGAGAGATGGCAAGGGAATCTAAATGACTGCTGCAATCGTGTTCTCTTTCTGAAAGGCAGTGCACCTTGAGCCCTATTCGTATAAAGTGACGGTGGTTGAACACTACTGTGCTGCGACCCCTTCCCACTGGAGGCCAGTGTGAGTTATACTGAAAACGAGTGTTTGCTTTACCCTGGCTCTAAGTCCTTGTTCAAGCACAGCTCTCACTGATGCCAGCTGGATTTTCCACTGTGCCTGCTATGACATTCCAGTTGCATTTTCTTCAAAGAACCCAAACCAAATTATGATGGCACCATTGTCACTGGCACTTGAATTCTTGTGGGAAACAGACTAAGACACACTCTGTGTCCTGAACTCACCCCCTTTTAAATGATATGGAAGCAAAGAGAGAAGGGGAGCTCGGTAAGGAGTTTGTATGCACGCGTGTGCACATGTATGTGATTAAATAGTAGTAACAGAACCAGCCACCCCAAATGTAAAATGATGCTCTTTGCATAAAGCTGAGGTAACTTTTTGGTGGTAAAGAGGGACGTGGGATGGGATAGGGATAAAAGTTGGATGTATCTTGGAACTGTCTCTGGTTTTAGTGGTTTGGACCCAAAAGTGGTTTCATTTGGCTGTTTCTTCTTCTTCTCCTTCTCCTTCTTCTTCTGTCTTTAATTTTAGAAGAGTAACAAGGGACCATTCAATTTGTACTTAGCAGTGAACTTGACTTCTATTAATTTTCAAGAGCTAGGGAAAGACAGAAAAAAATGCCTTTGATTTTCTTATGCTGGACAGAGTCTCTGGTGCCCCAGCCCACACTGCACCCCTTCAGGCATCCTGCCTGGGATTTGGAGGACTGCTGGCCTAGAGACAAACTTATCTCTCCCACAGCTGCTGATAACCGCTCCGTGCATAGAAAGAGCTCTTTGACTGGACAGAAAACTTGTCTGAGGACAGGTATGGGCCAGGTTTGTGGGAAAGGAGTGATGTCTTTAATCGGAAAGCAAAACTCACTGTGGGTAAAGACAGGGCTAGTCTTTTGATTGAGAGACTATCTACAATGATTTCATGAGTTCCTGATTAAAGACCCATTCTGCCAAAAATAACTGTGCTTTGCAAGAGAACGCCAGAAAGGCCACAATTTTGAGCTTCAGTTCTGTGACTTAAGTATCTGTTAATTTGCAAGGATGCACGTATCCAATTCTTTCTTGAAATCTCAAGGAAAGAAATGACCATCTAATCTAGTGATTTTTTTCTAATAAATTTATTTATTTTATTTATTTGTTTTTGGCCACTTTGGGTCTTCGTTGTGGTGCACGGACTTCTCACTGCGGTGACTTCTCTTGTTGCAGAGCACAGGCTCTAGGCACACAGGCTTTAGTAGCTGTGGCAGGTAATCTAGTGATTTTTAACCTTTTATGGATTATGGATGCTTTTGAGAACCTGAAGAATTCCACACCTCAGAAGGATTCTCACACGCACATCGTGAGTTGGACTTTTCACCCGTTGCAAAGAACAGAAGCCGACTCTGGCTAATTTAAGCACCAGAGGGATTTGGTGGAAGGAAATGGATTGGGAGAGGAAATAAAGCTGCTTTGGGATCTAGGCAGCAGGAACTCCTAGTGGGCACGATTTCATGTGTGCTGCCAGTGGAATGAATCAGATAAGTCATTTCCTCCCTCGCTTTAATCACGATTCCCCGAGAGGAATTCTGTTTGGCCTGGATTAGACCCCTGGTCCCTCCACAGCTAAAGGAAGTGAAGCTTATTGACCGGTGGTGCCATCAAGATAGAACACTATTTGGAGTGAATTAAGGTCCTAAAGAAAAATCAAGGTCCTAAAGAAAAATCAAGGTCCTGAGTTTACCAAGAGAGGAGAATGGTCAAGCTAAAACCACACATGTCCACTAAACACACCGACTCACAGCAGTCTGCATGTCATGGGAATAGGGGAGACATGGACCTTTGTCATGGACCCCAGCTCTAAAAACTGGGATCTAAAAACTCCTGATGAGCCTACACCCTATGGCCAATATTTAGATGCCTTCTTCAACATACTCTATTTCCTGAGCATCTGTGTATTGTTGGAAGACCTAGAATGAAAGAAAGTTGGGCGGACCTGATAGAAAAAGTGAGGGTGAAGATACTAAGAACTGATAAGAAACAAATTAAAAAGCTGAGAATAGTAAAATGAAGTTTTCCCCAGACCTGATCCTAGATTAAGTCATCTCCATGTAAAGAAGAAACCACTCAACACCACCCACAGGCTCTTACACCAGGGATCTGCTGTACATGCATGGGGCCCAGGGCCATTACAGTGACCAAAGTCCCAGGGAGGATGATCAAGAGAGACCTTCTATGAAGGATGATGCCCTGGAGTGAGTGGTGCTACAGAATCAGGCCTTTGGGCTTGATTTCTGATTTCCCTGGAGTGAGTACATCACCAGAGGAAGCCGTGATGGGGGAGGAGATTCTCTTGCCCATCTCAGCAGGGATGTGGCATGATCTGGATCTGAGATGGCCTGGGACACAGACCCTGGGGACCAGCGAACACACTGAGCATCTCTAAAACTGCTTGTTTTATACATGGCTATGGGCTATGTGGAGAAATGAGCTTCTCTTGGATGACTTCACCATTTGAGAGCTTTATAACTGAGTTCCTGAACAGGTGGTGCAGATACCCTGTGAGGCCCACTGTGATTATTTTGTCCCTTCCCACTTCTCCAGCTGTGTCCCAAGCTCCTCTCACCCTCACACACTAATCTTCTACATCTACAGGAGGCCACACTGGCTTCCTTTCCAACTCATCATCCTCCCTGAGACCTCAAGATTTCATCACACACTGTACCCCTGCCTGATGTGGTCTCCCCCAATTCCGGCTAACTCCAAAGTATTTCTCAGACTAAGCTTAAAGTTTATTCCTCAAAGAAATCTTCACTGATGCAAACTTGATCAGGCCCCCACCCATCAGCCTGTACCATTTTTTCATGGCACTTCCCATACTGGTAAAGTATTTTGTGTTAATCTATTGTATCCCTGTCTCCCTAACCTGGGAAACGCTGGAAGGGCCATAACTGTCTCATTTATTTTGTAACCCCAGTGCCAGGAACATGATAGATGACCATTAAATATATGTTGAATAAATACTGCACAGAATTATATTGAAGAAGAGGAGCTATCGAGGACAAATAGTAAAACAAAATTGGTTAAGTTAGTAAATTTAGAGAAAGACTTACATGCTAACGAGTGTAGAGGTGGAAACAGATACAAAACATAAGACACTGGCAGAATTGTAGCATATCTTCCATTCTTTCAACCTCAGGAATGAAGGCAGCCAAGAAAACATATGGAATGTAGCCAAAGAGAGTTAAGGTTTTAGTTAAAGCTAAAAGCTCATGTATCACATTTGGTTGCCCTGGCAACAGAACCACCATCTTATGATAATGACATTATAATATGAGAAGGCAAATACAAATAAATTAACAACTTATCAGAAATGGAGCAACAAATGGTCCAGTTAGCTTCACCTTTGGAGATTCTAAGGTGAAATCTTAGAAAAGACTCTGTGCTGCAAAGGATGCTGTCCTAGAACTTGAATTATGTATAAAAGGGTTAAACCAGGTCACAGAATCTGACAAACCAGTTTTAAACTCTATATGGGGAAGCACATAAGGCTATGATCAACTAAGATGGTTTTAAATAACAGAACAAGATATGAGACTCACTGCATATGTCGGTTATCTTTTAGCACAGTTATGGTGTAGAACCCACAAGTACAAAACCTCAGTGGCTTAATACAATAAGCATTTATTTTGGCTTAAAAGTTTATGGGTTGGCTGTGCAGTTCTGGTGATCTAAGCCAAATGTGGCTATTTTGGCTAAGCTCGCTTGTAAGTGCAGCTGGTGAGTTGGCTGGGCACTGGCTGGTCTAGGATGGTCTCAACTTGGATTGACTCTATCCTGTATCATGTGCTATCTTATCCTTCAGCACGCTAGCCTGAGCTTATTCTCACAGTGAGGGCAGAATTCCAAAAGAGGGAGTAGAAGCAGACAGGGTCTCCTGATGCCTAAGTTTGGAACTGGCACAGTGTCACTTCCGCAACATTTGATTAGCCAAAGCGATAGGCAAGCCCAATCTTGATCAAAGGGTGGAGAAATACATTCAACTTGTTGATGCAATGAGCTGCAAAGTTACATTGCTAAGGGCATGAATACAAGGAAGTCATTAATTATACCCCTCAAGTCAATGAACCTACCATACCAGAAATCAGCTTATTATGAAACTGTAGTAACTAATTCAGTATCATATTGGTATAGAAATAGGTATGATGTAATATTATAATCCAAAAGAGACACACACGATAATAAAATATCATAACAGAGGTGGCATTGAAGATTCTCTGGGGAAAATGTTAGACTATTAAACAAAAGGTGCTATGATAATAGATTATCCAATGGGGGAAAAATGGATCCTTACTTCACATCATACACAAAAATCACTTCCAAGTTTATTAAAGATCTAAATGTAAAAAGCAAAGCTTTAAAATTTTAGAAGAAAGTACAAGAGAATATCTCTACAGCTTGAATGTTGGGAAAGATTTCTTAAACAAGACACGAAAGGTACAAACCATAATGAAAATGTAGATAAATTCAATGATGTTATCGTTTGTATTTTCTACGCAAAGCAAACCACCAAACATTGAAAAGAAAAGCCCCCGTCTTCAGGAAGATAAGAGTCTGTGCTTGTCACAAGTTACCACATCTTAAAGTACCTAGTAACCTACTTCATTGCAGCACACAGCCAGAACTTGGCTTGACACAGCCTGGACCATTTGGGGAATGATGTTAACAGAGCTTGCCCATGGACTCTTTAAAGTGAGTGCTCTGTTTGGTTCTAAATCCATCCCCAGCTAATGGAGAAAAATCTATTCTGTTAAGAGTTACTAGATACATGGGGTTTGTGTGTAAAAGGAGCTCCAGCAGTATGCAGGGAGATTAAATAATTGCTTGGAGGCAGGGACTTGATGAAATCTCCCCAATTAGCTGGGCTGTTCCATGGTTAAACTGAACAGAGGATCCAGCCTTTCTTATGTGCCAGCCTGTGCTATGCTTGCTTGCCCCAAAGGCACGTGCTTCCTTAATGGGCTACTTTTACAATATCATTTGCTCTAGAGACAGATTCAAAATGACATGAGGCCACCTCGAACCTAGCAAGGCTGTCATGCCAAAATGACCTTGTCCTTAAGGAGAAGCAGCCATAGCACGGTGGTAAAAAGCATGAATTCTGAAGTCCAGCTGCCTGGGTTTATGCCCTGGATCTAACTGTGAGATTTGGGGCAAGAGACTTCAGCGACCTTCACCAAATAACCATACTCCCCTGACACGCAGCTTTGAGGATTAAAGGAGCTAATCCAGAAACAGAACCGTGTCTGGAAGGTAGACTTTAGCCAACAAATGTTGCTTGCTATGACTCTCGGTGTAATGAAAGAACCTCAAAAAATCACTCTGAGATCATTTTTTCTCTTTTAAATAATGATACCAACAAACAGGGCCACCTTCATTTTTGTATATTAACTTCTAGTTCCTAGCACACCTGGAGTGTGAATATAATTTTATATGGTGCTCTTTTTAATGTAAGCAGCGTCTGTGTTCCTACAGTTGTTCTAATTAGCTGTATAGGATTCTGTTGAATTAATGCACCAAATTTTACCTAACATTTCTCTTATGGTTAAATATCTGAATTTTTTGCTTTTGTTATGTTAGGTACCACTGACTAATATCACTTTGTACAAACCAGTGAACTTTTTCTCATTAAGACAAATTAACCAAGACAATCACCCTTAAGCCTCTACCTCAGGCTCTTTGTTTCAATTTAACCCTCCTCCATGTGTTCTGACCTGAATTACCTTCCTCATAATCACTTCCCCACCTTCTGTTTCCCAAGCTCTAGTTACGAAAGCCAGATCTCCTTCACTACTTCTTATTCTCCCTCTGCAGATCTCCAGGCTCCATGCTGTTTCTTGCTGGGTCATGTCACCCTGGACCTACTCATCCCTCCCTCCAGTCCCCCCTCCATTGAGTTTACAGTCCTCTTCCAGGGACATCAAATAGGGGGACCACAAGGTTGGGGCCATTTGGCATATCCTGTACTCCCCTTCTTATGCTGTGCCTGTTCTCAGAATCTATAAGGGAAACAATATAATTCTTTCTAAAACATCCTCCCTACTGCTCTGTTCCTGTCAGACTCCTATTTATCCTTCTACGCCCAACTCAATGCACTAACCCCCAGGCATAGATCACTGATCCATCCTTACTGTTCCCAGGGCACTTGCTATGTATCTTGGTATTCTCAGCAACAAACAGTGATTGCATATTGTAGATAAATAAGTCAGTGATGGGCAGATCTGTGTATGAGAACTTAGAAGCTTCTTAAGTTGCCTGTTTCGACATGATTGGATAGGAATACAATCGTTAACAACAGGGACTTTGGAATCAGATAGGCTTGATTTGAATATTAAGTCTACTTTGTGCTAATTAGGAAACTGGGAAATGTAAGCCAACTTCTCTGCAAAATCCCATCTCTCTGCAGATCCCCATCTGCAAAATGGGGTCATTTCTGTCACCAGCTTTCTTGGACAGATAAGACATGGATTAAATGAATTAATGGATGCAAAGCACACAACAAGCACGTGGTTTAAATGGCAGTTTGTAATACTACCAGAAAAAAAAAAAAAAAAAAAGATGCTAGAAAGTCAAACTGGCCAAAAATTTTGTCCACCTCACTGGATTTTGTCAATGGACCCCAGGTTCTCACCTCAAGATATAAATGGGGGCAGTATCATTAACTTATTAGGAGGACTGAAGAACCCATGTTTTCAGTGAATTTCCGGTATTAATGTTGATGGGTATATTCTGCTCCGGTCTCTCACTCTTCCTTGCTCACTCTTACAGGATGCTCATTTAACATAAAGGGCTGCTAAAAGCACACCCCACCCTGTCCTCCTCCAACTCTAGTCCATCTCCAGGGCTTTTTCACAGCTGCTTTGTTGCCTGAGATTCATCTCATTTTTTTTTTTATCTTTGAGTCGAGGGTTGTTTCTAGCCAGTCACACTAAATGTGTGAATTCAGTGTGTGATGTGGAAGGACTGACATATCAAGTCATGAACAAACATAACTCGCTGGTTATGACCAATAACTATAACTAATGTAATAAAAGATTATTGGCTCCAAAGAAAGGATCACCTAGAGGAATTGTTATGAGTGAAGCAGGAAGCACATAGGAGAAAATGGAGATCTAGATGGCATTCCCAAAACGTGCCCCCGAGTAGCAGGAGGGTGGTAGACTGTAGGCATCTCTTAGGAAAGGAAGGGAGTGCAAAAAATGGGGGGAAAGGCGGACAGAGGAAACGTGGTAGCCCACTTCAGGTTTTGCCAGGGATCAGCCTTCCTGTGCCCAGTGCCACTCAACATTCATTTGTGAGGTTGGCTGCAGGCCTTGGGGGAAGCCATAACCATCAGGGTTGGATCAGCTTGCAGGCCTTGGGAGCACTGGACCAGACCTTCCAGGGGCAAGTAAAGATGCGCCCACTGGCCCTAGGAAGCCTCTAAAAACTTGAAGCTTTGCATTTGATTAAGGTTCATAAGATACAAGATAGAGTATTAAAATGTAAAAGGCTGCTAGGAAATAAAACCAAAGCAATGCCAAAGCATTTAATCTAAATTCAGGCACAAAATGAAATCCTAACTCTGTTTGCTTGGCCCAGATGCCTGAAGCATCTTGAAAGAAGGCACATTTCTGCCCCTGAATAATGTTAATCTTGGATTTAGAAAAAGAGTGAATATGGAGAATTTGGAGATTGCTGAAAATCACTTCTTATTACAATCAGATAGTCTAGAAAATCAAACAAATATGAGAAAACTGCAATGGAGAAAACACAATACCAGAAAATAATGATGATAACATTTATTATGGTACTTTACAGTTGACACAAAGCTTTTTACCTGGTGAAGGATGCTCCCTGATGTCCACATAATATGCATGTGTGCAGTATGGTATGAGGCGTGATTTTCTCCCCTAAGGAGTTTACAATCCAGTAACAAAAGAAAGACATGTACACAATGTAATACAAATTGGATGATGATAAGGGCTATATAAAGGTAATAAATTTTGGTTGTTAAGGAGTAGGCTACATAAAGGAAGCACAGTTTAAAAGGTACTTTGAACTTTTGATAGGTGGAGGTGTGAGACAGGCACTTTAGCAAAGAAAACATCACGGTACTATGGCAGGAAATGGAAAATTGCAGCATGTGTTTAAAGAATGACAGGAAATGCAGGAAGGTAGACTGTAGTCCACATCTGTTCCATTTGCCTAGTCAATATCCATTCTCTATTCTCTTCATGGTGGTAACTCTGTTTCCTTTGGGGAAACCCATCTATTCTCAGTATCTGCAGAGTGGAGCTGAGCCAACTCTTGGGGTCAGGGCAGGTCCTGTGATCATCACTCGACCAATCACTACCTTCCATCTCCCTGGATATAGTTAATCCTTCGGATATAGTTAATACTTCAGAGTTGGGTACATGACTGAAGTTATCCAATGTCCCAAACTTAATCCCAGCAATTTTGTTGGAATTTTAAGAAAGAGTCATTCCCTTCCATGAGGTTTGTAGCTGTGAGAATGATGAAAACCTGGCATTTCCAAGGGTCTCTTTGAGCAGAGTGCCTACCACAGAGAAAGGGCAAGTCTTTTATATGCTTGGATCTTGTTGTGTCTAAAACAATCTGCCCCTCAACTTTTCAGATACAGGAGACAACACATTCCCCATTTGTTCAGCCAGTTTTCATTGTTTTCTGTCGCTTGTAGCCATAAGAATCGTACTGCATAGCCTAGGACCCATTGGAAAGAGCCTTGAGTGCCATATCATGGGATTTCATTCTCTAGTCAACAAAAAGTCACAAGCTGTTTTAGGAAAGGGATGGATTTTGAAATCCCATACCCAAACCAGCTTGAAGGCAGTTCTACAGACAGGGAAACCAGATAAGCGATTTTTACAAAGGCAAAGCCAGTGGTAAGCATCATTGGCTTTTTGTGAGTTCCCTTTGTGAGTTGCATGGAAGGACCATTGTCATCACTTCTGAAGCTTAGTGTGCACTAGCACTTTTCTAAGCACTTGCACACACATTAACTCACGCATGTCAACCCTGTGAAAAATGTCCAGTTATTAACCCTCACAGCAACTCTGTGAGGAAGGTCCAGCTATTATAGCCCTCATTTTGCAGAAGTTGAAATTGGGGCATGAGGAAATGAACAAACGCCCAGTGTCCCACAACTAACCAAATGGTAAAACTAGGATCTGGATCTTGGGAGTCAGGTCCCAGAGCCTGTCCTCAAGGAACACAACTGCCAACACCAAGAGGTCTTGCAAACGCCAAATTCCCTTCCCAGTGGCCCATTCTTTCCTCCCACTAGCCTAGATGTCCATATTTAGAATCACTTCTTTGACCTAGAAAAGGAAGTTGGAAGTATTATTTCTAGAATGCCCTTGGTACACTGTTACTTGAGTAGGAGAATAGAACGCTGGCCTTTCCCATTAAAACATCAACAGAGCTTTAAAGGGGATAGGTAAGTTTTAAAGAGGAAAAATGTGGAGAAATTAGGATGTTTGGGCGCTACCCTAGGAAATGTGACTTTTCTCTGATATTGGCAGAATGGCATTGCGTGTATGGGTGAGGAAAGAAGGGGCACAGAGAGAGACTTTGACTTCTAACAAAAATCCCATATATCCTTCAAAATGCAGACTTCTGTCAAAATTCCCAAAAGCACATTCTTGCAGTGCTATGCTTACTTCCATAAATGGCCCTTGTCTGTGTTGTTTCAGTCAGTCCCTGGATATGAGGAGGTGAAGTCAGGCCTCCCAAGTACTGTCACTGTCAAGTACCCTCTCTCTGCCAGACTTTCCCACAGCCCCAGATGGTCTAGCTTCTCCTTCCCTGTCATTTCCTGAGGGGGTGGGAGAAGAAAGAGAAAAGAGGCAAGAAGCATAGACTTTGCCAGTACCAGCCCTGGATCTCACACAACCCACCCAGCCGGGCTGGTCCCAAGCAAACCATGGGTTGGTAAGTGGTTGCAGCTTGGCCCCATGCCCACACCTCCCTGCCTGCCCACCTTCCCCTGCAGGAAGTACCACCCACTTCCTCCCCACCTCAGGCTGCCAGTTCCCATAGGGGTTCTCACTATATCCTCATTGCATTGATGTAAATGATTAATGAAACAGAGAAGTGATGCCCTCCTGGGTCACTTGGGTGATCCCACTAATGGGATCATGTTGAGGGAGAATTCAAAAGAGGAGGCATCATGATTCTGGAGTCATTCATTCATTAAACAAATATTTATTGAGAGCCTAGAATATACCAGGGACTATTCTTGTTGCTGGAAACAGGGCGGTGAACTGCTGTCTTTGTGGAATTTTATTCTAGTGGGAAAGACAACCAATAAACAAAGCAATAAATATACAAGCTAGTGTCGGGTGGTAGAAAGTGCTGTGAAGAAAAAGAAATCTGGATAAGGGTAGTTAGAGAGTATAGGATTTCAGTTTAGGACGACTTGACAGGGAAGTCCACACTGAGGACGTGGTGCTGAATAAAGTGAGACCAGTGAGCCAGGTGAAAATCGGAGGGAAGATCATACTAGGCTGAAGGAAAGGAAGGAGGCAGAATCATTGTTAGAGATAAGAAGGCCCGGGTGGCTGGAGCACAGTGATGGAGCAGAAGAGTCATCGGGAATGAAGTTGGAAAAGGAACCACGGCCAGATGAGAATTTTGTATTATATTCTTCAGGTGATAGGAAGCCATTGGAGGATTTGGCACAGAAGAGTGATATGATGTCCTTTAAGGGATGCTTGAAGCAAAAAAAAAAAAAAAAAGTAAGAGGACAATCGTGGAAGCAGGAAGGCCAATTGGGAGGATTTGTAGAATTCCAGGTGGGAGATGAAGGTAACCAGGACCAGGGTGATGATGGTAGAGGTGCAGAGAAATGGTCAAGTTCAAGATATATGTTGAAATCAGAGCCTTAAACCTCATTTGTTGCTGTGTAGTGGAAGCCTCTGGTGACTGTGTTACTTGCCTGTGGCTCCCCTCTGATTTCAGCCATGGCTGTGACGGACAGTTCTCAGGAGCTCACCCTCACATTGTGCTATGTCCCCAGAACCAAAGGAGCCCTCTTGGCCTGTAGGCAGGCACATAGGGAGTGCAGGCTGGGGGAACCATTACACTGGCATAACCCTCAACCAGCTAGCTGCATAAACTAGCTATATAAATGCTCCAGCTTCCTGTCTTTCAGGAGGAAAATTCTAGATGACATTCCATATAGTTCTCAGAGGTCCAGCCTACATGGGTAACCTTAAACACCCCCCTCATATTAATGTCTCCTCCTCACTTGCTCTCCCTGCTCTCCCATTCCTACCTCCTAGGATCACCTCCCAAATAAACTACCCGCACTCAGTTCCTTGCTTCAGTCTCTGCTTTGGGGAACTCAAACTAAGATAGAGAATTTGCCCACTCTACCTATTCCTCACTTGCCACAAAGCCCTGCTCCTCAGCAGCCATAGAGATACAACCCTCATATACTGGTTTCCAATCTTCTTCCAAGGATCTATGAGCCTTACAACCAGAAACAGAGCTTTTCCTCAACTCCTCCAAAACATCCATCATCCATTCTCACTTCAGAGGTCAACATCTACATCCTTACTTGTAGACATTCAACTGAAAACAATTGCAAAAAATAACAATAATAATAATCAGGGACAGCTTCCAGTCAAGAGAATATGGGATACTGTAAAGAAGACATAGTCTCAAAATACAGAAATGACTTCGGAATGGACCTGAATGGATGCAATTGTCAAGTTTATAACTGGTAAAAGGACAGGGATATAGCTGACTGACAATTCGGCCAAGAGATACAATGCTTAAATGAGACTTGGCAAGAATCACTTAAAGTGTTTTGGCTGGTAGGCTCTGAGTGTTCTTTATTAGAAATAACTATAGACTAAAGAGAGATGAGACACGTGAGTAATACAAAGCAGAAGAAACCCTTAAATCAAAATTGACATTTTAATAACTATGCTTTAAATAAATCTCCCCTCTGAAGTCCTAATGTTTAACAGCTGCAGATAAATGTGACACCAGGTGAAGCTAATCAAAAAGTTTAATAATGCAGGAAACAAAAGAGGAAGAAGGAAACTGAAACAACCCATTTTCAGTCCCTCCAGGATTTCAGCTTCTCTCCATCTTCTGTCCTCCCACCCGCCCAGCAACCTAACACCCTGCAGGTGGGCAGCTAACTGGCTAAGAACTATGAAGCCAGCCAGACTGGGTTCCAATCTCAGCTCTGTCATGTTTCATCTCTGTGTGCTGGGCAAGTAAACTTCCAAGCCTCAATATTCATGTCTATAAAATGGGACTAAACCACCTGATAAAGTTGTTCCAAGATTTAATTGGGCTAATACATGTGAAGGCAGAGTAAGCACTCAATAAAATGTCAGCTATTGCTATCACTACTACTACTTTGCTAAAGGAGCAGAAGAAAACTAGAGGAAAGGAAATAGAGAAGGAAACACAGGTTAACAGAAGAGAGAATAATAGAATGGAGAAAATACAAGAAACGTTTAACAAGGACCTAAAAGAACTAAAGAGCAAACAAACAATGATGAACAACACAATAAATGAAATTTAAAATTCTCTAGAAG
This sequence comes from Neophocaena asiaeorientalis asiaeorientalis, assembly GCF_003031525.2. NCBI lineage: Eukaryota > Metazoa > Chordata > Mammalia > Artiodactyla > Phocoenidae > Neophocaena > Neophocaena asiaeorientalis. The sequence continues at coordinate 14,846,962 of NW_020185339.1, forward strand.
GAATCAATAGCAGAGTAACTGAGGCAGAAGAACGGATAAGTGACCTGGAAGATGAAATAGTGGAAATAATTACCATAGAGCAGAATAAAGAAAAAAGAATGAAAATAATGGAGGGCAATCACAGAGACCTCTGGGACAACATTAAACGGGCCAACATGTGAATTATAGGGGTCCCAGAAGAAGAAGAGGAAAAAGAAGGGACTGAGAAAATATTTGAAGAGATTATAGTTGAAAACTTCCCTAATACGAGTAAGGAACTAGTCAATCAAGTCCAGAAAACACAGAGAGTCCCATACAGGATAAATCCAAGGAGAAACATAGACACATATTAAATAAACTATCAAAAATTAAATACAAAGAAAAAATATTAAAAGCAACAAGGGAAAAGCAACGATTAACATACAACAGAATCCCCATACGGTTAACAGCTCACCTTTCAGCAGAAACTCTGTAAGGCAGAAGGGAGAGGCAGGACATATTTAAAGTGATGAAAGGGAAAAACCTACAACCAAGATTACTCTACCCAGCAAGGATCTCATTCAGATTCGATGGAAAAATTAAAACCTATACAGACGAGCAAAAGTTAAGAGAATACAGCATCACCAAACCAGCCGTACAACAAATGCTAAAGTAACTTCTCTAGACAGGAAACACAAGAGGAGGAAAAGACCTACAATAACAAACCCAAAACAATTAAGAAAATGGTAATAGGAACATACATATCAATAACTACCTTAAATGGAAATGGATTAAATGCTCAAACCAAAAGACATAGACTGGCTGTATGGATACAAAAACAAGACCCATACATATGCTGTCTACAAGAGACCCACATCAGACCTAGGGACACATACAGACTGAAAATGAGGGGATAGAAAAAGATATTGCATGCAAACGGAAATCAAAAGAAATCTGGAGTAGCAATTCTCATATCAGACAAAACAGACTTTAAAATAAATACTATTACAAGAGACAAAGAAGGACACTACATAATGATCAAGGGATCAATCCAAGAAGAAGATAAAATAATTGTAAGTATTTATGCACCCAACATAGTCACACCTCAATACATAAGGCAAACGCTAACAGCCATAAAAGCAGAAATCGACAGTAAAACAATAACAGTAGGGACTTTAACACGCCACATTCACCAATGGACAGATCATCCAAAATGAAAATAAATAAGGTTTAAATGATATATTAAACAAGATGGACTTAATTGATATTTATAGGACATTCCATCCAAAAACTACAGATTACACTTCTTCTCAAGTGCTCATGGAACATTCTCCAGGATAGAGCATATCTTGGGTCACAAATCAAGCCTTGGTAAATTTAAGAAAATTGAAACCGTATCAAGTATCTTTTCTGACCACAACACTATGAGACTAGAAATCAATTACAGGAAAAAATCTGTAAAAAATACAAACACATGGAGGCTAAATAATACACTACTTAATAACGAAGTGATAACTGAAGAAATCAAAGAGGAAATCAAAAATTACCTAGAAACAAATGACAATGAAAGCACAAAGATCCAAAACCTATGGGATACAGCAAAAGCAGTTCTATGAGGGAAGTTTATAGAAGTACAATCCTACCTTAAGAAACAAGAAACAGCTCAAATATACAAGCTAACCTTACACCTAAAGCAATTAGAGAAAGGAGAACAACAACAAAAAACCCCCGAAGTTAGCAGAAGGAAAGAAATCATAAAAATCAGATCAGAAATAAATGAAAAAGAAATGAAGGAAACGATAGCAAGGATCAGTACAACTAAAAGCTGGTTCCTTGAGAAGATAAACAAAATTGATAAACCATTAGCCAGACTCATCAAGAAAAAAACAGAGAAGACTCAAATCAATAGAATTAGAAATGAAAAAGGAGAAACAACTGACACTGCAGAAATACAAAGGATCATGAGAGATTACTACAAGCAACTATATGCCAATAAAATGGACAACCTGGAAGAAATGGAAACAGTAATCAAGACAGTATGGTACTGGCACAAAAACAGAAATATAGATCAATGGAATGGGATAGAAGGCCTAGAGATAAACCCACATATATGTCACCTTATCTTTGATAAAGGAGGCAAGAATACACAATGGAGAAAAGACAGCCTCTTCAATAAGTGGTGCTGGGAAAACTGGACGGCTACATATAAAAGAATGAAATTAGAACACTCCCTAACACCATGCATAAAAATAAACTCAAAATGGATTAAAGACCTAAATGTAAGGCCAGACATTATAAAACTCTTAGAGGAAAACATAGGCAGAACACTCCATGACATAAATCACAGCAAGATCCTTTTTGACCCACCTCCTAGAGAAATGGAAATAAAAACAAAAATAAACAAATGGGACCTAATGAAACTTAAAAGCTTTTGCACAGCAAAGGAAACCATAAACAAGATGAAATGACAACCCTCAGAATGGGAGAAAATATTTGCAAACGAAGCAACTGAGAAAGGATTAATCTCCTAAATATACAGGCAGCTCATGCAGCTCAATATTGAAGAAAAGAAACAACCCAATCCAAAAATGGGCAGAAGACCTAAATAGAGATTTCTCCAAAGAAGATATACTGATTGCCAACAAACACATGAAAGGATGCTCAACATCACTAATCATTAGAGAAATGCAAATCAAAACTACAGTGAGGTATCACCTCACACCGTCAGAAAGGCCATCATCAAAAATCTACAAACAGTAAATGCCGGAGAGAGTGTGGAGAAAAGGGAACCCTCTTGCACTGTTGGTGGGAATGTAAATTGATACAGCCACTATGGAGAACAATATGGAGGTTCCTCAAAAAACTACAAATAGAACTACTATATGACCCTGCAATCCCACTACTGGGCATATACCCTGAGAAAACCATAATTCAGAAAGAGTCATGTGCCACAATGTTCATTGCAGCTCTATTTACAATAGCCAGGACATGGAAGCAACCTAATTGTCCATCAACAGATGAATGGATAAAGAAGATGTGGCACATATATATACAATGGAATATTACTCAGCCATAAAAAGAAACGAAGTTGAGCTATTTGTAGTGAGGTGGATGGACCCAGAGTCTGTCATACAGAGTGAAGTAAGTCAGAAGGAGAAAAACAAATGCAGTATGCTAACACATATATATGGAATCTAAAAGAAAAAAAAAATGGTTCTGAAGAAGGTAGGGGCAGGACAAGAATAAAGACGCAGACATAGAGAATGGAGTTGAGGACACGGGGAGGGGGCAGGGTAAGGTGGGATAAAGTGAGAGAGTGGCATGGACATATATACACTACTAAATATAAAACAGACAGCTAGTGGGAAGCAGCCGCACGGCACAGGGAGATCAGCTCGGTGCTTTGTGACCACATAGAGGAGTGGGTTAGGAAGAGTGGGAGGGAGACGCAAGAGGGAGGAGATATGGGGATGGATGTATATGTATGGCTGATTCACTCTTTTATACAGCAGAAACTAACACACCATTGTAAAGCAGTTATACTCCAATAAAGATGTTAAAACAAAAAGAAAAGAGAATAGAAGGTAAGGGTGCCCTGGAGGCAACTAAGTTTGCCATCCAAGTAGGGCTAATATTCAGGTAGTGTGCCCAGGCAAGTTGACCAGCAGGCGTCAGTTTAGATCAGTAAGTACCAATGCCCCAACTAACTGATACATTTTGAACATCATCCCTGCCTTGCCTTGTGCATTATTCAGCCACAAGTAATCCACAGGATGCAAACCCTTAAAATTCTTTAAGAAGTCAATAGGACAACACATATTAAAGGCCAGGAAACTGTTAATACTTTATCCCACTCCTGGGAATTTATTCAAATACAGAAGAAGAATAAGCTATAGACTCACTGATGCTTATGGCGATTTTATTGATGATGACAAAACATCACAAGCAACGTCAAAGTCAACAATGAAGGAATAGTTAAATACATTGTCATTCTTTTCTTCAATGGAAATTATGTATTATTAAAATTATCATTATGAAAAACAGAAGCCCATAGTTACATGAAGTGCTTATGGTATAACGTTCTGCCAAAAAAGGTAGCATAGAAAATTGTGAATACATTCTGATATAATCGTCAGATTACATAAGGATAGAAACAACAGAATATGAAAGAATAACAGTGGAATTACTGATTTTCTTTCTTTTTTCAGAAGTGTTTGGTGCATTTGTTATAATATTTTAACAATTAAAAGTGGCTGGCGGTGGGGAGAGAAGTGGTTTTCCCTTCCCAAAACCCCACACTCAGAGGCGAGGAATAACATTTAAAGCATGAGCCAGAGTTCTCTTTCTCCCAGAGACACCATTAGCCCCACTGAGGGCTTTTGGGCCAGTTAGGAAAAGCAGCCCCTGTTGAAGAACACCCTCCTGAGAATGCAGACATTCCTTTTGTATCGAGCTCTGTTCAGAGCCTTACCATCCTCCAATGGAGGCTGGTGAAATAGGATTCTTCCAGGAATACGCTGGCAGGATTGCCAAAGGGGAAGCTACTGTAGACCCAAAGAGTAATTCTTTTAGGTGGTATGCAGATGAGAATTAGAACAACAGCAGCTGAATAAACAAATACGAGTGGTATTAAAAGCTGATTTATATGGTCTACTAGAAATAAGATCTCTTTCCCCTCAAAACATCAGCAAGTGGTTACTTTCTAAGCATTCCTCTCCTGCCTACTGAAGATTATATTTAGACTGAACCAAGAAGGATATTACACCCAAGATCCCAGAAAAAGCTTGAGATGTGAGTCCCAGATGTACAAGAAAGTATATTTGCCAACCGTGCTGTCTGTATGCTCTCTAGAGGCAGGACCATTCTAGGCCTCAGATGAAGGGGTGAAGACAATTTCCATGGTGCTTGAGAGGCACCAGAATCCGGAGCCCTGGGTCCATGGCAACTAAGGCTCTTGGACCCCCGGCCCCTCACAAGATGGGTTGTGTCTTCCCAAGGAGACCGCAATTGCATAAAAATGTTTAGGAGCACGTAAAACGTTTTCTATGAAAGGGAGTTTTCATAATCAGCTTCCGGCAGTCAATGACTGGGTTTTTGGAACCACGCTCCAAAAATATTTGAACAATATGACCACTGCAGTGTACTGAAGAGAAATGAGCAAGGGTGGTTGATGTTCTGGGTGAAGAAGAAGTTGAGAAAGCTCCCTCCCTACATTAGTTTCTATATAGCTCATCAGACTTTGCTTAGAGAGTTTACCTTGACACATGGGAATCACTTTCACCAGAGGTTTGAATGAAGTTGGTTTGGGACCGAGGCCCAAAGCTATGTGATGTCCCTGGGCTCACACATATGCCTGCCTCTCAAATATTCTTTTCACAGCCTCCTTCTCCTGTGCGGAGAGGCAGTGACCTCTGCTGAAACTGAAGGTGTGATTTCTCTCGGCTGACCTGGAGTTCATGCCTGACGAAGCCCCATGGGCCTTGGGGCAAGGTGGTACGGCCCTGGGGAGTGGCTGCCTTCACCAGGAAGTGGGTTTCTGAAATTCAGCAACTCAGGATCCTGCAGACTTCCCTTTGGCCCGCTCCCTCCCAGGCTGTAGTCCCTGACGGCCCAGCACTCACTAACAGGGAGAGCTTTCTTGCCTGGACAGTCCAGTCAAACCTGCCACTGCCCGAACCACAGGTCAAAGGTGATGACACACAGAACCATGTGATGGGCCTCTTTCCCACAGCCATAGGGTGCAGCTCCCAAAGCCGGTGAATTCTTTGCCCTTGACACACAGATACTTTAAATTTTCTGGAATAATTCTACCTTCATGTTACGGTTTGGCAAACAGAAGGCAGTCATCAGGAAGGCGTTAATACAAATGTCACTGTGCACATCAGTCTCCCCCAAAGCAGCAGCAGCCTGTTCAAATGCCAAAGAATCTCGAGAAATTGGTGAGGGGCTGCTGGAGACAGAAGCCTAGCTTTTCTGTTTCCTGGTTTCCTGGTCGCGCTGCAGCTCTACTTTCTCTGAAAGCTCTTGGGGCCTAGACTCTAAGCTGTGCTGTCTGTTCACTCAGAGCACGTTTGCACTCTACTTTGAAGAGGACAGCCATAAAAAAAGGCCTGGTGGGGAGTCCCAGGCAGGCTTCAGCACAGTCACAGCCCTTTCTTTGAAAGAGGGAACCATACTCTTGAGATGGGCTTCTGGCTGGCAGTTGAGCTTTAAATCTGTCACAGCTGACTGGCCACAGGTATTATTCTCCATAACCCTCAACTATGGTAGATCTACAAAAGTCTGTTTCAAAACGGAAATGTCTCCCTGATCCACTGATGGGCAGTTTGGAGAAGGTGTGCCAGTGATAGTTATAACATGCTGTATTGTTCTCTTCCTCTTGCTTTCTACTTCCTGTGACCTGGAGAACACCCAGCCGTCCTCACCACCAAGTTCAACTCTCCCTCTAAGATTCAGGTCATATGCCTTCATTTGACAAATATAGCTTAAGTATCCACTTTGTGCCATCATTGAACTATCAGTCTACCGGGGAAGATGACAATCAAAAGAGTGATATGGGCAGAGCCGGGGGATGTATCTGCTTTGGAAGTAACTTCATTGGGTTGGAGTTGGGGTCATAGAAGGATATCACCTCCTTTCCAAATTCTTCCTGGCTTTCCTCAAGCATTATTTTTGCTTCATTCCCATGTCTTCTCAAAGGCACATCTCTTCAGCTCACTGCCTGGTATTTCTACAGGATGCCTCTCCCACCCCTGCCATCCCTGCCATTTCATTAAGAGGTCTTTGGTCTTCAAGATCATGGACTGTCCTATTAATCAATTACCTGGTAAATGTTCAATGATTCAAATAAATAAATCTCTACTAAAGGAACTAACTGTCATCTACCTTACCCCAAGTGTGACCAATAAGCTTTCTAAAATCCAGGTTTGGGCAATCTCCAAAGTGACAGCATATTTGGAATGGGAATGTGCAAATGAGCAAGACTGAACAGGTGAGCAAATGCTGAACAGGCAGTTAATGCAGGGGTGAGGGAATGGAGGCAATGAGGTGAGTAAAAGAAAGCAGGACATCCTTAAAGCAGCTGCTGAATCAGAAAGTAAACCAGCTGGGTGGGGTGAGGCAGAGAGTCTGTATTTCAAATAAGTTCCCAGGTTCTATCAGTCCACTTTGAGGAGCCAGTTTGAAAAGACCAGGGAGAACAAGTTGCAATTTTGACAAAACACACTTTTACTGTTCTTTTTACATTTTTACTATTTATTGAAATTTTTCTAATACATGGTCGTTATGGTGAATTTGGAAACTGTAAAATATACAAAGAAAAAAATTAAATTACCTTCAGTCTCATAATCCAGAGAAAACCTGTATAAATATTTTGATGTGTTTCCCCCTAATCTTGTTTGTTTTTATATCAACTCTCTATAAATTTTTTTCTCAATTTTAAAAAAATTGTGTCTCACATGCTGTTATACTATTTGAAAACATATTTTATATTAATAAGTCAATCAGCAAACATTTAGAAGAGTGCCATGCACTCTTTTTTTATGTTTTTGAGTAGCAAACCTGAACCTTTTTTTTTTTTTAATTTTTATTGCAGTATAATTGCTTTACAATGTTGTGTTAGTTTCTGCTGTACAATGAAGTGAATCAGCTATATGTATACCTATATCCCCTACCTCCCACCTCCCTCCCACCCCCGCCATGCACTCTTTCATTCACTAAGAGTACAGCAGTTAAAAGAGTCTTTGCCCTTGCTTTTTATTTATTTATTTTTAATTTTTTTTTTTTTTTTTGCGGTACGCGGCCTCTCACTGTTGGGGCCTCTCCCATTGCAGAGCACAGGCTCCGGACGCGCAGGCTCAGCGGCCATGGCTCACGGGCCTAGCCGCTCCGTGGCATGTGGGATCTTCCCGGACCGGGGCACGAACCCGTGTCCCCTGCATCGGCAGGCAGACTCTCAACCACTGCGCCACCAGGGAAGCCCTGCCCTTGCTTTTTAGTGAGGATAAACAATCTGATATACAGTCCGATGATAAATAAGATTGAATGGATACAATTCTCATTTTAAGTGATGGCATTATATTCTACTTCATAGCTGATCACAGTATAGTTAACCAATATTTTCTTCAGATAATTTCCTCTTTTTGCTATTATATATATATATATAAATATATACATGTATTTCCATATATATGTAAAATATGTGGACTGTGTGGAGGGTCTTTGCAGTTCAATTTTGCATGTACTCCTGATTTACTTCAGATAAATTTCTTTAAGTGGAATTTCTGGGTCATTGAATGTATACAATTTTTAAGCTTTTGATACATATTGCCAAGTGGGTCCCCAGCGATATTGTACCACACACACTTCTACCAGCAATCAGGATGGTGGCCCCAAAAGCTTTATCACATCTTCTCCACCATTAGTTGTCATTCATCTTTATATTTGTCCAATTATTTTAGTCTAAATTCCCTTTATACTTATGGGGTTATGCATTTTCACACATGTATAAGCCATTGCCTATCTTCTTTTGTGAAGTGTCTATCTCCTTTGCCCATTTTGCCTTTGGGGTATTCATTTTTTCCCTTATTAATTTGTAACTGCTTTTTATACATTAAAGATATTAACAATTTTCTATACATTTTATAAATATTTTTCTAGTTTACTGTTTGTCTTTTAATTGTGTTTCTGTTTTTTAACCCATGTGTTATTTAGAAGTATGTTGTTTAATCTTGACATACTTCGGGATTTTCCAGTTGTCTTTTTGTTATGGATTTTAAGTTTAATTCCATCATGGTCTGAGAGCAGACATTGCATGATTTATAGTCTTTGAAATTTGTCAAGGTGTGTTTTATGCTCCAGAATGTCATCTATCATAGTGAATGTTCCATGTGAGCTTGAGAAGAGTGTGCATTCTGCTGTTGTTGGATGAAGTAGTCTACAGATGTCCGTTGTACCCAGTTGATTGATGATACTGTTGAGATCAGCTACATCCATACTGATTTACAGCCTGCTGGATCTGTCCATTTCTGATAGAGAGTGTTGAAGTCTTCAACTATGATAGTGGATTCCTCTCTCTCTCCTTGCAGTCCTATCAAGTTTTGCCTCATGTAGTTTGACACACTTTGTTATGTATTTACACGTTAAGGATTGTTGTCTTCTTAGAGTATTGATCGCTTTTTCATTATTAGTGCTCTTCTTTATCTCCAATAACTTTCCTTGCTTTGAAATCTGCTCTCTGAAATTAATATAGCTACTCTTGCTTTCTTTTGATTGGTATTAGCATGGTATATTTTTCTCCATCCACATACCTTTAATAGATTTGTGTCTTTATATTTAAAGTGGGTTTCTTGTAGAAACATATAGTTGACTTGTTTTTGTTCCACTCTGACAATCTCTATTTTTTAACTGGTGCATTTAGACCAATGATATTCAAAGTGATTATTGATATAGTTGGATTAATATCTACCATATTTATTACTGTTTCCTACTTGTTCCCTTATTCTGTTCCTATTTTTTCTTCCACTCTTTTCCTGCCTTTTGTGGTTTTAAGCACTTTATATGATTCTATTATTTCCCTTTCTTAGGATATCAGTTATACTTACATTTTTTCCTTTTTTTAGTGGTTGCCTTAGAATCTACAATATACACTTACAACTAATCCAAGTCCACTTTCAAATAACACTATACCACTTCACAGGTGGTACGAGTACTAATGATAACAAAATAATGCTGATTCCTCCCTCCTGTCCTTTTTATTTTTGCTGTCATTCATTTCTCTTATACATAAGTATGCATAAATATATATTATACTTGTAAGCATGCTTATATGTATACATACATAATTGAATATATTGTTGCTATTATTATTTTGAACAAATTGTTATGCTTTAGATCAATTAGTAAGAAAAATAAACTTTTAAATTTTACCTTCACTTACTCCTTCTTTGATGCTCTTTCTTTCTTTATGTAGATCTGAGTTTCTGACCTATAGAATCTTCCTTCTCTCTAAAAACTTCTTTCAACATTTATTACAAGGCAGGTCTACTGGTAATAAATTCCCTCAATTTTTGTTTGTCTGAGAAAGTGTTTACTTCTCCTTCACTTTTGAAGAATAATTTTGCAGGGTACAGAATTCTAGATTAGCAGAGTTTTTCTCTTTAAATATTTCACTTCACTCTCTTCTTGCTTGCATGGTTTCTGAAGAGAAGTTAGATATAATTCCTGTCTCTGTCCTCCTCTGTATGTAAGATGTTGTTTTCCTCTGTCTTCTTTCAAGATTTTATCTTCATCTTTGATTTCCTGTAGTTTGAAAATAATATGCCTAGGTGTGGGGGATTTTTGTTGTTTGGCATTTATATTGTTTGGCGTTCTCTGAACTTCTTGGACCTGTGGTTTCGTGTCTGACTTTAATTGGGGTCAATTCTCAGTCATTATTGTTTCAGATATTTCTCCTGTTCATTCTCTCTTTCTTCCTCTTCTGGTATTCCTGTTATGCATACATTACACCTTTTGTAGTCGCTTCACAGTCCTTGAATATTCTGTTAGAGTTTTATTTTTCAGTCTTTGTTCTATTTGCTTTTCACTTTTGGAGGTTTCTACTGATACATTGTCAAGCTCAGCGATTCTTTCCTCAGCTGTGTTCGGTCTACTAATAAGCCCATCAAAGACATTCTTCATTTCTGTTACATGTTTTTTATCTCTGGCATTTCTTTTCGGTTCTTTCTGAGGATTTCCATCTTCTGCTTACATTGCCCACATGCGCTTGCCTGCTCTCTACTTTATCCATTAGAGTCCTTAGCATACTTAACCATAATTGTTTTAAATTCCCTGTCTGATAATTCCAACATCCCTGCCATGTCTGGTTCTGATGCTTGCCCCATCTCTTCAAATTGTGTTTATTGCTTTTTGGTATGCCTTGTCATTTTCTTTTGATAACTGGATATAATGGACCGGATGAATTGGAGTGCTGTAAATAGGACTTTAGTGATGTGGCTGAGAGGCTGGGGGGTGGGGGGAGCATTCTATACTCCTATGATTAGGTCTCGCCCTTTTAGTGAGCTTATACACCTGGACTGTGCACTTCACACGTGTTTCTGTTTTTTCTCCCGCTCAGGTGGGACAGGTTGGATAGATTGGGCTGAAGTGGGATATTTCCCTTCTCTCACGTGGAAGGCTAGAGCCAGCTGAAGTTGGGTATATCCCTTCCCCCAGGCCAGTTAGGCTCTGGTAATGATACCCCAGCAGGTTAGGCTCAGGTTAACTAGTTTTCCCTGATGGGGAAAATGGCTTCTTTTCCCCTCACCTTGCTGGAAGCACTAGGAGATTCTTCTCTGATACCCACTGTGAGAACCTGGTCGAACTCAAAAAAGTGGCAGCCACCTCTATGCCTGGGTCCTCCTGGAGTTTTTAACTCCCAGGCTCGTCCGCGCTGAGTCTTCAAAAATTCATCAATTACAGTTCAGATGTTCCTATCGCAGCCCTGGTTTCCATGGCGGTGTTGCTCGTCTCTGTTCCGGTAAGCCGTGGCTCTCTATTATTAGCCTGCTTCTCCAATCTTGGGAGCAGCAGTTTGCCCTGTGTCCTCCTCTCTGTTGTGGATCCAGGAAGACTTGTTTATTTTTCAGTTTGTTCAGGTTTTTACTTGTTTACTTGTATGGACAGAATGGCAACTTCCAAGCTCCTTACATGTGGAACCAGAAACTGGAAGTCTCTGTTTCTGTTCTTTAAAAACCTCTGCGTTTTGAATTTTTGTCTGCTGTGAATTTGGTCTTTGTTTTTATGTTTGGAATAGGCTTGCCCACGAGATGAGAAATATATGGATCCGTGTTTCTTTCTAGTTTTGTAAAAACTTCTTACATTATGTGTATAGGGCAAGTTTAGAAAACACTGTTGCAAGGATATTCCCTTTTCCTGTGGTAGTTTTTCTAAAACTGGGCTGCACAGCAGGCTCCTCATCAGAGAGCGAGGAACAGGGAAACACTGACATCTTTCGGGATAGTAGTATGAGTTGAGAGGCCAGCTTTTCTTTCTTCCTTTAGCATGCACACTTCTCCATAGGAAGGATATGATGGGGTCTTTCACCCATGCTTGGTGTGTATGGTAGACAGAATAATACCTTCCCCTAAAATATACATATTCTACTCCTTGAAATTTGTGAGTTCATTACGTTCCATGGCAAAAGAAACTTTGTAGCTGATATTAACTTAAAGATCTTGAGATGGGGAGATTATTCTGGTGGGCTCAAAGTTATCAAAAAGGTCCTTGTAAAAGGGCAGCAGGAAGGTCAGAAGCAGAGGAAGGAGGCAATGGACAATATAAGCAGAGGTCAGAGAGAAATTTGAAAATACTATGCTGCTAACTTTCAAGATGGAGGAAAGGGCCATAAACCAAGGAATGCAGGTGACCTCTACGAGCCAGAAAAGTCACGGAAATGGGTTCTCCCCTAGAGCTTCCAAAATCTGACACCTTGATTTTAGGACTTATGAGCTACGGAACTGTAAGATAATAAATGTGTTGGTTAAGCTACTGCATTTGTGGTAATTTGCTACAGCAGCAATAGGACACTAATACGGAATTGTCAGAGCACAAGTAGAGTACAGACCAAATCCCTGCAGTGGCTTCTGAATGCTGTTGCTTCCCAGCCTGTGTCCAGTTCAGTTGTATACTGCCAGGATAGTAGGGTTGATTTCACCATCAGTGCATGGTCTCAGAGCACTGATATCTTACCCAGAAAGAGCCAGCTGGAGTCTCTTGCCTAAAAGTAAAAGGGCAGAAACTTGAGGCTTTTGGTTCTTCTCCTTTAATTAGCCTAGAACATTCTGAGTCCTCAGAGTATTTCTTTCTGATTAGTTTCTAATAGGGACAAAAATCATCCTACATTTTAGGGTAATTGTGAGGATTCAATGACTTTATATATATATATATATATATATATAGTATATATATATATATACTATAAGTTCTATATATATATAGTCCTTAAATATATATATATAAGTACTATATATATATATAGTCCTTAAAATATTGCCTGGTACATAGAAAGCCTTCAGTAGGTGTTAGCTGTTACCATTTGTATTAGTTAGCGTTCTCCTGAGAGAGAGAGAGATAGAACCAATAGGATTTGTGTGTGTGTATTATACTGAGAGAGTTATTTTAAGGAACTGGCTGATAGAGTTGTGGGGTTGGACAAATCTGAAATCCGCAGGGCAGACCAATAGGCTGGAGACCCAGGAAAGAGTCGATGTTCAAAGACTTCCTTTGAACCCAGTCTTGAGTTCAAAGGAAGTCTTGAGGCAGAATTCCTTCTCCCTTGGGGACTTCAGTCTTCTTCTTTTAGCTTTCCACTGATTGGATGAGGTCCATCCACATTATGAGGGTAATCTGCTTGACTCACAGTTTACTGATTTAAATGTTAATTGCATCTAAAAAACATCTTCACAACTACATCTAAACTGGTGTTTGACCAAACATCTCAGCACCATAGGCAAGTCAAGTTGACATAAAGTCAACTATCACACAGTTCCTATCTTATTTCAGTGGCTAAGACCTCCAGGAAAACATAAAATAGTAAAAATAAATACTGGACATCTTTATCCTGTTTCTCATGAGAATGCTCTACTATGTCTTCATCTCTATTAAGTACTGTTAAGGAACTATTCTCTATTCCCACTTTAGTATATTTTTAATCATAAATGGGTACCATCTGCTAAGATGATTATATAATTTTTCTCTTTTGACTTATTGAAATGATATATTTTATTTATAGACTTCTTATTAATAAACCATTTCTTGCATTCCTATGGTAAAACTTGGTCAGACTGTAGTTTTCTTTTCAGATGCTGCCAAATGTAATTTCTTAGTATTTCAGTTCATTTTTTATAGCTTATTTTTGCAGCATTCAGTTCTCACTCCCCCTTTTTAATATAAAGTATATAATAAGAGATGTGTGTTTTTAATTGAAGTATAGTTGATTGACAATATTGTGTTAGTTTCTGGTGTACATCAAAGTGATTCAGTTATACATATATATATTCTTTGTCAGATTCTTTTCCATCATAATTTATTACAAGATATTAAATATAGTTCCCTGTGCTATACGTAGGACTTTGTTATTTATCTATTTTATATATAGTAGTTGATATCTGTTAATCCCAAACTCTTACTTTAACCCTCCCCGCCTTTGGTAGCCATAAGTTTGTTTTCTATATCTGTGAATCTATTTCTGTTTTGTAAATAAGTTCATTTGTATTATTTTTTAGATTCCACATACAAGTGACATAATTTGATATTTGTCTTCCTCTGTCTGACTTACTTCACTTTGTATGATAATCCATGTTGCTGCAAATGGCATTATTACATTCTTTCTATGGCTCAGTAATATTCCATTATATATACCACATCTTCTTTATAGATTCATCTGTCGATAAACATTTAGGTCACTTCCATGTCTTAGCTATTGTAAATAGTGCTTGTTGTTGCTTTTATAAACCAAGAGTTTCACTCACTCAGCAAATATCATTTCCTCACCTAGTATAAGAAGCACAATTTAGTTCTGACAATACAGTGGTGAATTAGTCAAACTATCCTTGGCATTGCATCTTTAAAGTTTTTACCTTATGACACCCTTCACCCATTTCTCCCATCCTCCACCTCCCCCCAGCAACTACCAATCTGTTCTCTATATCTATGAGCTTGTTTGTTTTTTTTTAAGATTCCACACATGAGAAGGATCATACAATATTTGTCTCTCTCTATCTGACTTACTTTACTTAGCATAATGCCCTCAAGGTCCACCCATGTTGTCACAAACAGCAAGATTTCATTCTTTTTTATGGCAGAGCAGTATTCCTGTGCATGTATATATACCACAGTTTCTTTATCCATTCATCCATCAATGGAGACTTAGGTTGTCTTCCATATCTTGGCTGTTATAAGTAATGCTGTAGTGAACATGGGGATGCACATATATTTCAAGTTAATGTTTTTGTTTTCTTCAGATAAATAGGTAGAAGTAAAATGGCTGGATCATATGGTAGTTCTATTTTTAATTTTTTGAGGAAACTCCATACTGTTTTCCAGAATGGCTGCACCAATTTGTATTCTCACCAACAGTGCACAGGGGTTACCTTTTCTCCACATGCTCACCAACACTTGTTATTTCTTGTCATTTTGATAAAAACCATTGTAACAGGTATGAGGTGATAGCTCATTGTGGTTTTGATTTGCATTTCCCTGATGATTAATGATAGTGAGCATATTTTCATGTGCCTGTTGCCTATCTGTATGTCTTCTTTGGAAAAATATCTATTCAGATCTTCTTCCTATTTTTAACCAGATTCTTTGGTTTTCTGCTATTGAGTTGTATGAGTTCTTCATATATTTTGGATATTAGTCCCGTGTCAAATATATGATTTGCAAATATTTTCTCCGATTCAGTAAGTTGCCTTTAATTTTGTTGGTAGGTTTCCTTTGCTGTGTAGAAGCTGCTTAGTTGGATGTAGTCCCACTTACTTATTTTTGCTTTTGTTGCTTTTGCTTTTGGTGTCAGGTTCAAAAGATCATCACCAAGACCTATGTCAGGAAGCTTGCTGCCTATATTTTCTTCTAGGAGTTTTATAGTTTCAGGTCTCACATTCAAGTCTTTAATCCATTTCAAGTTCATTTTTGTGTATGCTTTAAAATAGGGGATCCAGTTTCATTGTTTTGCATATAGCTGTCCAGTTTTTCTAACACCATTTATTGGAGAGACTGCCCTTTCCCCATTGTATGTATATATTCTTGGCTCCTTGTCATAAATTAATTGATTATATATGCATGGGTCTATTACTGGGATCTCTATTCTGTTCCATTATGTGTCTGGTTTTACAAATACCATACTATTTTAACTACTATAGCTTTGTAATATAGTTTGAAATCAGGGAACATCATGCCTCCAGCTTTTTTCTTCTTTCTCTAGATACTTTGGCTATTTGGTGTTTTTTTTGGTTTTTTGTGTTTTTTTGTTTTTGTGGTTCCATATACTTTTTGGGATTATTTGAGAAAATGCCATTGGAATTTTGGTAGGGATTTCATTGAAACTGTAGATTGCTTTGGGTAGTATGAACATTTTAACAATATTGACTCTCCCAATTCATGAACATGGGATAGCTTTCCATTTGTGTCTTCTTCAATTTCTCTCATTAAAGTCTTATAGTTTTCAGTAGACGGGTCTTTCACCTCCTTGGTTAAATTTATTACAAGGTATTTTATTCTTTTTTATCCAATTGTCAATGGGATTGTTTTCTTTATTTCTATTTCTGATAGTTTGTTATTATTGTATTAATTTTGTATCCCACAGCTTTACTGAATTCATTTATTATTAGTTTTATCAGTTTTTTTTTAATGGAGCATTTAGATTTTCTATATATAACATCACGTCATCTGCAAATAGTGACAGTTTTACTTCTTCCTTTCCAATTTGGATGCATTTTATTTCTTTTTCTTGACTAATTGCTGTGGCTGAGTCTTCCAATACTATGTTGAATAAAAGTGGTGAGAGAAGACATCCTGTCTTATTCCTAATCTTAGAGGAAAAGTTTTCACCTTTGTACCACTAAGTATGATGTTAGTTGTGGGCTTGTCATATTTAGCCTTTATTATTTTAACGTATGTTCCCTCTATACCTTCTTTGTTGAGAGTTTTTATCATAAATGGATGTTTAATTTTGTCAACTGCTTTTTCTGCATCTATTGAAATGATCATATGATTTCTATCCTTCATTTTGTTAATGTGGTGTATCACATTGACTGATTTATGGATGTTAAACCATCCTTGCATCCCTGGGATAAATTCTACTTAATCCTGGTGTATGATGCTTTTAATTTTAATTAGTTTAAATTGAATTTGGTTTGCTAATATTTTGTTGAAGATTTTTGCATCTATGTTTATTGGGGATATTGGCCTATAATTTTTTTTCTTGTGTCCTTGTCTGATTTTGGTATCAGGATAATGCTGACCCATAAAATGAATTTGGAAGAATTCTCTCCTCTTCTAATTTTTGGAAGAGTTTGAGAAGGTATGGATTAATTCTTTGTTTTAAAGTCTATTGTCTAATACTTTAAATTTATTTTTAATTTGTATTCCTAAGTCAGTGTCAGTTGCATCTAAATGGTTTTGTTTTTAATTGCTTGGGGAGGAGGGTCTGTCTTGGTGATCTTTGTTAAAATTATAGTTTTGCTCACTTCAAAAATGAATTGATAAGCATTCCATCTTACTCAGTGACATATAGCAATTCATGAAACCTGAGACTAAACATGTTCTTAGTGACAAGATACACAGACTATCTCATCAGAAAAGTAATTTGGTGTCTTCTTCCCTTGCAAATTCCCTTCCATTGACTCGACATTAACATCATATCAATTTAATATGCTAAACATCCTTAGCATGCTAAAAATGTATGTATATTTCCCTTATAAAAACATGACATTTCGTTTTCACTCTTTCAGATCTATTACCTACTTTCTGTAACTCTGGAAAAAATGTCTCTAGCATGAATAGCCAGCTGTTGTACAAGAAGGGTGGCCATCCAAACCCAGGTCTCTTTATGAGTCATTCTGCTTTAGGAATCAATCCCATATTCTTTGAGTCGTAACTTTCCTTTTCAAAAGCATCACTGTGTGGGGCTTCTCCTACACTGAAACCAGCATAGAACAACTTGGCTTATACTTCATGTGGTTTCCTACACAACAAACTCAAACAAACAAAAGCATAAAATACGCGGCCACTCTGATTGAAAAAAAAAGCCAGGATTTGGTCTGGGTGGTCTTAGTGAGGATGGTGAGGAGCTCAGTGTTCTTCTTCAGGGCACTGAGCTGCCACTTAGAGCTCTGGGTGCCTTCTGTTTAAAAGTGAGGCTATCAGTTGGAACAGTAAATTCTGATTCAAAATTTTAAAAGCCTGCCCTACCACGCTGCATGCTGCCCCTTCACAGCTGATGGCCGAGATGACGTTCTTTACTCCCAGACTCCAGAGAGGCCAAGAGCCAACTGCTACATTGGCCCAATATTCACTGAGCCCAGGTTCAACACTTAAGCTTCTTTATATCTAACGCTCATTTTGCTTTCTGGTGATGGATCTTTAACTAGTCACACAACTGAAAATTATTTTCATAAACCAACATGGTCCAAACAGTGTTGTGAGGGACACTAGTGACCTACAGATGTCAGTACGTATTCCAAAAGGAGAGGGAAAAAGAGTCTGTCTTCAAATTTGGAAAAAGCTGGGTTAAACAAAACTGATTTTTTTTACTGCACAGCCATACAGAGCCTGTAGTATACTGATGTTCTCTGGGACCTCTGAAATTTTTTTTCTCACAGTACACCTATTAACATTTCCAAGTACATTATTGTTGGGTATATTTTAGGGAAACAGTATCTTAAGTAATTATTACTATCATCACCTATACTTAGTGCTTACTAGAA
Organism: Neophocaena asiaeorientalis asiaeorientalis; assembly: GCF_003031525.2. Lineage (NCBI taxonomy): Eukaryota > Metazoa > Chordata > Mammalia > Artiodactyla > Phocoenidae > Neophocaena > Neophocaena asiaeorientalis. The sequence goes on from NW_020185339.1 coordinate 14,865,381, forward strand.
CTTGAGTACTGTGTTACATAGTCCCAACTATAAATGAGATATTATTAAACTATATCTCACTTAATCCTTGCAACATCTCTAAGAGTGGGAGTTATTGTCTTCATTGCACAGTGCTGTAGAGAGGTTAAGTAATTAGCCCACAATGACAGCACTAGTGAATCACAAACCCAAATTTGCATCCAGATCTGTTTTCAAAGTCTACGTGCTTAACCAGTAAGCTACATTTGCTATAGCACTACTGCACTTTGCAATGGTTACTTCATAAAATAAGACTTTATATCACATTGTAAAAATCAACTTTCCCCATGCTCTGAGAACCATCATATCTTCTCCTGCCCTGAGAGCCAGCCCAGCAGATCCTTCTGTCAGTGAGCAACTTCCCACCATACTGCAGCCACTCTCAACCAATGAGAGCTGAATCAAGTATAACGCATGTTGATTTCTTCCTTGGGGTCTCTCTGTCTGACATCTATGTATGTCAAGAGATGTCTAAATGATGACCAGACCTTCTACAAAGAAACAAAAGAGGACAGCAAGCTGGATGTTAAAATGCAAGTTTGATAGCATCTTCAAGGGCACAGTGGAGGAAAGAGAGGGTAAAGGTTAGTGGGCAATTAGGCTTTGGTGGAAATCCTTTGGCAAAATGAAGGGTACAACTGTGGCCTAGGAGTGCCCAGCCATTGTGTGAAATTCTGGAGGCTTGCCATGACCTCAGAGGATCTGAAGAGAAGGAAAGAACTAATTCCAAAGAACTTGCTGGAAACTCATCTCCACAGGGACCTTTCATTCCATGTACGGCTGTGGCCCCTCCCATTTAAGGGTTCCATCTGCTGTGCTAACAGGACAGCCTTGTGTTGCCTCTTATTGGGATCCACGTTTCTCAGTCCAGTAACCAGCCTTCTTCCAGCTCTGTTCTACACGGCCTTCCATACAAAGAGACGAGAAGTTTATAACTATATAATTTTGCATATCAAAGGATGGTCTGCTAGCAGAACTAACCTAGAGTGACCATCTTACTCAGCAAGGGCCATGACAGCATGTTTTTCAGAAAGAATGCCCAGTTTAGAAATTTCCCACCTCAAGACACCCAGGAATTTAAATTGCCAGACTTGGAAGGTATAGTTTTGAGGAACCCTATTCCTCCTCCCTTAAGATGTCCCCTCATCCTCTCCATTTAAAATGGTTAGGACTTTTCCACATGTGTGAGTTAGCTATTGTTGTAAAACAAGCTAACCCTAATACTAGTGGCTTAAAATAACTAGCATTTGTTATTTATTATGAGTCTACAAATGGGCTGAGCACTTCTGCTGATTTGGGCTTGACTTAACAGGTTCTATCTGCGCATACTCATGCATCCTTGGTTAGCTGGCCAATCGTCAGGAGGCTGGCTGGTCTAGGATGGCTTGAGCTGGGATGACTCACCTCCATTCCACATGGTCTCTCATCCTCTAGCAGGCTAGCCTGGGCTCATTGTCATGGTAACTGCAGGGGTTGAAGGAAGGAAAGAAAACAAATTTCAATGTATAAGCTCATTTCAAGCCTCTTGTGGTGCATTTCCTAACATTTCATTGACCAAAACAAGTCTCATGATGAGCTTCAGGTCAGAATAGGAGGAAACAACAAAGTTACAGGGGAAAGGCCATGGTAGGTACTCTCATGCATCACAAATATCTCTTGACTTCAATTTGAATCATATGGTGAATAGAGTTATAAAAATGGCTAGGTTAGAGCTAAGAAGAATCATACTAACCTAGGCTCTTTGATGACTCACAATTCCAGAATTAGCCTAAGACTCAACTCAGAATATTGGAAGCCCTTTCTATAATTTCTACAATTTTGGTCAAAACTAAGAAAATGCAGTACTGAAGGGGATCAGGATATGCCACCCCAAAATATGCCACTTTAACATAAGAATTATTTTAAGCTGAAGACATCTGAAATTCAACAGATGTAGAAAGAAGGCTTCCTGGAGCTTCTCTTATCTGAATTAAAGCAGAAATTTCTGGGAAATCAGGCTACCACAAATACCCTCTTCGGCGTGAGTCTGTTCCCAGGAAAAACACCAAGAATAAACCTACACGAATCCCCTCTCCCAGGGAGTTTTATGGCCATGAAGGAGACAGAAAGATCACTCAGCATAGACAGATATCACAAACTTTTTAAACTCTCATTTGCCTCATTTGTCTTCCCTTAAAAACAAACAAACAAAAGCAAAAACTCCCTTATCTTTCATAAAAACAAAAACCTATTCGTCCTTCCCATAGAAACCCTTTCTCCGCTCTCTCTTTCCTCTAACAGGTTAGGTATATAGGCTGCACCCCTTTAAGTTACTCATCACTGAGCACTCCTGCATGTATCTGCGTTGCATGTGTAAATTTTTTCTCCTCTTAATCTGTCTTTTGTCACTCTAATTTACAGGACTCACTCAACCAGCATACAAGGTTAGAGGAAAAGTTTTTCCTCCCATACAGTACCATCCCTATGAACTACCCAGGTCAGAAGCCACTCTATGAATGCCCTGTTTAAGCCATTTGAGTTGGAGTCGTATGTTGCTTACAGCCAATAGCATCCTACCTAATTGAGTACTAGGTTTGAGTTGCCTATTGAACAACTAAAGGGAGATATCAGGGAAACAAATGAATCTACATTTGTGGGAAGAGGTCAGGGTAGAAGATAGAGACTTGAAGTCTTAGGCATATAGGCTCTATTTAAAGTCACATGATTGGATAAAATCACGTTGGAAGGAATGTAAAAAGAGCAGAGAAGCGGGTACAGGACTGAGTCTTAGGGAACTCTAATATTTTAAGTTGGGTGGGGGAAAAGAAGATAGCAAAAGACACTCAGAATGATGAAGAAAGCAGGAGGAAAACCAAGAGAATGTGATGTTATGGAAGCCCAAAGGGGAAAGAAGGGATTTCAAGAGGGAAGAGGAGTTGTATTATGTTGAAAACTTCTGAAAGCCCATGCTCTAAAGAGCTTTTGGACTTACAGAGCTTCATCTGTTCCAGAACCAGCACCCTTGCTGTCTATGCTCTAAGTTGTTGAATTTTCTTTTCCTCTGTCTCACATCTCCAAGCCATGCTGTCCTTGCCTCTGTGACTTCACCTGTATTGCAGCCTCCCCTGAAAACATGCCTCCTTCCATCTCTCCTCTCTAACTCCTGCTGTCCCTCCAGATCTCAGCCTAGACACTGCTTCTCCAGAACTGGCTGAGGGACCCCTTCCACATGCCTCCAAAGGACCCTGCACTTCCGCTATCCTAGTCAGCTTGGTCTGCCATAACAGAATACTCCAAACTGGGAGGCTTAAACAACAAAAGTTTATTTTCTCACAGTTTTGGAGGCTAGAAGTCCAACGTCAAGGTGCCATCACAGTTGGTTTCTGATGAGGCCTCTTTCCTTGGCTTACAGACAGCTGCCTTCTTGCTGTCTTCACATGGCCTGCACACAGAGAGAATGCTCTCGTTTCTCTTCTTCTTATAAAAACAACAGTCCTGGTTGGTTAGGGCCTAACCTTATAATCTCATTTAACTTTAAGTACCTCTTTAAAGGCCTTATCTCAAATACAGTCACATTGGAGGTTAGGGCTTCAACATACGAAATTTGGAGGGAAAACAATTCAGTCCAAAGCACTTATTGGATGATAACTTCTGTATTTCCCATTTGACTATAAATTCTGTGAGGCTAAGCCCAGGCAATGTGTATATTTTATTTCCTATTATCTTTAGCATGTAACACAGTGCCTGAGGTGCTAAACAAATTTATGGACTAAATGAATGAGAACATGAATGCAAGACTGGCCTCTGCTCTGCCATGTGGCTAACCCACATAGTTAGCCTAGGCGGTACCCTAATTGAGAATTCTCCTCCCAGGAGTGTCCCATTTTCAATGTTCAGTAAAATCCAGCCCATTTGAAATAAATGGAAGGAAACCCAGTATGAATCAGTGAGAAAGTATAGAATTTTAAAAGAAGTTTTGGTACTTTCAAAGAAGCCCTAAAAAATCATCTGTCATGTCTGAACTAATGCTTTGTAATTTGTTCACTAATTGTTTGCCTTCCAACAAATGTTGAAAATAGTTTAAAATGTAATGAAAGGCCTTTCTTAAGTAAATGTTGTAATCATCCTGAAGATGAGTTTATACTCTCCCTTTATTAGCAAATTCTACTTACTACATACAGATAGGGCAAAGGTAAACTTTAATCCAGCTTCCGGAAAAAAAAATGTTGAATTGTTTAAGTCCTTGTTCAGGGTTTCATCTTTAGGAAAGATGAAAATGGATGAGAAAAGGGGGCTGCAGAGGGGCTCAGAATTGTATTATTTCAAAACTCTGTCTTTACATAATATCGAAGTAGTGAGTTTGATTTACAGATGTTAGAATACTATCTTTGGAAATAGGAAGTCAGCAATGGCATATATATTCTCCTTCCTCCGCTGAAGATTACACACATAGTTTTTTAAAGATATGAAAATGATTTAGAAATATGGAGAGAAACTGGCTTTTTTTAGGAATTTCATTTCTAGGTTTTCCTAAACTCTAACAAGTGTTAAGGGAAAAAACATCTTTTAACAAGTTTCCAACTGTTCACCAATGTTCATCCTTCAAGGGCGCCATTCTTCTTCTTTATTAAACTTGAGTGTATTAGGTAAAGGCTGGCTTGGGGTGTAAATGCCCAGTTCCAGTTATAGCAACACGAGAAAGAAGAGGCGCTCAGCTCCCCGAAGGTTCCAGCTTTCTCTGTGTAACTGGATTAGGGCTATTCTCCCAGCGGTGGCCCCATGAGGCTCGGTGACATGTGACAATCATGCTGACTTGCAGCCCATGCTGACACAGACCGTACCAACAATAACACTCAGACACACCCCAGCTCATTCCTCCTTCTAACCCCAGGTGGTGTCAAGTGGAAAAATGATTCGAAGAGGCAGCATAGGCAATACCTCTAGCTCCAAGAATCACTGCCAATTCCTTTAACAACAGAATAGTACAAGAGGGAAGGGACAGATGCTGGGAAAGAAATACTAAACTTGGATAATTATTTCATTTTAGCACAGCTCCAAAACAACCTTACCTTGTCCCTTTTTGGCTCTTGACATACGCATAGATTTGTGGAGATTTTCTGTTATGTCAGTGAGTTCTTGTGACATTATGGAGAGAAACAAATATGGCTCAGAGATTTTTAAGAGATTGCTGAGAATTAGTAATACCCAAAAGGAAAAGTACAGTGGGCACTTGTGCCATGGGCTAGTTCAGATGTGGCCTCTTCTTCCAGTTTATTGATGATGGTCCCCAGGCAAAACCTCACTGGTAAAGCCACTTTATAGTAAATATTTCTCCCTTTGGCCACCAGGCAGTTCTCTAAGGTAGCTGTAGCCTGCAGGTCCTGAAATGTGGCTTCGATTTTTGCCACAATGCAGAGTTTGAAGGTAGGCACGGTGCCAGCCATGTTTAAATGGAGCGAGTGTGAAGGCTTTGGGGGATACAATTGGAAGTGTTTGGTGGGTAATGTGTGTAAGTAAAGGCTGTATCTTAAGTGCCTGGCGGTTCTTGGCAAGGTCCAAGCTGGTCCTGTAAAAGGATTTTGGGCCTCTCTCCAGCAGAGTCTGAGACAGCAAGACGCACCCTCTGGTCTTGGCTGTAACCCACGAGTGAAATTGACTTTCCTGGTCCTGATGGGATAAGGAAGACCTCAAACTCCTCAGGCTGCCGGAATAACCTGTACGTGCACACATGTGTACACACACACACACACACACACACACACACACACACACACACACACAGCTCAGAGATTTTTAAGAGATTGCTGAGAATTAGTAATACCCAAAAGGAAAAGTACAGTGGGCACTTGTGCCATGGGCTAGTTCAGATGTGGCCTCTTCTTCCAGTTTATTGATGATGGTCCCCAGGCAAAACCTCACTGGTAAAGCCACTTTATAGTAAATATTTCTCCCTTTGGCCACCAGGCAGTTCTCTAAGGTAGCTGTAGCCTGCAGGTCCTGAAATGTGGCTTCGATTTTTGCCACAATGCAGAGTTTGAAGGTAGGCACGGTGCCAGCCATGTTTAAATGGAGCGAGTGTGAAGGCTTTGGGGGATACAATTGGAAGTGTTTGGTGGGTAATGTGTGTAAGTAAAGGCTGTATCTTAAGTGCCTGGCGGTTCTTGGCAAGGTCCAAGCTGGTCCTGTAAAAGGATTTTGGGCCTCTCTCCAGCAGAGTCTGAGACAGCAAGACGCACCCTCTGGTCTTGGCTGTAACCCACGAGTGAAATTGACTTTCCTGGTCCTGATGGGATAAGGAAGACCTCAAACTCCTCAGGCTGCCGGAATAACCTCTACGTGCACACATGTGTGTACACACACACATACACACACACACACACACACACACGCCTTCGGTGAGCACTGCCCCAGGTTGGTAAAAACAGTAATCCTTGCTCTCCTCTGGCCTGAGATCCTCTCCTTCCTTCTCACTGGGCCTGCGGGTTGAGAGGATTTTGAAGCTTATTTTGATTTTGTTCATATCTGGTAAGTCAGAATTCTCTGAAGAGGGGCCTGCTCAGTTAGCTGTCCCTTCTGAGCTAGAAGGTTGGTCTTTAGCTAGAGTGCATTTGCAATATCCCTAGGATTAACTTGCTTTCATAGTTTCACTCATTTGGGCCTTACTTTCTTCATCTGTGGGTTGGGACTACAGTGACCTACTCACAGAATTGTTGAGGCTTGATGAGAGGTAACGATGTATGTCATAGTGCTTTGTAAACTGGAAAAAAAGGTAACCGTCATTAATAAGATTCATTGATCGATAATCAAATTTGCACAGATATAAGGGGATTCTGGGAACATCCTTCTTAGCCATTTTCTAGCTGTGTGAACTTTAGCAGGTTAATGAACTTCTCAGAGCCTTCATTTTCATACCTATAAAATTAGGGAAATGATATCTATTCTTAGGAAGCTTTTGCAAGAATTAAAAATACACCCTCTTACACTGAGCATGATGACTGACACATAGCAGACACTTTTTAAATGGTAGTTATGGCCACTGCATTAACCCAGCAGACATCTGTGCAGAGGGAATACTCCTTCCTTCTCTAACTTGCCAAAGTGTTCTTTCTTGCTCAGAAATTGAATCCCTACCTCAGTTATTGTCATGAGTGTGCAGGGGTATGGCTAATAAGAATGAAGTCTGGGGCAGGAAAATAAATAATTCATGGACTGCACTTTGAACACTTTGCTTGAATTTATATGAGAATTAGTATTTCAATTTCCTAGACTGAAAAGACGAAGGCACCAAGAAACTGAAAACAAAGCAAACCAAGTCAACTCATCAACCTTCCTAGTACACAGTTTGGAAAATTTTCTATCAAGTTAGCAGAGGTTGGTGTCTTTATTGACTCACAGGAGAATGGAAAAACGCATATATATTAAGCCCTGCTAAATAATAAACCGTGACTTTCAACTTTTAAATTTAATAAAGAAAAAAATACCCTAAAGCCTTTCAAGAAATAAGATAGCTTTCAGAGCCATATTATAGTCTGTTAAGAGAAAAAAAAAAAAGAGAGAGAGAGAAATCAGAAAGAAGTGGGCAAGATAGAGGGGAATAGCCTTCCATTATGTTAAAAAAAATTTTTTTAAGACCTTGTAGAATACAGCCATCGTTGCACATTTGCAAACACAATCTTTTGTGATGGTATCTTCTCTTGTCACTCGTCTCACAGCAATAACTTGAGACAGAAGTTTCCCAGCTACCCAAATTCTTAGATGAAAGAACTCACGTACACGTCTGTTACCACTGAGGACCATGAAGCTCGTGGGTCCTGGAACAAGAGTCAGCCATGGCTGGGCTGGCACTCGATTCAATTATATCCTCCAAAGAAAAAAGGAGCTAGTTTTGAGGAGAAAGAGTAGAAAATGAAGAGAGCAGGAATTAGGGGTGCAATGGACTGAAAAAAATCTCTGTGTGTCTCCTCCATCCCCTACACTTAGAGTCACTCCCTCACACACACACACAGACACACACTAAAAGGTGATGTCACTCACTCTTGCCACAATGGTCCTATTTGGCTGCCATTTTTGTAAGCCCGGGTAACATGGCAACGCAGGAACAAAACTTGCTGGTCAATTGGTCATCAGCTGTAACTTTATCTAGGGGTACTGCCAAGCCTCCTCCAGGAGCCTAGAGACCTGACACGCAGTCCAGGGAGTTTCTGTTTTAACAACCCTGAATAGAGACTTCTTATTGGTCACTCTGCAAACAAACACATTGAGACCAGAAACACTGCAGAGACTGCAAAGAGATCCCACCTCCCACGCCAGCTCTGATCACTGAGTGCTGTGGGGAGAATTGCTCTGAGACCATTTGCAAGCTTGCTCACAGAGGGCTCTGAAAGTGGAAACAGTGAGACCGATAATATATTTGCCACAGTCGTGTTCGATAGACTCACGCAAAACAATCACACACATAGAACAGCAGAGTTACTGTCACCTAAGGATCGATAGCATCTGCAGTATGGTTGGTCTTTGGGTTGCAGCTGCTCCTTGGGACACACACAGCCTCCAGAAACATAGTGCCAGTAGGATTTTTCTCACACTAACCCTGCATTAGTTTGAGTTTCTGTCCTACCTGGTTTGCATGCTGTTGCTGCTATAATTTCCCCTCTCTGTCTGAGTTTTTGTATTTGCATAATCCTGCCTGAATTATACAGCTGGGTTGGAGAAACATCTCTGGCTAGTTAGGAAAATCAATAACTTTCTTTGATTTTAATTTCACACATTTGGTGCTTGGTAGCCTTCCTTTCGGTTCACTTGGCTCAATATATCCTGTGCAAGCCTAACCCAGCAAGGGACTGTATCCTCAACTGTACTCATCTGTGCCCTTCACTGTGCTCCTCTTTGCATCCATTTCTCAAGGTAGCAACCTTTCTTTGGCATCTGCCCCTGTAAGGTCTTCGGGTCCTGGTAAGATCTCGAACTTGCCTCAACTGTCAAATCAATGCCCTCACAGACTCTGAAGCATTGGCCCCAGGCTCCAATAGCCCCAGCCATATCGATCATTAGTATCTCTCCGTGTCCATTGTTCACTTCTGCTTCCCAGGAGCAACTACCCCATGATGTGGGGCAGGAAAGATGACCTTCTAGGCAAACTGCCAAGAAAAGTCGTAAGAAACTGACCCGTTTCAGAAGCTTCCTTCTTCCTCATTGCTACTACCTCTGCAGAGAAATTCCCTTTCAGACTTCAAGTCCTTTTTTGACTCTTGCCTCCCTTTGGGCAGATACCAGATAGCAGCTTCAGTCCCCACTAGGGCACCCACGAGTGCAAGGAGGCAAAGAGGAGACAGAAGAGGGATTTGACAGGTGATGGAAATACCTCCCCTTGTACCAATACTGTGCTTCCTTTCTATCTGCTGTGCTTCCGTTTGGTCTCAGGTGCCAACCCCACATGGCCCATGTACACAGGAAGTCAAGAGGGGCCAGAAGCCCTTCCTCACAGCAGGAAGAGAGCAGACGCAGCTTGTTAGCTTGAAGAGGGAGAAGTGAAAATAAAAGTTTTGTGGCCTTTACCTGTCCCTTTGTAGAGGTCTGGCTACTTGTGTACACTCCATTAGACTCTTTCTGGATGTCCTATTATACTTATAAAAAAATGGCAGCAACCGGGACTTCCCTGGTGGCGCAGTGCTTAAGAATCCTCCTGCCAAAACAGGGGACACGGATTCGAGCCCTGGTCCGGGAAGATTCCACATGCCACGGAGCAACTAAGCCCGTGCGCCACAACTACTGAGCCTGCGCTCTAGAGCCCGCGAGCCACAACTACTGAAGCCTGTGTGTTCTTGAGCCTGTGAGCCACAAGTACTGAACCCCAGCAACAAGAGAAGCCACCGCAATGAGAAGCCCATGCATCGCAACCAAGAGTACCCCCCGCTGGCCACAGCAAGAGAAAAGCCCGAGCACAGTAACAAAGACTCAACGCAGCCAAAAAAAAAAAAATATGACCATCAGATGGTCTCATCACTGCCACCAGGAAAAAAAAATCATGGAAATTCATGAACACAAAATAGATTATCAAGTAAAAATTAAGAGTACAATTAATATTTCTCTAGCCATTTGGCAGATATCAGAGAGATAAAATTTAAATTTAGATTGATAAACCTAACTGTCAGAAAGGAAGAGAGAGATGGGTGACTAATCTGATTCAGGGGAAGAAGAAGGTATGTTTCTTACATTAAATAGATTTACCTTCCAGTCTTCCACGTGGGAAAAATAATATTTGCTTTTCTTTCATTTTTCAGCCACTCGTGACAAGTACACAGTCTTGAATTCCTATGATTGGATTAAATCACTATAAATAGACCTCAGAAAATTCACTCTGACTTTTATGCAGAGTGACTGCATAGAATAAAATAAAAGACACTCTGACTTTTATTCACTCCTGGCACTTAGATGCAGGAATTTCACCTCTCCTTCCTGATTTTTTTTAAAAACCTTTACTACGCTTTTTTGGCCTGTAAGGTAGTTTTTTTTTCCACATGGTTTCCATATGCCAAGTGATGAAAAGTCTGCAGGAGGGGGAAAAATGCAAAATTGTATGCAGTTTGTTAACGTGAACAGAAGCCCTAGGAGGAATGCTTGTGTGTGACCCTTAGAGCTGGGCAATAATTCCAGCCTCCAGCAGGCAGCAAACATAAATTTGATCCGAGAAAATCCTGTCTGTGTTACAGTGTGCTTAGCTGTGCTTCAATCACACATCTTATGAAAGTCAAAAATAAACAAATGTATAATGCTCACCAGATAAACCAAGAGTTGGGTTTCTGTAGCTCTTCCCCTCTCATAGGAGGGATAACTTGCCCTAAATGATGCAGATGGCTGCTTCGATGAATGCTTCCTATGTGAGGGAGTAAAATAAAAATACCAGCTCATTGTAATCTGGTTTTAATGGGCCTCAATCTGACTTTGAGGGAAGAATGGGATCCACAAGAGACACGACTAGTAGTCCAGAATCTATACCCTGAAACTTCAATTTTAATTAGAGAAGGCTATGCCATTTCTCTAAATCGGTAATAAGCATTATTTTTCTTTTTCGGGAACTAAATTTTCACTGCTTCCATTTAGTAATCTTAGTCTAAGAAACTTTGCAGTTGACATTCACATGAGTGGACTGTGTGTTGAGATAGAATCCCATTCCATTATTCCTATACACACGGCCTCAGTGAGAGCATTTACTCCCTCTGATTGTTTGGAACTAATTTCTTGATTTATTTATCTTAGTTATATGCTAGATTATAAGCTCCTTGCAGGCAAAATACAATTCACATTGGACAATCTAGAGGTGTCTATGTTTTTGATGACAATGATGATGATTGGGATGTCTTCAGTATCCTACCAGTTACTCCCATCAAGAGCTTTAAAAGAGTTGCCATGATACGGTTTTGAATTTCCAGAAGACTTGATTTTCTTTTAATTTCAACAAATATTAGCAGAAAAATCATCAAAGCCAGAGAGTGGGACAAGTCCTAGGTTCAGCAATAAAGACAGGAAAATATTTCATGAAGGTGATATGAAGTCCTACAGGTGCATTAGAGCAAAAGGCCAAAGACCAGCTTGCAGAAAGCGTAAGTGGAGTTTTGCAATGAAGCTAAATTACAAGGTAAACTCCAGGATGGAATATAATACTTCTTTTTTTGTGTCTGAAATGAAAGTGAGCCCAAGGTAAGAATGGGCATCAGCCCCCATCCTTCTGTAGGGTAGCCCAAGATAAGGAAAGAAATGTTTGTATGCAGATGAAGACAGAAGGAAACCAGCTGCAGACTCCCTGGCATCCAAAAGCCTCAGAGATATTAACTGGAACAATCGGGCCCCCTCACCACCACCAGACCTACGAGCATAGATGTCTTTGCTTCCAAGGTCCACTGATGTCTCAGCTTGCAATGCCTGTGAGTCTCTACATACAGGCTGCCCTCTGACCGGTACATTCAGATCAAGCCCACCCAAGACTCACTGGTGTAACACAGACAGAGAGGGCCAATGAGCCTCTGCAAACTGAGCTCTCTGGTATCTCTGATCTGTCCTTTCACTCCAAGTGACTTGAAGAAACCGGGTAGTAGATTCTCTTGGTAATTTGGCTGAATAAGAAGGACAAGCCAAGCAAAATATTATTTAATGACCTCCCTTTCAGGAACTTTTAAAGTATTCACTTCAAAGACACCAAAGCATCCTTCCCCCACTCCCTCCCATTCCTACTCCAACCAAAGGGATTGCCTGTCTTCAGATATAACCCTGAAGGAGTGGTCGGGAAATGAATAGGAGGCTGCCATCGTGGGTGGGGCTCGCTCATTCCCCATGGTTTGGAAGGTCTTGGTTACTCAAAAGTTCTCATAAATCTTGTGTGTTTTATTCCTGCCCCAGTGTTCCCTTTCAAGGCCTCCTACTGTCCCTGAGTAATGAAGAGTCCTTATCTCACGTTCACTCCTGTCATCCTTACTAGGGTCCAACCTTCAAGTCTCACTTAGTATTTCATCCCAATGACAGCATCTTAGGAATTAAACTTTCTCAAATTTACTCATATAGAAATGTCAACGCGACCAGGCATTCAAAAAGATATTCAAGTAGGTCTAACTTTTAACAGAATACACTCACCATTACCTGGGAAACAAGAAATAAATGCTCTTAGCTGAAACTTTGTCACCTGGAGCTTCTTAATTTTTTTAATGGAAACATTTTATCTGTAAACCCAACATAAGGGTTTTTAACTACTCTTGAATATTTCTAAAAAGAATTAGTGTTAATACCGGAATGGATATAAAAAATTATACAACTCTGCCATTTCTTAGATGAGGAAACCGAGGCATAAAGAGGTTAAGGGACTTGCTTAGGGAAATTATGCTCCAAAATTCCTTGTATAGTAATATTATTTATTAAAAATAGAAAACCCAAATCCCTACATACACTTCATTTTATTTGTTTTAACATCTTTATTGGAGTATAACTGCTTTGCGATGGTATGTTAGTTTCTGCTTTATAACAAAGTGAATCAGCTATACATATACATATATCCCCATATCTCCTCCCCCTTGCATCTCCCTCCCACCCTCCCTATCCCACCCCTCTAGGTGGTCACAAAGCACCGAGCTGATCTCCCTGTACTATGTGCCTGCTTCCCACTAGCTATCTATTTCACATTTGGTAGTGTATATGTGTCCATTGCCACTCTCTCACTTCGTCCCAGCCTACCCTTCCCCCTCCCTGTGTCCTCAAGTCCATTCTCTACATCTGCGTCTTTATTCCTGTCCTGCCCCTAGGTTCTTCATAACCTTTTTTCTTTTTTTTAGATTCCATATATATGCGTTAGCATACGGTATTTGATTTTCTCTTTCTGACTTACTTCACTCTGTATGACAGACTCTAGATCCATCCACCTCACTACAAATAACTCAATCTCGTTTCTTTTTATGGCTGAGTAATATTCCCTATGTACACTTTGTCAGTAAGCCTGTGACTCTTGTTTGTTTTGTGTGTTGGTTTTTTATTTTTGCGGTACGCAGGCCTCTCACTATTGTGGCCTCTCCCGTTGCAGAGCACAGGCTCTGGACACGCAGGATCAGCGGCCATGGCTCATGGGCCCAGCCGCTCAGCAGCATGTGGGATCTTCCCGGACCAGGGCACGAACCCGTGCCCCCTGCATTGGTAGGCGGACTCTCAACCACTGCACCACCAGGGAAGCCCCATAAGCCTGTGACTCTTGTGTGACTCTCGTCACAGTGTGAAAACCACAGTGTAATCAGGGGTCTTTTCCTCTGGGGAGGCTATTCCTGCCCTTAATTTAGGTCTGACAGTTAGTGGAGTGGTCAGAGGCTGCTCACAAATGGTCAACGGGTGGGACTTTCCTGCTGCATAAAGAGAACTTGTAGACCCAAGAGAAGGATTCCTCCCGGATCAAGGCTTCCTGGAACATTCCACTTTAATCTGTGAATCAGAGACAGAAACTGGAGGTGGGCCCAGTCTTAAAGTATAGCAGGTCTTCACCACAGCTCAGTATGCTCACTCTGCTTCTAGAAGGAGGTTGCTGTCAAGTCAGCTAACTTGTTCTTTCTTATGTCAGCTCCTTGTCAGCCATTGTGATTTTCTGATTCTTCCAGGACTTGGGGTGGGGTGGGGGGTTCAGGGAGGAGATAGGAGGCAAAAGTGTGGAGCAGGAAATTGTTCTGGGGACACTGAACACATGGGGGAAGCAAGGGTGCTGTAGTGACCACCCCACCTCATACCCACCCCCAGAGGCTGGCAGGAACCCTTGGGCTTCCTAATTTAATATCCTCCATCCAGAGAAATTCCCAGGGAGGCACCCCCCTCCCCCAATTATCTCTATGTTCCTTGCACTTCCAACAACTCCACAGAAGTGAGAAAAGGCTGTCATTGCAAGGCTGGAAGATAAGATATTGAAATATTAATCATTGTGTTTTTCTTTCCTGCCGGCCCTTCCTGACCTTTCCCCTAGTGGGCAGAAGTGTCTACTTTGCCTGCAGAAGAATTAGGAGTTGTTATGACTGGAAAGCTGAGAGACAGGAAAGGTTATTTTTCAGAATTTTTCTTTCCACTCAAGGCAGATCAGAGAGTTAATGCTAAAATGAAGATGTGCAGGTGGCCAGTACCAGGAGGCCTGGTTGTGGCCTGGCTGGCTCCTATCAACAGCACATGTCCCTGTTCCTCTCACTTGTTTTTCTCTCCACGGCTGGGCAAGCGCCTCCCGCGTCACGTTCCCACACGTCATCCCAGACGACCCTCCCAATGACCCGAGAAATTGCTGAGCCCATCGATTTGCCCACGTGGACGGCCCTTTGTCAATGGTCCAACACCTAGAAAAGTGGACTCCTTGACCCTCAAACGGTGGTGGTAGTGAGGGGAAAGACCCAGCCGTAGTATGGGAGTGGAGCTGGGGCTGGGAGTGGGGGAATTTACCCTATAACACAGTAAGCAGTGGTGTTTCTAGAAGGACAGGGTATTTTTTTTAATTGAAGTATAGTTGATTTACAATATTATATTAGTTTCAGGAGTACAGCATAGGGATTCAGTATTTTACAGGTTATATTCCATTAAAAGTTATTACAAGGCAATGGCTATAGTTCCCTGTACTCTATAATATATCCTTGTTGCTTATCTATTTTGTACATAGTAGTTTGCAGTTCTTAATCCCATACTGCTAATTTGCCCCTCCCCTATCCCTCTCCCCTTTTGGTAACCACTAGTTTGTTTTCTATATCTGTGAGTCTGTTTCTAGTTTGTATATACACTCGTTTGTATTATTTTTTAGATTCCACATATAATGATATCATATATTTGTCTTTGTCTGTCTGACTTATTTCACTAAGCATAAGATGCACCCTGCAGGTCCATCCATGTCGCTGCAAATGACAGAATATGTATATATATGGCATCTTTATCCATTCATCTGCTGATGGACTGCAGGATCATATGGTAGCTCTATTTTCAGTTTTTTGAGGAACCTCCACACTGTTTTCCGCAGTAATTGCACCAATTTACTTTTCTACCAACAGCGTACAAGTGTTCCTAGAAGGACAGGATATTTTGAAGCAATTTTTAAAAATTCCTGATGCCAGCCTTCCTAAATGCCTAAGGATTCTGTGGGGATGCTTTGCTGGTGGTGTTTATGGCTGGCCTCCATTAACTATTCTGTCCCAGGCCAGTGCTGTGTACTTCCAAAACATTTTCATTTCATCTTTACAACTACCTAACAGAGCAGGTGTTATATTATGAATGAAGAAACGGACTCTAGTCACACCACTTCTTAACAGGACTGGATGATAGAGTCCTATCGAATCTTCTATTTCCAAAAATATACCTAGTTTTAATGATAGATTTGATTTTAAATAAACATAGGAAAATACATTTTCAATTGGAATTTGAAAGCTCCCCTGCTGAGTAAAATAAAATCTGACCTACCTGGATTGTTTAAGACCCAGGCCCTAAGTTGGCTAATGTGCTAATTTAATCCAAATTTGTACAGGGGAGGGTCTCCCTTGATCACTCAAATGAAAGCGTAAGAATCAAAAATTGTTCTTTCAAAGACTAGCAGCCCTGGGTCTTAACATCCCTTTCAGGGCATGGAGGTCCTGCCACTTGTCCCCCACAGCAGTCTGGCCCTGTCACCCCTCCCCAGTCACCCCATTCAGGAACCCGGAGGGGCAGTAAGCTTTTGGAGAGCTTTGCCAATGGGAGGAGAATAGCAAGGGAGACAGGTTCTTTATTAATATTCAAGTCCCATCCTTTGTAGAGGAATTTGCTAGGGAACTCCCTTTGCAGATCATAAATAAAATGGACCGTTCTCCATGTGACACCTCCCCATCTCAACACAGTTTAGTGCCACAGAATGAAGGGTAAATAAACTGACTGGGTCTCAAGGCTAATTTTAGGAGGATTGGGCTATTTACAAATTAGGTCCCTCAATCCATTTTTTTCCTGTATATGTAAAGCAACATATTTCTGTACCATTTAAGAGAAAAGAAAACTAGTCAGTGTGAGCTGCCAGCAGCTGGCTGACAACCTTGAGCGCTGGGTGTGTTGGAACTGGTCCAGATTTCACATAAGGAGTTCATTTTGGGTTAGTCAGAAAAGGGAAGGAGTTGGCCCAGATTCTGTTCCACAAATTCAGGAACAAGGAGCTGAGATTCCCTTCAGAAATTGCTGGCGGGTGGCTCTGCAGGTCCATTTGCAAAGCCTATTCGACATCCACTTGTTCTCTGCCTGATACAAGAACACCATTAGCTGTCCGGGAGTTTCCTCTGACAACCCAGTGATTCAGTGCAGCAATTAAACCAAGTGAAGATTAATTCTCTTTTCTCTATATCCCTTTTATAAAAACCTATTCTTTCCACAGACTCCAGATTTTTTAAGCTGTTTTTTCTTCTTCCTCATGAATTCTCCTCACCCTCACTTTGACTTTAGCTTATGAGACCGAGGCTGAGTTCACTAGCATAATAAAGAACTTAGTATTTCTTGAAGAATGAAATCCTCTTATTTTTCTAATCTGTGACTCACTATTTCAGGGTAATAAACATTTCATGTTTCAAAATGGTAATAGCTATTTTTACATTCAAAGTAACAAGTAATCAATGTAAAAAAAATTAGACAACACAGAAAGGGATTCAAAAAACTTGAAAAAGTAAAAAAAAATCACCCCAAATCTCACCACTGGAGAAAACTAACCACCATTAATTTTGTAGTATCTATGACTTTAGTCTTTTTTATTTTCTTTTGTTTGCTTTTTTACAAAAGTAATCTCATTTTTTTTCTCCATATATTTTCGATACTGTTCCATGGGAATAAAATAGATCAATGTCACTGTTTTTAAGAGATGCATAGTACTGCAGTGTATAAATGTGCTTTAACTTATATTAACAGACATTTTTGCTAATATAAACAGTGCTGCAATGAGCTCCCTGTACATAGGACCTTGCCCACTCGTCTAGCTATTTCTTTATGATAAATTCTGTGAGTAAACTACTAGATCATCATATACATTTTTTTCAAGGCCTTTGATACGTATTACCAAATTCCTCCTTGCCCCAGAAAACTTGCACTCATTTCCAACCTCAGTGAGTTTATAAGAGTGCATTCTTTCCTCATGCTCTCATAAATACTGAGTATAAGACTTTTTAAAAAAATTTTGCCCATTTGAGAGATAATAATTGGTGCCTCTATACTGTTTTATTTTCCTTTGACGATTAACAAGGTTGAATATATTTTAATACGCTAATAACTACGTATTTTTAATTGTTCTCTCTTGTGCCCGTTTTTCTATTGCGATAGTCATATTTTCCCTCCTGACTTGTAGGAACTCATTACATACAAAGATAACATTTTCTAGACTTTATTTCCGGAAATTTTATTGCCCTTTGAGATATTAATAGGTATGCTGAGAGGAGGAAAAAGACTTCTATGGTCAGATTTAACACAGCATTTCTTAAACTTAACTGACCATCAAAACTTTTATTTTTTTTAATTCTTTTTTTTTACAGAACCCTCATTAGCATCGTTCAGGACACTGGTGTTCTGGGCAAGAACATTTGAGAAATTGTTCTGTAAAGGATAGTAAAACTTTATCTGTTACACATGTGGCATGATTTTTCCCCATTATCATTTGTCTTTTATTCTATATGATTTTTTTTCTATATAGCTTTTAGTCATGCATCCAAATCTCTCAGTATTTTCCTTTAAAGTTTAGTAATTTAGAAGTACTAACCCTGAAATCATACTTGTTTGGTTTGAATTCTGGCACCACCACTTGTTCGAGCTTGGGAAAATTACTTAACCTATCTGTGCCTCAATTTTATCATCTATAAAATGGGAAGAATAAATAGTAGATACATATATAATTGTTATGAGGATTAAATTACTTAACATAAATAAAGCACTAGAATTGCGTTTGACACAGAATCTCACATGATGATGCTAACGGGTTACTTTTTGGATGAAAAGAAAGTCTTTCCCCATATCTAGTTGTTAAAAAGAAAAAAAGTCACTCATCTTCCTCTAAGAATTTTTACAGAAATTAATTTTGGTATGAATTATAGAGCAAAGAGTCTACTTTTTCCCCATTGGTTAGCCAGGTTTGTTCAACACCATTTATTAATTAGTGCTCCCCTTACCATATACTATTACTTTCTTTTCTTAGATTTTTTTCTCTTCTGCTCAGTCTACTCTGATACCAAGACCCCTTCTTCCTTATTCTTTTCCAGAAAAGTCACAGCTCTGTTTGCCTGAATAAAGAGCACATGTTGGATCCCCTCTTAGAGCTGCCCCAGGAAACACTTGGTTGAGGTGAGGGACCTCAAAAGTGGGGTTTGGTTTTCTATGAGGCAGGCAGGAAATATAGATACCATATATAGACTTTCCATCTTAACTCTTACTGTGCCTGTTGGTACCCACACACTGCTGAGGCCTAGTTGTGGCTGTAGCCTGCCGATTCCCTCAGGAATATTTGAACCCTACTGTTGTTCACTGTATCACAGAAAAATTAACATCCTCAAACTCCATCTGGTTGCTGTCCTTGCTGTTGCGTCCACCAGATGACCTCTAGAAGATGTGAGGGGGGAGGGATCCTAACCTGACCCATCCCAGGCTGTGGGAGGAGAGCCAGGTGGTCACGCCTCAGAGGAGGATGTGCCACTGAGAGGCTTCAGAGACGTGGGAGCAGAACAGCTTTGAGAACATTGCACTCAGAGATGAGGGAAAGCTGGAGTCCTCAGATGACCTGTAAGGTCCAACACAACCTTCTCCTTCTCTGCACCCCTTACCTCTTGTTCACCCTGTTCCCAATAGCCTCTTTGCTGTTCCTCAAACATGCTTCCCCCCCACCCCCGCCGGGCCATTCGCATATGCTGATCCCCTGGAATGTTCTTCCCCCATTGGTCACATGGCTTGTTCCCAAGTCACTTTCAGGCCTTGGCTCAAATGTCAACTTGTCGGGGAGGCCATCCCTGACTGTTCTATTTAAAGCTGTGCCAGCTCTCCCTACCCTGTCCCTGCTTTATTTTTCTACATAGCACAAACCACTGTCTGACAAGCTCTCGTACTTTTCATTTATTGTCTATCTCCCCACCCTAGACTATGAACTTCCTAAAGTCTATATTCTGTTTTGTCCTCTGATATATTCTCAACACCTAGAACAGTGCCTGGCATGTATCAAGGACTCCACAATTATTTGCAGATGAATGAACAAATAAGTGTGGCAGTCAGACAGCATCACTTGTGTGAGACTGTGGGATGTGTCTAAGCCTGTTAACAACAGCATGATTCCTCAGAATGCAGCTGCCTGAAGGACTCTGGATTTCAAGCTAGCCTCTGCAAACAAGTCATTTCTAAAGTGAGGAGAAAAGGCTGCATCTCTTGAAAGAGCCAGCAGGCATCTGTCTGCAGTGATTTCTTTCATTCGACGCCCTGACTTCATACCTGAGGCTGCCACAGAGCCAGGCAAAAGGAAATGCAGGTTAAAACCACAGTGAGAGGGCTTCCCTGGTGGCGCAGTGGTTGAGAGTCTGCCTGCCGATGCAGGGAACACGGGTTCGTGCCCCGGTCCGGGAGGATCCCACATGC